>NC_073230.2:145184642-145489285 GCF_029281585.2 Gorilla gorilla gorilla
GTCTCTTGTTGATAGAGAAACTACAGCCATGTGTGGGTTTTCTGGCTTGTCATTTGACAGCCAGCACTGCAGTGGTGGGGTAGTAGAACTATGTAGGAATATCATAGAGGCTGTATCGGGGGTTAGCAGGACCAGAATAGCTAGGGGCACCACAAAATCTCAAGGACTGAGGCAGTTACCTACTGTCTGATCATCCCTAGCTTATGACAACTCCTCCTTCTCTGAGAAATGCAACTGGACACCAGTATATACACCATCTGGGCTGCTTCCTAGATATCTAGGGATAGTCCATGACCCAACCTAAACTGAACCAAGCAGATTCTTCAAGAAGAAACTAGTCCTGGGTCATTAAGAACATTGAATTGAGAATCCACATAGGATCCTGGGTGTTTGGAAGGAAGAGTTAAGAGTCAAAGTGAGGATCATTCCTGACAAGAGTTTCTCAAAGGGCATACCTATTCAGAATCTTTTTTTGCCATAAATTGTTGGTAGGCACAGCTTTTCCAGTGATTGAAAAAAATCTAAAATCTATGAACATGTCTTCATGCTGAGAGAAACATTTGCGCTTGTGTTGGTCATTTCCAGTAGCTTCTGAAAATAAGATCGAGGGAAAAAGATATCTGTTTATGGCTAGTTTTGCTAAGTTCAGGGTCTAATCACCTTAGGAAGCTGTATGATGACCAATCATACCACGGTTGGAAAGGAGATAGAAGTAGTAGCTGTCCTGTCCCAGCTGTATCTCTCATTCCCTGCTGTTTGAGGGAAAATTGGGCCAATGATAGTATATCCCAAACAAATGGAAATAAAACTAAATATCACTAGTTTTATAACTTCGAGGATTCAAAATCCTCAAAGGAGAATTGAGGAGAGCTGATCTTTAGTATTTGCTTTCCTCTTGGTTCTCAGCACCCATTGTTCCCAGGATGCTTTCTGGCCGACTGCATCCTTTCCTTCTCCTCCCTAATCCTGACCCGACCTCTCTTTCAGCACACAGCATCATCCCAGATCAAATTCCACTTCTATTGCCTATTTCAGATTGTTTTTATGAAAGAATAGAGCAATATGATGAAATTAACTTGTACTTCTATTTGCCATCAATTTGAGGTCATTTTAGATTTGGCTCAATACTGTGTTTAAGATGCTATGACCTTCTCTTTTCATTCTATTGCAAGAAACTCAATTGTAAGCTGTGACTAGATACAGGAAAATAATGGATGTCTCTGCTGGCATATGCTCTGTAAAATATGCAGATTCTAAATATTAGTTTGATGTTCTTACTTTAGGGACTTCTCTCCCACAGGTTTATTCTATAAGTTGATTTTAATTTTATCATCATTATTTTGACTTATTATGCAAGATTCAATAATTGCATAATATTGAATAATATTTGCATAAATATTGAATAATAATTGCATAATATTGCGAATATTGCAAGCAACAGAGAAAAGATTCTCTGTTGCTTGATGTAAAATACCCTATGTTATCTAATGAGATGAAATTTATGTAATTCTCTCAATTATTCCCCTTAAAATATAATTAGGATCTGAAGGAGATCATTTTATAAAATCAAAGCTAGTTGGTTTCAAAATCTTACTTTTGTTTTTCTCCAGGAAACAAAGTCCCAGGATATCTGGATGGTTGATTTGAATCCTTCAATCATCTTGGGGAGACACTGCATCATATTAAGGGTTTGGCCTCAAACTTTTGTAGAGAAAAGAGGTCAGTTTTCTGATTAGGCAGAATGTGGAACCCAAGAGACTTGAAGCTGCTAAAATAATTGTTCTTTGAGTATCTATTATGATATTTTCTTGAACAAGTTGACTTTAGTTAATTTCAGATCTGAAACAACTAGTTGATTACTAATTTAGGAGAAAGTCAACCTTACTGACTCATTCCTCCTGAAATTTGCATACCTAAATTCTGTGTTGATAAATTAGACTCAAGAGTTATTATGCTGTGCCACTAATTTAACTTTTCAGCAGATTTTAAAATTAATGAACCCAAGCCTTTTCTTCTGAAATGTATTTTAAAAAGTCACGTCCATAGAGTAAAAGCTTGTTTTCCTTGCCTGTATTTTCTCCCTAAGGAAGCCATGTAATTCATTCAGTGTTTATAATAGTTACTGACTGATCAGTGAAAATGAGGCAGGAGGGTGGACTTGAGCTCTACTTCTCTGGTTTGCATTAAAAGCATTCTTTATTTAAAATGGTATTTTACTAACGAATTAACTTGAACATATCTCAGGAACAGGTCAGAGTGGAAGAGGTTAATGCGTTTCAGTAAAGATTCCTGAAGACGATTTGTGTGTATTTGTGTGTTTCGAGATCCTTAGGGGACCTTGTAGTAAAATATTCAGGAGGCTTTCTATATTTTATTTAAGGCTGAATATTCAAGAATTTGCTTAAATAAATGTTTTCTTGTCTTGAATTTGGCCTTATAAATCATAGATAATATATATTTTTTCAGTCTGTTTGTGAGAAACCTGACGTTTTGATGCCAGAATCAAGTGAAAGAGAAGAAATAAGAGATAGCTGCTTCCTTTTGTTGTATGTCTATTAGGACTCACTGTTGCAATGGGGAATGCTCTTGGGAATGTTTTTCCAGGATAGACTTTGCATGAGGCCTGACTAATAGCCCACAGATAGCTAGGCTAAGCCATGATTAAAGTTCAATGGCTGCTCATGAAACAGAAAGATGCTAAACCTTCCTTGTATTCTTGACGTCATTAGCACCATGCCAAACAAACTGGCTTTTGTATATACCAGCAGGGTCATTTCCATACTGGGGGGGAAAAAAAGAAGAAAGAATAAAAGGGAGGAAGGAATGGGTACAAAGTCTTTAGGAATGGAAGTTGAGGGAGAATGGTTTTCAATATGTCCCTAAGCAGGCCAGCCACTGATGTTAATGATGGTTCTACACTGGCTGGGCCTGTGATTGGAGGAGCTAAGATAGGGCCAGAGGTAATGGCAGTATAGAGCTGGACATCACAGCCATACACAGTGTGAGGGAAGAAGGTAGAATCTGACTCTGGTCCAAGGGCAGGACACAGTACTATAATAACTGCATTCCTTCTTGTGTTGTAGGAATTGTAGAATTTGCATATTAAGAAATCTTACCGCTATAGTCCAAACCTTTCATTTTTCAGCTGAGAAATCATATATCCAGAACATTGAGGTAACTTTCCTAAAATTATACATCTAGTTTTGACAGAGCTGTGACCAGAACATAACCACCCACCTTGCCAATCCCTTTCCTGTGGATATTATTATCTCTGGACACACTGTCTCTGTGACAGCAGGTTGTTCATGGCTGTAGTGAGAAATTGTTCAAGGAGTCTCACCATTCAATAAACATTTATTGAGTTGAACTCAATAAATTTATAGATGCCAGGCATTGCTCTGGGTGCTGATGCTTTTAGAGTGACATAGTCATTGTTTTCATTTTTCCCTGTGACTTTAACTCTTGATGCTGCTTTTCTCTGCTCCTTTTTATTTTTAAAAAAATTTTTTGGCCGGGCATGGTGGCTCACACCTGTAATCCCGGCACTTTGGGAGGCTGAGGTGGGCAGATCACGAGGTCAGGAGATCTAGACCATCCTGGCTAACACGGTGAAACCCCCTCTCTTCTAAAAATACAAAAAATTAGCCGGGAGTGGCGGTGGGCGCCTGTAGTCCCAGCTACTCGGGAGGCTGAGGCAGGAGAATGGCATGAACCCGGGAGGCGGAGCTTGCAGTGAGCCGAGATAGAGATAGCGCCACTGCAGTCTGGCCTGGGCGAAAGAGCGAGACTCCATCTCAAAAAAAAAAAAAATTGTTTTTTAATGTTTTGTTAAAGATGGACTCTTGCTGTCTAGCCCAGGGTGGAGTGCAGTGACTGTTCACAGGCGTGGTCATGGGGCACTGTAGCCTCAAACTCCTGGCCTCCTGTGATCTTCCTGCTTCCGCCTCTTGAGTAGCAAGGAGTACAGGCCGACACTTTGTTTTTATCAGCACCTCTCTGAGACTCATTTTCACAGTTTACATTAGCTTGCTGTTAGTTCTTGATGGAGTGATGGTAATGGGTGAGGATGTCACTGGCAGTTGCAGGGGAGAAGGTGTCAGAGGTACCCTGAAGTGATTGCTTACACTATATTAAAAGTCAAAAAATATTCACAAATGTTTATTTTCCTTAGTCTTTTAGAAAATCAAATGGGGCACTAATGGAGATGTTTTCACAGAGGAAGGAGAAACAATGAATCTTGGTTGTATTTAACTGTAAAAGCTGCCTCCTGATTAAGAATTTGCATATAAATTTCTCAAGAAATTTCAAAAAGGCAGAAGGTTTGGAAGTGAGCTTAGAACAGAATATCTTCATAACATGAAAAATAAATGAATATCTTTGTAGCATGAAAAATAGATGACTATTTTCCTGCAAACACTATGCTATTCATTTTTCTAAGACTCTCATGATATCCCAAATGCATATTTTGTAATCTTAACATTTTGTAAAAAGCCAGAGGTAAGCATTCTTTATTTCTCTCTGCTCCAGAAGAAAGATATGCCTCTACTACTTCAACTTGATAAGGAATATAAATATTATGTTGACAAGGTTATGGCAGAAATTTATTTTATATAGAAACAAGCCATTTCAATAGCTCAGAGTTTGGAGTTAAAATTATCTTAGCATCTTGAAGAATTTTCCTATACATGAGACAATTACCTACCATTCTGATCAATGCAGGACTCAGTTCATAGTCGAGGAACATCTGATTTTTTTATCTTCAGGAAAATTCTACAAGTATCAATGTAATTTGACAATTCTATATAGATTTAGCCTTCATGGAAGGGCTGTTGAGATGTAATATTAGTTGTTAATTGTTAGACCTTGTGTTCACTATGTTCTGTGATGTAAGATTAGTTTTTCGCTTATAGACATTGTATTCACAGAATGTTGGGGATGGCTTACATGGTTGCTGCAGGGGGAGATTATATTCTACTCATCTAACCAACATCTTTCACAGGGAAAAAAATGATGTAGAAAAGGAGAAGCTTGCTGTGGCTCAGCATAATTTTGTTCATTTTTTCCTTATTGACACACAAGTATTTAATTTGTTTTTTTTTTAACTCTTCAAATATTTTTGAACTTGTTTTAATGATTTATCTCAGGATGAGGAAGAATATTTTGTTAGGGGTAGATGCAGTAGACTAGAATAATACTCCCTCTGCTCCACCCCTCATCCCTAGAGCCTGTCAATATGTTACCATCCTTGGCAAATGGGATTTTGTAGATTAAGTTAGTGGGAGATTCCTGGGTTATCTGGGTGGGCCCAAACCAATCACATGGTTTCTTAACAGTGGAGAACTTTTCTAGGCTGTGATCAAAAGGAGATGCAATGATGGGAGAAAGGTCAGAGAGATGCTGTGTTGCCAGCTTTGAATGTGAAAGAAGGGGGCCATGAACCAGGGAATGGCAGGGGCCTCTAGCACTGGAAGAGGTGAGGATGAGGATGACCAGTAGGGCCTTCAGAAAGGCACACAGCCTTGTGAACACCTTGATTTCAGCCCAATGAGACTATGCCAGACTTCTGACCTCCAGGACTGTGAGATCATGAACGTGTGTTGTTTGAAGTCAAATTACCTAATTTGTGATAATTTAGTTACTGCAGCAATAGAAAACCAATACAATAGAGATCAGATTTAACAAGAGAAAAGGCAGGGTGGGATGACTGGATGGAGAAGTGGTAAGGGAGTAGCAGTAGAGCCTGGATTTTTCTTTTTCTATATATATATTTTTAAACAGTCTTGCTCTGTCACCCAGGTTGGAATGCAGTGGCACTCTCTCAGCTCACTGAAACCTCTGCCTCCCGGGTTCAAGTGATTTCCCTGCCTCAGCCTCCCGAGTAGCTGGGACTACAGGCGCATGCCACCATGCCTGGCTAATTTTTATATTTTTAGTGGAGATGGGGTTTCGCCATATTGGCCAGGCTGGTCTTGAACTCCTGGCCTCAAGTGGTTTGCCCACCTCAGCCTTCCAAGGTGCTGGGATTACAGGCATGGGCCACCATGCCTGGCTTGGAGTTTTCAAATTAAGGTTTTCATAGATGATTTGAAATTAGGATTACATGATGAAACTTCAGGTGTCCTCATAATTGTGCAGTTTTCTAGCTAGTGAAATGTCAAATTTCAGCAGCAAACTGAAGGAGAATCTCAACTAAAGTGGGAGGTGAGCTTCCATGAGGGCAAGTAGCCAACAATAACTTGAGAGGAAAATGGCCCACGTGATGTAGTAACAATACCATTCACTTATGTGCTTTATGATCTGTTTGAGCTTCTGCCCTGGTATCTTTAAATACAGTTTTTGCATCTAGTTACCAAGTGTTGCTAGGGCAACACAGACAAAAGACTTTTATATTAACCTCAGGCATTGTTTGCCTATTAAACACGTCTGGAACTGGTGTAGAATAGCAAAGGAGGGTTAAGATGCCTTGCAATAGTACAGTTTTTTGTTTTTGTTTTTGTTTTTCTTACACGAGCAGAACGTTTTAGTTGGGAGAAAGAGATTCTGGATACAGGCTGACATGATTTTCCTTAGAATTAACCCAGAGAGAAATAGATCCCTTAGAAGCTGTACCATTTTACCTGAGATAAGAATGCCTGTGGGGATGAGTGGCTGATACCATAAGGTATATAAAGCTATAGAAATATCATGGAATATCTTCCTGGAAGTCAGTTAATTAATTGAATAATTTTGATAAAAACATTCTTTTAATGTGAAACAGCAAATTATGAAATAGAAGGCATGATTTGCACTAATATTTAAAACAAAGACTTTAAAGGAATTTCATGTTGCCACATACTATAGAAGTTCACCCTCTTCTGTTCTTAGAATAGGAAGAAAGCTTCAGGAAGCACTGGTGAAAGGCAAATAAACAACACCTTACCATGATACCTTCATTTCACAGATTCCTCCTTCCACAGAGCATCACAAATGACTGAGCTATTCTAGATATTTACTTCTTTATTAAAAAAATTTCATTTGTATAAATTTAGGGGGTACAAGTGCAGTTTTTTTCTTTCTTTTTAATTATTTTTTTTTTGGGGGGAGACAGGGTCTTGCTTTCTCACCCAGGCTGGAGTACAGTGGCATGATCACAGCTCACTGCAGCCTCAACCTCCTGGGCTCAAGCAATCCTCCCACCTTAGCCTCCTGAGTAGCTGGGACCACAGATGCCAGCCACCATACCTGGCTAATTTTTTTTTTTTTTAGATGGAGTCTTGCTCTGTCACCAGGCTGGAGTGCAGTGGTGTGATCTCAGCTCACTGCAACCTCCGCCTCCCGGGTTCAAGCGCTTCTCCTGCCTCAGCCTCCCAAGTAGCTGGGACTACAGGTGTGCACAACCACGCCCAGCTAATTTTTGTGTTTTTAGTAGAGACGGGGTTTCACCATGTTGATCAGTATGATCTCGATCTCTTGACCTTGTGATCCGCCAGCCTTAGTCTCCCAAAGTGCTGGGATTGCAGGCGTGAGGCACCACGCCTGGCCTAATTTTTTTTTTTTATCTTTTGTTGAGACAAGGTCTTACCATGTTGCCCAGGCTGGTCTTGTTTTATGGGACTCAAGCAATCCTCCAACCTCAGCCTCTTAAAATGCTGGGATTACAGGTGGGGTCACAGCTTGAATATTGTATTACAGCTGGGATATACCGTGCAGGCCAGTGTATTGTTATTTATGTAATAAACAATATATTATTTTTACGTGCAATATTATCAAATGAAAGTCCTTATATTTGTAAATATCTCTTGACATTTAAGTCTCTTGTGGGAAACATATCTACCCAGCAAGTTAGTTTATTTGCTTATTTAAGTGTATGTTTTGCTGCTAGATTATACTAAAAGATTATGTTACCTCCTAGGAATCCTACTGAGATGTTTTATGGCTCAGATGAACATTTAATGGTTATCTTGCTTTACATTTTTTCTAAGCTAAAAAATTTTACGGCTATTAAGCTATAACAGAACCATTTGGCATCATGGTTGTCTAGAGAAGTCTGGACTTTTGGTGTACCTGTTACCCAAATAGTTTACATGGCACCCATTAAATAATTTTTCATCCCTCATGCCCTCCCACCCTTCCTAGTCTTCAATGTCTGTTATTCCACATTCTATGTCCACGTGTATGTATTATTTAGCTCCCACTTGTAAGAGAACATGCGGTATTTGGCTTCCTGTTTCTTAATTATTGGAACTGGAGGCCATCATCTTAAGTGAAATAACTCGGAAACAGAAAGTCAAATAGATCTTTACTTCTAAATTATAAACTGAAGTGTGTCCTATGAACTGGTCTATCTTGCAGCATTGAACTGTAGGGTGTATATATGCTACACAACTTGTCCTGAACTTTTCTCTCCAGAGTAGCTCCTACTTATCTGTCAGCCATTTTCTCTTAGAGCCAAGCCAAACTGTTCAGTGACCTCATGTGGCCTTGGTGTGTTCTCCAGGCCTGCCCATCTCTGCATGTCTCAATCTAGCTTGCCATCAGGCCCTGCTCAGATGCCATCTACTCCCAGAGGCCTTTCCAGACTCTCCCAGCAAGTGCTCTTTCTGTCTATGAATGCCCACACTTTTTATCTCTTTACTTCTTCCTAGGGTATTGTCTTGGGTTAGGTTTCCAGGGAAGCCGACTCTAAGAGGAAGGTTGGTGTGCAGGAAGTCTAGTGGGTGTGTTCTTTGGGATGAATGACTAAAGAAGGGAAGGAAGCAAGACTGGGCAGAGGGAGAAGTTGGGCTGGGATACAATCCTAATGAAAACCACAGTCAACCAAAAGGGCAGCTTTGGAATGAGGATGACCCTCACAGTTGTTCCAAGTTAAGGTGAGGAGGTTGTGCCTTTACCCGTTTGCTTAGAGCAGTTGTTGGCTCTGGCTGCCTGGGAATAAGGTTGCTAGATTTAGCAAATAAAAATATACAATGCCCAATTAAATTTGATTCTCAGATCAGCAATGAATGATTTTTTAGTATAAATGTGTTCCATGCAATATTTGGGACATACTTATGCTATAAATAATTTGTTGTTGATCAGACATTTAAATTTGAATTAACTAAGTATCCTATATTTTATTTAGCAACACTACCCAGGAAGAAGCATGGCCATGGCCCAAGTAATTCTCTTCAGGAGGGGCAATCCCCAAAGAGGCTGGCAGAGGAGAGATGAAAGTGGGCAGCATGCCTAGCAGTTGGGGGATACAAGTTCTTCAGTCTTGACAGGGGATCTGTGCTGTGCACCACAACATTTCCCCTAGGCACAAATCCCTTCCCATTTTACGTGGTCATTAGTTGTCAATGTGAGAGTCAGGTTGGTGTATGTGGGCTTTCAGGAATCAAATAATAATATTTGGTGGGAATAAAACAAGGAGGTTTAGGCCGGGTGCAGTGGCTCACGCCTGTAATCCTAGCACTTTGGGAGGCCGAGGTGGGTGGATCACCTGAGGTCAGGAGTTCGAGACCAGCCTGGCCAACATGGTGAAACCCCGTCTCTATTAAAAATGCAAAAATTGGCTGAGCATGGTGGCAAGTGCCTGTAATTCCAGCTACTTGGAGGCTGAGGCAGGAGAATCACTTGAATCTGGGAGGCAGACGTTGCAGTGAGCTGATATCGTGCCACTGCACTCTAGCCTGGGTGACAAGAGTGAAACTCCTTCTCTAAAAAAAAAAAAAAAAAAAAAAAAAAAAGATTGAGTGGTTACTCTCTCTCATTTTAAAAAAGAACTAGTACCAGGTGAAGATGAGGTAGATGAATGGCCTCCAGTTCCCCAGTTCCCAAGGGGAAAAAAAAAGATATTCTCCTATATGCCAAATATATATATATATATATATATATATTTTTTTTTTTTTTTTGTCAGCAACCAGAACTGAACTGAATTGACAACTGGTACTGTTATATAATAGTTTCACAAAGAATAGATACAGAGCAATTATTATCAAATGAAAGTTCTTATATTTGTAAATATCTCTTGACATTTAAGCCCCTTGTGGAAAACATATCTACTTAGCAAGTTAGCTTATTTGCTTATTTAAGTATATGTTTTGCAGCTGGAATATACTAAAAGGTTATGTTATCTCATGGAGGTCTTACTAAGATGTTTTATGGCTCAGATGAACATTTGCTATCTTGTTTTAAATTTTTTCTAAGCTAAAATTCGTATGGCTATTAAACTATGGCAGAAACATTTGGTGTCATGGTTGTCTAACGGCCTTTATGTTAACATGAACAGCTAATCTTTTTCCGAGAAAGAACTTGGCTCTGGCTGGGGGTTATCCCTTGGCCTGTCTCTGCAGGGAGGTGACAAAACTTATTTTCAGGCATATGTCATTTTTCAGTCTCTTTGTTCTAATTTCTTACCCAGTTTAGATGAGCCAGATCATACAGCTGTGCACTTCACAGGAACATAGAATACCTGCTTTCCAAATGCTTTTAGGGAATATAACCCCAGTTTGTGGCTTTATCATAACAATCAAATCTATATTTATGAAGGATTGTTTAAAAATTTGCAGTTTATGGGTTCCTTTAGATATTATGAAGTCTGTATCTTGACTGCTGAAAGCTATAGTCTTATATCACGTTGTTTTGACTTCTATAGACTTGCTTTTGGTAAATTATATTTTAACTTTATCCTTTGTTTACCTCGAAGAATATTATGCAAAAGAATTCTGTGAATCCTGCCAATAATAATGATATAATAATAATAATGCTGTTGATAATTTATGAATTCATTATTCAATAAATATGTATTGAACAATTTCTACATGCAAGATAATCTTCTAAGCCCTGGAATACCAATGAATGAGATAGGCAAAAATCTCTGTGTTTATTCTATTTATATTTAAGTTAGTGGGGAGAAGACAGATTACAAAAAAGGGAAAGAAAATGAGAGTTGATGATAAGTGCTACAGGAAAAAATAAAGCAAGGGAGGGAGTTGGGGTGTTGCAATTTTAAATAGGCTGGCCAGTGAAGGTGTCCTGATGATACCTAGTATGACACACATTCTTTTGCTTAGTATTTTACATGAGGGAGTTCATTATGTAATCCCATGAAGTGTTCATTATATTACAAGCTGTCCTCTTTATGAGGACTCATGGGAGAACTTGCACTTCGATGTTAGAACTAGCAGTAGTCGGGCTTCTCTTGAGTGACTGGTTTCTTTTTATCTTCTGGGCACCAAGAATCATGTAGCAGATCACGGTTACCTCTTTGTTAAGCTTATAAGGAAACTTAAAACTTTGGCATGAACTGGGAGTACTGACCTTACTCTTGGCTTCACCTTACCTTTTCAATCTCATTTTAGCCTTTGTCCCAATTGACTCACCTACTTATTTGACATTTTATTTTATGCTATGTTGTTATATTTACTTTGGTAAGCTTCCTTAAATATTTTGTGAACAAAGTAAGGCATGAATAGATATAAACGCCCACATAATTACATGCACACACAATACACACACACATACATACATACATCATTATGTGACAGTATAGTACATCTTATTTCAGTGTACCTTGAACCTGGAGTTCTTATCTGAAAAAGTTTTTTTTATGCTTCATGGTGTTCCTTTATAGGTGCTCAATAAATATTTATGGAATAACAGTTTTAGTAGTGGTTATAATTTAAATGAGAAAGATACTCATGGTATCTTAAGAGTTTTTCCATTTGAATATCAAACAAATGAACTATTGCTGAAGTTTAATTTTTAAAATCATTATATGTAAAATATAAGCTCTTTAATATAAAGATGTGGGGAAATTTGAAATGTAGTATGTAATTATGACTCTTCTAAACCTCTTTCTAAAAGTTTTCAATAACTAAGTTTTAATAATTCTGGATAACAGAATCCTTTGAAACCTATCACCCTCCAGGGAAATTTGGTTACACATAAAAATTGCATAATTGTATTAAAGAAGTTAGCGACACACCAAAGCCCATCCATCAACCAACCTTAGGTTATGAACCCCTGCTGTATGTTTTTCTTTTAAAATAATATATGCTGTTAAAATTTTAATAACAAAAAGAAAAAAAGCAGAAAAATTACCTATAACCCCAGCACCATGGGATAGCTATTTTTAATCTTTTTATTTTCATTTAAAAAATTTGCTGCATTTACATTATAAGATTTTGCATCCATTTTTTTCGGCATAACAATATATAGTAAGTAGTTCCCAATGAAATAAAAAATTCTTTATAAACATAATTTTTAAAGACTTGTATAATATTTCAGTGTATAAATATGCTATAATGTGCTTAAACATTTTCTAATGTCTGTTTAGGTCTTCCCTTGCCCCTCCATTATTTGCCAAAGTTGCTATGAACATCTTAGAGCCAAATCTTTGTTGATATGTTAAGAAATTCCCAGGAATACCTAGAAGAATTACTAGGTGCAAATGTATATTCTAACTAAAGTCAATGATATGCAAATTATTTTTCAGAAAGAGTGTTCCAACCAATTGTGCTGGTACCAGCAGCTTGTGAAAGTATTTAAACTATCTATTTTACCTCATTCTTGCCAGAATTGAGTAGTACCATTAAAAACAGAAATAATCAAAGAAGCAAAAACTTATTTGATAGGTGAAAAATGGGGCCATTTTGATTTTAATCTGCATTTCTTTGATTACTAATGAGGTTTACTTCTAAAACTATGTTTTCAAGAAAAACTTAAAAAATTTGCCTTTTCTCTTTAGTGAGTGATCATATGTTTGGTTCATTAATGTGTTGAGGGGTGTTTTTTTTTTTCTTATTTTATGTGCTTTTTTATACACCAAACTCTCCTGGTAAAGTTTAGTTATTTTTCACATAAGTTCAACAGTCTTTAAAGTTCATTTCTAGGTATTACATCTTTTGTTTTTTGTTGCTGTAATGCAAAAGGAACTTTGTACATTGTATTTTCTAACTTGTTATTACTGCCATACATAAAGGTGATAGATTTTTATATATTCACGTTTAAAAAGATTTTCATTTGATCCTGTTGGAATTTTTAGGCATATTCTCATTTGTTGTCTGCAAAGAAAGATTCCTTTTTTCCAAGATTTTTCCTCTTGTTTCTTATTTGAAGAAGGTAAGGCATGAATAAAATAAATACTCACATAATTACATGCACACACAATACACATATACATACATATACACATACTTAAATCACCATGTGAAGATATAGTAAGTCTTCCTTATTTCACTGTACCTTCAAGCTGGAGTTCTTGTCTGAAGAAATTTTTTATGCTTTATAGAGTGTTCTTTTATGGGTGTCTTATACTGGTTAAAGCTTCCAGAACAATATCAAATAATGGTTATGATATTGGCTATCATATACTTTGTTTCTTACTTTAATAGTGATATCTGTAATATTTCCTTGTTGAGTATAATAGCTCTAGGCTTAAATTATATCATTAGAGATGAGCTGGGAATTTCATCAAATGTGTATTCTGCATATGTCATCACGATCTTATGGTTTATTTTTTATTGGCTTATTGATCTGATACTTTTTATTCACTAATAATTTTTTGCATTTTGGGAATAATTTTATTTGGTCATGGTGGATTTTTCTTTGAAAGTTAAGCTGATTAAATTTGCTAGTATTTTATATAGAATTAGTATTGATATTGAAAATAATGAGACTAGTGTGTAGTTTTCCTGTTCAAAACTTTTTTGGTCAGGTTTTGGGGTCAGAATTGGTTATGCTAGATTCCCAAAGTGAATTGGGTCACTTTTAATCTTTTTCTATGCCCTAAAAAAATTATGTAGCCTGGGAATTATCTGTTCCTTCAAGCATTTGGATATGTATCTATAAAATATTTTAACTTAGACCTGTTATGACAAGTGATTATTTGATAACTTTTTCAGTTTCTTCTGGAGTTATTGGCCTCTTCAGGCTCATATTTTTAGGCTCAGTTTTGGAAGATTATTTTTCCCCTACCTTTATTTTCCCTCAGGTCTGTGATACTCTACTATTTAATACATTAGGTTCATGTCTGTTATAATGCTATTGTGAGTTATACTTTAATAAATGTAAAATGATCCACACTCCAATTTAATGACTCTTGCCTTGACTTTTTTCTTCCTTTCCTTTCCCTTCTTTCCTTCTTTCTCTTTCTTTTCTCTTTCTCTTCCTTCCTTCCTTTCCTTTCCTCTCCTTTTCTTTCTTTTTCTTTCTCTTTCTTTCTTTTTCTTTCTTTCCTTTCTTCTTTCTCTTTTCCTTTCTTTCTTTTCCTTTTCTCTTTCTTTCTTTCTTTCTTTCTTTCTTTCTTTCTTTCTTTCTTTCTTTCTTTCTTTCTTTCCCCTTTCCTTTCCTTTTCATTTTTCCTTTTCTTTTCTTCCTTTCTGTTTCTTCCTTTCTTTCTTTCTTTCTTTCTTTCTTTCTTTCTTTCTTTCTTTCTTTCTTTCTTTCTTTCTCTCTCTCTCTCTCTTTCTCTCTCTCCTCTCTTTTCTTTCTCTCTTTCTTCCCTTTCCCTCCCCTCCCCTCCCTCCGTCCCTTCCTTCCTTTCTTTCTTGCTTCCCCCCCCTCCTCTATCTCTCTCTCTCTCTGCCTTGCCTTGCCTTTCTCAAGGTCTCACTCTGTTGTCCCAGCTGGAGTGCAGTGGCATGATCTTGGCTCACTGCAACCTCCGCCTCCCAGGTTCAAGTGATTCTCCTGCCTTAACCTCCCAAGTAGCTGGGATTCAGGTGCCCACCATCACACTTAGCTAATTTTTGTATTTTTTAGTAGAGATGGGGTTCTACGATGTTGGCCAGGCTGGTCTCAAACACCTGACCTCAAGTGATCCACCCACCTTGGCCTCCCAAAGTGCTGGGATTACAGGCATGAGCCACCACGCCAGGCCACCTTGACTTCTTTCTAGTTTGCTAATTATATTGCTTCACCTGCTAACTTCTGTCTTTCATCCTTCTCCTTTTCCTTCTGTCTTTCCTCCTTCCTTAGCTTACCTTTTGGTATTGTTCTGATATAGTAGTAACTGACTTATAATCTGAAGAGATTGAGACACAGTTATAAATAGCTTTTTTTTCTTCCTCTTAGATCTCTGCCTTCAAAAGTACCCTGCATATTTTCCTTCCCTAGTTCCTGCTGATATTTTGGATAAAAATGTCTATTTCAGTCTAATATAAAACTCTAATATCTCATCGATTTGCACTTCCCCACTGTGTCCCCCTAACCCAAGCTCAGGACATTGATGAGACAGGCAGGGTCTGTTTCTCACTGTTCCTTTTTCTTTCTGTGGCTCTTTTGGGGTGGTGGTGTGTGTATAGGAGAAGCAATGAGAGAAAAAGTCCTGAAACTTGAAGAACATAGTAATCCTGTGTTGTAGTGATGTCTTGTCTCATATCATCTGGCCTTAGGTAGTTTCTGTGTGGTAGGACCCAATAGGATGTGTGTGTGTGTGTGTGTGTGCACACACACACAGAGAAAGAGAGAGAGACAGAAATTAATTTTAAGGAATTGGTTTATGTAATTGTAGAGAGTCAGTAAGTCCAAAGTCTGCAGGGTAGGCCAGTAGGCCAAGGAGCCAGGAAAAAGTAGATGCTACAGTTTGAGCTTGCAGGCAGTCACCTGGTAGAATTCCCTCTTTCTTGGGGGATATCAGTCTTTTCTCTCCTTAGGCCTTCAACTGATTGGATGAAGTCCGTCCACATTATGAAGGGTAATTGGCTTTACTCAAAGTAAATTGATGGAAATACTAATCTCATCTAAAAATACTTTCACAAAAACATCTAGAATAGTGCTTGATTGAATACCTGAGCATTGTGGCCTGTCCAAGTTGGCACATCAAATTGACCATCACAGACCCAGTGCATAATTCTTTTGTCTCTGTGACCTTCTCCCCACAGCTCTCACCCCTGCAGTACACTTCTTTCTGTTGGGTTTCCTCCGCCTGTAAGTCACCTTTCTTGAAGGGGTATCTTCAAGAAGACCCAAGCCTGCCTAGCTTTCCTGGTGTCCTCCTGGCCATAGGAAACTCTCCTGTTTTTGTCTCACCGCACCGTTACCTCTTCTTTTCCATTCCATTCTACTCCAGCCAGGTTCCAGCTTTCATCATTCTCCAGAGAAGACATCTCCATTTTCACATAAGCTCCCCAGCTCTCAAGAAGACATGCCAAACTTCAAAGAACTTTTTTTACGATGTGCTCCCGTGCTGTGATGGCAACATCTAAATAGGTTTACAAGTTTCTGAAGTTCAGCATGTGAAGGGGTCAATGGGGGAACTGGGATGCAGATCCCCTTTTCTTGAGGACACCTCTAATTTGGTTTCACAGAGCTGGGAGATGGTGCTCCCTCCTCTCCTCCACAAAGAGAAAAGCCACGGCACACTTCCTCACTGAGGCCCCCTCTAAAATCTTTCTCTATTCAACTAACGTTCTTTTGAGTTATTTTCCTTTATGTGATCTGGTTGCCATAAAGAGGATGAAGCCCTCTTTTATAATATAAACCCTGAAGGGCATGTATGGCAGGTTCTTAATGTTCTCTTTGGAATTTGATGCTACATAGCTTCTAATATACTGAATTTTGGGACTCTAAACAACATTCTAAAACAATAGGAAAAGTCTTTCCAATATCATGATGTGATCATCATTGCTGTTTCTTTTATTTTTAATCTTTTTAAGATTTCACTTAACTTTTATAAATAGAGATTTGTATTTTAAAATATTCCAATGTGTGGAAATGTTTCTTGTAATAAAAGGGAAGATTCCCTTTAATTTTTCTCATGCACCTATATTTGGTTTTTCCTCACTTAGTTTATGCTGTTTTTCTATCCCTTTGTGCTTTCTACTGTTTTCTGTCTTTGATTACATGTACTGAGTGATTATTTTGTTTTTTAAATCGTGGTTTTTAAAAATTTTTTAATTTAAGTTCCAGGATACATGTGGAGAACGTGCAGGTTTGTTACATAGGTATATGTGTGCCATGGTGGTTTGCTGCACCTATTGACCCGTCTAAATTGTGTTTTAAAAATTAAATGATTTGCCTTTATTTGTGGTAGTGATTGCCTTTAATATTATCAAATATCTAATTAAACTTTCTCCCTTTATTGAAATCAAGAACAGAATTATAACTTCTTTTTTCTTTTTTTTCTTGAGACAGAGTTTCACTCTTATTGTCCAGGCTGGAGTACAATGGCATGATCTTGGCTCACTGCATCCTCCGCCTCCTGGGTTCAAGTGATTCTCCTGCCTCAGCCTCCCGAGTAGCTGGGATTGCAGGCATCTGCTGCGATGCCTGGCTAATTTTTGTATTTTTAGTAGAGATAGGGTTTCACCATGTTGACCAGGTTGGTCTTGAACTCCTGGCCTCAGGTGATCTGCCCGCCTCAGCCTCCCAAAGTGTTGAGATTATAGGCATGAGCCACTGTGCCTGGCTTGGAATTATAACCTCTGACTCCTTCCTTTGCCCAGTGAAGAATTTAGTCTGTCTCATGCTTTTAAGTTCCCATCCTTTCCTCTTGGGTCCTTTAAGGGCTTGTTAATTTAAATTGATATAACAAAGCCACATTTTTATTAAATATCATTTATTGTTTTAACCATGGAAATTATTTTTTAAGACTTATTGGTACTTTGGATTTTGAATTGAATTTTTCAAACATTTTAACAAATTTTGTGCTTACTACCAGTATATTTATGTTATCATTTTTACTTTCTTGCATTTATAATTTTGATTCATCACTTGTTTACTTACATTGTTTTTGATTAAGTTTTCAGGAAGGCTATTGTTATACTTTCACAATTTCTGTACAGCTAGATAAATCTTTTTACTATTTTCACATCCAGATGAAGTTTTTCTGTATTTTAAATTCTTGAGTCAAAACAATAATTTCTCAAAATTCTGTAAACATTGTTTAATTGCACAGTGATGTTTAGTATTTCTAAGAAATCTAACATAAGATGGACATTTTTCTGTTCGAAGGTTCCTCGTATATTTTCTCTTCCATTGACATTTAAAACTTTCACTGGGTTAGACCTAAGTGTAGGTCTTTTAAATTAGCTTTCTTAGAATTAATCTTTCTTTAAAAAAAATCTTCAGATTGGGCATTCTGATTTCAGAGAATTTTACTAATCCGGGGATTTTACTGATAGTATTCATTAAAATATTTTTGAATTTAAAGAGAACTCAAACTCAAGTTTGCTTAAACAACAAAGTGTTATGTTAGATAAAAAGCTGAATGGTGCAGAGACAGGAAGGTGTTTAGGTGTCACATACCCTAAATTCCTATTGTTATTAGGGCATCAGTTCTCCTGGCTCTGCCCCTTCTAATCCTTTGTAAGCTTCATTCTCAGGATAGTTTCCCTCACTTAAGTGATATGGTTGCCAGCAGTTTCCAGGGCTGCAGGCTTCTCTATTCATACCTAGGAGGAGAGACAGCATCTGTTCTCACATTTGTTGAATAAAAGCTCTGTGTTTCACTCTGATTGGGTAATCACAGGTCATATGCCCACTTGGAACCAATCACTATGAGACCGAGGCAGGGCTTAGACCAGTCAACTTGGTTTCACTTCTGTTCTCATCTCTGTTATGGTTTGTATTTCTTACATCTTTCTTTTTTGTTCTGTGAGACTTGCAAGTTTGTCCTCTACTTGCTGAGTAGGTTTTTGTCAGTTTTGCTTTTTACTGCCTCTAATGTGAATTTTAATGCAATTTCATTAAAACATATTGTATCTTAGTTTTTAGTCTTCTTCCCTTTATTTCTGCCTTTATTGCAAACTATTCTCTTCTGCTAGTCCCCCGTATTATTTTTTTTTCCTAAGAAACTGTCTTTTTGTATTTTGGGGAAGATTGTGAAGAAATTTTGAAAACATTCTGGGCTGTAGAACAATGTGAATGCCTTTAATGCCGTTAAACTGTACACTTAAAAATGGTTAAAAATATTTATTTTATGTTATGTATATTTTAACACAATAAAAATTCTTCTTTTATAGAAAATAATTCTCAATGTGTATTCTTCCTCCAGCTGTTCAGAATAATATTTCCTTTCCCTTGTAATAAAACATTTAGTCCACATGTTTTGTTTATTTGCATGCATTTTTATTAACTTATCTCTAGCCTTAGCAGGATTTACCTAAGTTCGGTTTGCTAAAAGTCAAGGTATATGCAGTGATAGTAGTAACTTTTTGAGTAAATATGACTTTTCTTCTCTGGTCTAGACCTGGAATGGTTCACATGTTCAGAATCCCCAGGACAAATTCTAATTTTTGGTAGAAATTTAGTAGGATCTTTTATTCTTTTAATTCTTGTTTCCTTGTGTTTTACTTTATAGGATATGAGGCAGTATTTTGTCTTCTTTGCATATGCAAGTGTTATATATGAGAGATTATGCCCTTAGCATGTACTGCTTCTAGAAACTCTAACTTTACTTTACATCTATGAAGCGTTTCTGAAGGTGTCTACACAACCGGGATGAAATATGCTACAGCCAGTTTCCTCTACCTGTTGGCATGTTGGGAACTGAGATTTAGAGTTTTTCATACAAGTGAGAGAAAAGTGACTCTTAGAGGTGGTGGAAGCATAGAAGCACAGGAAGTCTGGACAGATAATAGTTCTTAGGCACTGTGTGTGTGTGTGTGTGTGCGCGGTGTGTCTGTGTGTGTGTAAAGGGGCAAGAATTTACTGTTTGAGTTGACATCCAACATTATAGCTATTCTATATGAGTACATCTGTTTTTCTAAAAATTGATCCTGTCCTGGAGGTTCCTTTTCAGATATTTTAATTTGTTTTGATTGATGCTAATAATTGATTCTGCAACTAGTGCAGATTGCCCTGGCTTTTGTCAAGTTTTCTCCAATGTCAGGAAACAACATCTTCCAACTGTTGAAGAGAGCGACCTCCTGTTCTTTCTTGCTCTAAATTAAGAAAATCTGACCAACATGAATCAGGTGCTGTGCTGGTTATTAAGATAGCATCTCTCAGTTCCAAATAAATCTTCTCAAGTTGGCTTTGTGATGCTGGGTCTGGGACATTCTAACCTACATTCTTCTTCCCTCCTCTGCCATCTGGTTCTCTATTAGGCTGTACCCCTAGAGAGCCTCAGAAGAAGATGGAAAGGCAGGATGAAGGGGAGAAGGGCCCTCCTGTCTCCTGCTTGCTGGTCCATCAGCATCACCCTGTAGCATTTTGCCTCAGCAGGGGCAGTTGGTTCCAGCCTCCTGCTTCTTTTGGCACTCAGATCTGGAAACAGCTGTCAGTGCCCTTCGTTGGAGGTCTGAGCTGGGTCCCTGGGCTTCTCCTTCCTCAGAGGTCTGAGCTGGGTCCCTGGGCTTCTCCTCTGAGCTCCCAGGTCTTAGTGATTCCAACCTTTTCTGTTTGTCCTATAGCCCTAAGGGTGGAAGATGTTTCCTGTGCTTTGTACCTCTGGTCTACCTCAGTGTTTTCATTTGTTCATTTTACCCTATAATTCCAATGTTGAAATTGCATGTGTGGGTTCGTTTTCCTGTTGAATCCTAAGTGATGCTGGTGCTTAGTACTTACTGGACCTAGGGATCTGGGGCAAGAGAACAAATGGCAATTGCTCTGAGGACCATGAGGTGGGTATTGATGTAAGAATCCCACCCCCCCCCCCCAACAAAAAAGAGGGGAAAGATCAAATATCTATTTCTACATGTATAGGAACAATATCTATTTCTACATGTAACAAAATAAGAGCAGTATTTTAGGGCAAATAAAAGGAAGTACCACTCTACACACCCCATAAGTACCACATATAACTTATGTCCTTAGTTTTGTAGAATGTATGGTTTCCAACTAAGTGAAGCTTTAGGGAATTAGAAGTGCAAAATATAGATAGTTGGCTTCTTTACAGCACTTTTCCACCAAACATCCTTTGGAACCCTTGTCAGAAGATGTTGCCTGAGTTAGCTCTCTTCTATCTCTCTTTTTGTAAATTAAAGTAAGATAAAGAAAACAGAAAGTGAGGTAGAAAGCAAAGTATTTTGACAAAATTTAAACATGTCAGATATTCAGATCAACCTGTACAGGAGAGTACACTTAGCTGGGTAGAGCGCACAGCTCTAGGAACCTGCGCTGCTGGAGAGTGATCTCAAAGCCACCGTTCGGAGCCTGACCTTTTCCTATTTCTATCAGCTTTCTTCTGGTGTCTCTTTTCTGCCTCTTCCTCTTACTATTCTTTAACAGCTCCTGAAATCTAATCCTTATTTGGCACTGGGGTAGAAATAGATAGGCACTGATGAAGGGCTGCATCTTAGGAACGATAATTTGTCAGTCTTAGAAGAGCCTTGGCAAAATGGTGGGTTTTGTCCTCAGATCCACAGATGCAGGAACTTGATTGGGTTGGGGTCCCAGAATTGCTTGGCCTGATGGAGTCATACAAACCAAATTTCCAAAAGATTAATACAAAATTAAAAGATTAATGAGGGTTTAAATATACTCATTTACAATGGAAAATATGCATCACTAAGCAATAATTACCATGCCTTTAAGTACTTATTTGTTGTTATTTCCCACATGCTGTAAAAGTCATCGTTGTAGGGAAGGAAAGAAAGGATATAAGCTTATGCTTAAAAATAGTAAAAGGGCTCTCAAGACTTCACAAGCCTTAACAGAAAGGAGCCAAGATAAGATGAGGCTAACAATGTGAAATAATTGTTATAGTTCTATGGAATGCCACATATTTTTGCATCATATTTGTTAGCTTCTCTTACCTGGACTGCCCATTCGTGATTTTGTGCATTCATCTACTTCTCTCTGAAAAATACCTTACTGAATGAAATCAGCTAATACAACCAGAAGAAAAAAGTTGAAATGTCCAATTAATGTTAGGGGCTGAGGACAAGGGAACAATTCCTAGATTTCGATGTAATCAAGGCAAATACTGAAATGCTGATTAATATTTAGTGTGGGGATTTAAAATTCAATTGGCTTGTGCTTTTATTGGGGTTGGAATAGCCAGGCAGCTGTTTCTGAGCTCTTCCATACACTATAAATGCCAACGAGTATGAATATCCAAGTATTGAACATTTATTGAGGTTTCCCTGTTTGAAGAAGATAAAGAATAATATGCCGTCATCATATCCTTTAGAACAGAGGTTGGCATGCTGGAGTACAATGGCGTGATCTCAACTCACTGCAACCTCCATCTCTCGGGTTCAAGAGATTCTCCTGCCTCAGCCTCCTGAGTAGCTGGGATTACCAGTGCCCACCACCATGCCTGGCTAATTTTGTATTTTTAGTAGAGACAGGGTTTCACCATGTTGGCCAGGCTGGTCTTGAACTCCTGACCTCAGGTGATACACCCACCTCGGCCTCCCAAAGTGCTGGGATTATGGGCATGAGCCAGCACACCCAGCCTTGGCTGCCTGTTTTCACAAATGAAGTTATACTGGAACACATCTGCAGGCATTTGTGTATGCATCATCTGAGGCTGCTTTCCTGATACAATGGCAGAGTTGAGTTGTCGACATAGAGACTATATGGCCCACAAAGTCTTAAATATTTACCATCTGGTTCTTTATAGAAACAAATTGCTGACTTCTGCTTTATAAGCTTTTAAGTTAGGGAACAATACTTACACATTGGAAACAATAACAAAGAAAACAACAGTAGATCAATAAGTACTAAATGGCTACACCAAGTTATAAATGCTACAGAACTGCAGAGAAAGGATCAGATTGCTCTTTGAGGAGGGCAAGTCTGGCAGCCTTTGGGAAGAGTGATTAGATGGGAGAGCAGGAACATCACCTCAAAGGCCATTGCGGTAGGATTGGAGGAAACCAGGGGCAACTTGTGTAGTAGCACAGTGTGGTATGTGGCCACGAGACATTTCAGGTCAGTATTGGGAACCAATTACACCAGACCTACAGAGAATAAGTAGAATGTGTACAGTGTAATTACTTAGAGGAAGGTCAAGTTAGAATCTGGGGTACAGGTGAAAATTGGAAATGGTAAAGTCAGATGTCCAAACAGAAAGGTGGGGCGGTGTTAAAGCCATGTGGCAAGGATGTTTGAGTGTTGTTTAGAGCTGTGGTTTGAGCTGGATGGCAGAGGCAAGAGCCAGATCATGAAAGCCATTGTTATGGACTCTGAATTCAGTGGCACATGTGGAAGAACAACGAAATGTGTGAAAGACAGGTGAGATTGTTGCTAATGCTGTTAGTGAGATTGTTACTAATGCTGTTAATGAGATTGTTACTAATGTGAGACTGTTAATAATGCCCGCTCTCTTTTCCTTTTTAGGAGAAAGTGGGGGCAGTTTTAGAAAACCTGTCAGCTTGTGACTGCTGAAGCCAGTCAGAATCCAAGTAGAGCTTATTAACTACAGCAGAAGCCAGAACAAGGGACAGGTGTACTTGAGATGATCCTAAGTGGTGTATAAGAGGTGCCTGGTGGTGTACAAGAGGGCGGAACGGCAATTTTCGCAGGATAGACAAAGGCAATGTCCCATATCTCCCACTGCAAATACATAAAAGTACTAGATAAAACAGTTTTGAATACAGGATATTGGAGCTGTCCTTTACATGGGTAAAGGTGAGGATGGGGGGTTCTGTCTTAGTTACCTTGAGCCTGATTGAAATGTTGTGCTATACATAAGACCTTTGCATAAAGCTAAGTCCATCAAAGGACCATTGTCTTAAAGCAAGAAGTGACTAGAAAAGCAGTCCACCACTGCAGGGAGATGAAGAGGCAATCATGTCTCTTGGTCTGAGCTTTTGATAAAATATATATGTACATATCCTCAGAGGAACCTGTAACTCCGATTTATATCTCTCCCAAGTTTGGATTTCTAAACACTCTTTAGCATCCCAGAAATCCCTAACTGAAAAATAATTAAAGCTCATCACTGTATATTGGTATCCCTGGGGTACCAGGCAGCAGCAAATGCAAAACCACTTTGAAAATACATTTCCATAAGCAGGCCCACAGGTCTCTCATAGAAAAAATAAACCACTAGAATTATTATCTCACAATCAAAATCATAAATCATGTGGGAAAATAATCCATCATGAGAGAGAGAGAGAGTCAGCACATGCAGGGAGGTCGGAGACCTTGAACTCAGTGAAATCATCTGAATGAGAACACAAAGTAAATGTTTGTAAGGATTAAAGAGGGAGAAAAATAACAGGGCACAAATAAGTAGCATAACCTTCTGAAAAAAAAATTAAAAATCTTTGAATAAGAACCAAATAGAACTTCCAGAAACAAAATTTTAACCAATAAAGTTAAAAACTCAATGGCTGATATGGCTTGGCTGTGCCTTCACCCAAGTCTCAACTTGAATTGTGTCTCCCAGAATTCCCACATGTTGTGGGAGGGACCCAGGGGGAGGTAATTGAATCACGGGGGGTGGTTTTTTCCTGTGCTATTCTCGTCATAGTGAGTAAGTCTCACAAGATCTGATGAGTTTATCAGAGGTTTCCACTTTTGCTTCTTCCTCATTCTCTCTTGCCGCCACAATGTAAGAATTGTCTCTCACCCTCTGCCATGTAAGAATTTTCTTTCACCCTCTGCCATGATCGTGAGACCTTCACCAGCCATGTGAAACTGTAAGTCCAATTAAACCTCTTTATTTTGTAAATTGCCCAGTCTGGGGTATGTTGGACTAATACAATGGGTTAAACATCAATTCAATATCACTGAAATTATACCTATGTATCTGGAAGATAGGGCTGGGGAAATTATCCAGAATGCAGAGCAGAAAAGGGTAGAGGTAGAAAAATCTGAGGGATAAAGAAGCATATGGAATATAGTGAGAAAATACAGAATATCTGTTTTATCTTGGGTTGATAAACAAAGTTTCATAAACTGGGTGACTTATAAGCCACAGAAATGTATTTCTTACCATTTTGGAGGCTGGAAGTCCAAGATCAAAGTACCAGCATATCCAATGTCTGGTGAGGGCCTGTCTCCTGGTTTGCAGAGGGCTGTCTCCTCATTGTATCTTCATCTGGTGGGGAGCAGAGAGGAAACAAACAAACCAGCCAAAAACCTCACGTCTTCTTATAAGGGCACTAATCCCATTTAAGAGGGCTCCATCCTCATGATCTAATTATCTCCAAAAGGCCCCACTTCCTAATACCATCAAATTGGGGGTTAGTATTTCAATATATGAATTTTGGGGGAACAAAGACATTCAGTTCATGACAATATCTAACAGGAATTCTAAAGTAAGAGATGAAATGTTTAAAGATTGGTTACAATTTTTCCAAAATTGAAAGATATGAAATCTTTATATTCAGTAGTGTAACTAGTCCTGAATAGAATGAACAGAAAATAAATTTATAAAGCAACACTGTGGATAGACTACCAGAGAGAAAATCTTACAAGCAGCCAGAGAGAAATAATAGGTTATCCTCAAAGAAACAAAATTTAGCACACAGAAGTTTTCTCAGAAGCACAGCTAGACATCAGAAGACAATGATATTTTTAATACTGGTGAGCGCAAAGAAATGGAACATAACAGAGGGTGATCAACCATGACATTTTGCTAGAAACTGTCCTGGTTTTAGCACTGAAAGTACCAAGTCCTGGGAAATCCCTCAGTCCAAAGCAGATCATTGATCACCCTACACTGCTCTATGTGGTTAAGCTGTCATTAAAGAGTGAGAACAAAAAAAAAATGTTGTTAAAAAGTATGAGTGAAATAATGCTATCTGAAAAAAGGCTGAAAAAGTTCATCTCTTGTAGACTGTTGTTTTTTTTTCAGTTTTTTTTTTATTATTATACTTTAAGTTTTAGGGTACATGTGCACAATGTGCAGGTTAGTTACATATGTATACATGTGCCATGCTGGTGCGCTGCACCCACTAACTCGTCATCTAGCATTAGGTATATCTCCCAATGCTATCCCTTCCCCCTCCCCCCACCCCACAACAGTCCCTAGAGTGTGATGTTCCCCTTCCTGTGTCCATGTGTTCTCATTGTTCAATTCCCACCTATGAGTGAGAATATGTGGTGTTTGGTTTTTTGTCCTTGCGGTAGTTTACTGAGAATGATGATTTCCAATTTCATCCATGTTCCTACAAAGGACATGAACTCATCATTTTTTATGGCTGCAGAGTATTCCATGGTGTATATGTGCCACATTTTCTTAATCCAGTCTATCGTTGTTGGACATTTGGGTTGGTTCCAAGTCTTTGCTATTGTGAATAATGCCGCAATAAACATACGTGTGCATGTGTCTTTATAGCAGCATGATTTCTAGTCCTTTGGGTATATACCCAGTAATGAAATGGCTGGGTCAAATGGTATTTCTAGTTCTAGATCCCTGAGGAATCACCACACTGACTTCCACAATGGTTGAACTAGTTTACAGTCCCACCAACAGTGTAAAAGTGTTCCTATTTCTCCACATCCTCTCCAACACCTGTTGTTTCCTGACTTTTTAGTGATTACCATTCTAACTGGTGTGAGATGGTATCTCATTGTGGTTTTGATTTGCATTTCTCTGATGGCCAGTGATGGTGAGCATTTTTTCATGTGTTTTTTGGCTGCACAAATGTTTTCTTTTGAGAAGTGTCTGTTCGTGTCCTTCACCCACTTTTTGATGGGGTTGTTTGTTTTTTTTCTTGTAAATTTGTTGGAGTTCATTGTAGATTCTGGATATTAGCTCTTTGTCAGATGAGTAGGTTGCGAACATTTTCTCTCATTTTGTAGGTTGCCTGTTCACTCTGATGGTAGTTTCTTTTGCTGTGCAGAAGCTCTTTAGTTTAATTAGATCCCATTTGTCAATTTTGTCTTTTGTTGCCATTGCTTTTGGTGTTTTAGACATGAAGTCCTTGCCCATTCCTATGTCCTGAGTGGTAATGCCTAGGTTTTCTTCTAGGGTTTTGATGGTTTTAGGTCTAACTTTTAAGTCTTTAATCCATCTTGAATTGATTTTTGTATAAGGTGTAAGGAAGGGATCCAGTTTCAGCTTTCTACATATGGCTAGCCAGTTTTCCCAGCACCATTTATTAAATAGGGAATCCTTTCCCCATTGCTTGTTTTTGTCAGGTTTGTCAAAGATCAGATAGTTGTAGATATGCGGCATTATTTCTGAGGGCTCTGTTCTGTTCCATTGATCTATATCTCTGTTTTGGTACCAGTACCATGCTGTTTTGGTTACTGTAGCCTTGTAGTATAGTTTGAAGTCAGGTAGTGTGATGCCTCCAGCTTTGTTCTTTTGGCTTAGGATTGACTTGGCGATGCGGGCTCTTTTTTGGTTCCATATGAACTTTAAAGTAGTTTTTTCCAATTCTGTGAAGAAAGGCATTGGTAGCTTGATGGGGATGGCATTGAATCTGTAAATTACCTTGGGCAGTATGGCCATTTTCACGATATTGATTCTTCCTACCCATGAGCATGGAATGTTCTTCCATTTGTTTGTATCCTCTTTTATTTCCTTGAGCAGTGGATTATAGTTCTCCTTGAAGAGGTCCTTCACATCCCTTGTAAGTTGGATTCTTAGGTATTTTATTCTCTTTGAAGCAATTGTGAATGGGAGTTCACTCATGATTTGGCTCTGTGTTTGTCTGTTGTTGGTGTATAAGAATGCTTGTGATTTTTGTACATTGATTTTGTATCCTGAGATTTTGCTGAAGTTGCTTATCAACTTAAGGAGATTTTGGGCTGAGACAATGGGGTTTTCTAGGTATACAATCATGTCGTCTGCAAACAGGGACAATTTGACTTCCTCTTTTCCTAATTGAATACCCTTTATTTCCTTCTCCTGCCTAATTGCCCTGGCCAGAACTTCCAACACTAAGTTGAATAGGAATGGTGAGAGAGGGCATCCCTGTCTTGTGCCAGTTTTCAAAGGGAATGCTTCCAGTTTTTGCCCATTCAGTATGATATTGGCTGTGGGTGTGTCATAGATAGCTCTTATTGTTTTGAGATACGTCCCATCAATCCCTAATTTATTGAGAGTTTTTAGCATGAAGGGTTGTTGAATTTTGTCAAAGGCCTTTTCTGCATCTATTGAGATAATCATGTGGTTTTTGTCTTTGGCTCTGTTTATATGCTGGATTCCATTTATTGATCTGTATATATTGAACCAGCCTTGCATCCCAGGGATGAAGCCCACTTGATCATGGTGGATAAGCTTTTCGATGTGCTGCTGGATTCGTTTTGCCAGTATTTTATTGAGGATTTTTGCATCAATGTTCATCAAGGATATTGGTCTAAAATTCTCATTTTTGGTTGTGTCTCTGCCCGGCTTTGGTATCAGGATGATGCTGGCCTCATGAAATGAGTTAGGGAGGATTCCCTCTTTTTCTATTGATTGGAATAGTTTCAGAAGGAGTGGTACCAGTTCCTCCTTGTAACTCTGGTAGAATTCGGCTGTGAATCCATCTGGTCCTGGACTCTTTTTGGTTGGTAAGCTATTGATTATTGCCACAATTTCAGCTCCTGTTATTGGTCTATTCAGAGATTCAACTTCTTCCTGGTTTAGTCTTGGGAGAGTGTATGTGTCTAGGAATTTATCCATTTCTTCTAGATTTTCTAGTTTATTTGCGTAGAGATGTTTGTAGTATTCTCTGATGGTAGTTTGTATTTCTGTGGGATCGGTGGCAATGTCCCCTTTATCATTTTTTATTGCATCTATTTGATTCTTCTGTCTTTTTTTCTTTATTAGTCTTGCTAGTGGTCTATAAATTTTGTTGATCCTTTCAAAAAACCAGCTCCTGGATTCATTAATTTTTTGAAGGATTTTTTGTGTCACTATTTCCTTCAGTTCTGCTCTAATTTTAGTTATTTCTTGCCTTCTGCTAGCTTTTGAATGTGTTTGCTCTTGCTTTTCTAGTTCTTTTAATTGTGATGTTAGGGTGTCAATTTTGGATCTTTCCTGCTTTCTCTTGTGGGCATTTAGTGCTATAAATTTCCCTCTACACACTGCTTTGAATGCGTCCCAGAGATTCTGATATGTTGTGTCTTTGTTCTCGTTGGTTTCAAAGAACATCTTTATTTCTGCCTTCATTTTGTTATGTATCCAGTAGTCATTCAGGAGCAGGTTGTTCAGTTTCCACGTAGTTGAGTGGTTTTGAGTGAGATTCTTAATCCTGAGTTCTAGTTTGATTGCACTGTGGTCTGAGAGATAGTTTGTTATAATTTCTGTTCTTTTACATTTGCTGAGGACAGCTTTACTTCCAAGTATGTGGTCAATTTTGGAATAGGTGTGATGTGGTGCTGAAAAAAATGTATATTCTGTTGATTTGGGGTAGAGAGTTCAGTAGATGTCTATTAGGTCCACTTGGTGCAGAGCTGAGTTCAATTCCTGGGTATCCTTGTTGACTTTCTGTCTCGTTGATCTGTCTAATGTTGACAGTGGGGTGTTAAAGTCTCCCATTACTAATGTGTGGGAGTCCAAGTCTCTTTGTAGGTCACTCAGGACTTGCTTTATGAATCTGGGTGCTCCTGTATTGGGTGCATATATATTTAGGATAGTTAGCTCTTCTTGTTGAATTGATCCCTTTACCATTATGTAATGGCCTTCTTTGTCTCTTTTGATCTTTGTTGGTTTAAAGTCTGTTTTATCAGAGACTAGGATTGCAACCCCTGCCTTTTTTTGTTTTCCATTTGCTTGGTAGATCTTCCTCCATCCTTTTATTTTGAGCCTATGTGTGTCTCTGCACGTGAGATGGGTTTCCTGAATACAGCACACTGATGGGTCTTGACTCTTTATCCAATTTGCCAGTCTGTGTCTTTTAATTGGAGCATTTAGCCTGTTTACATTTAAGGTTAATATTGTTATGTGTGAATTTGATCCTGTCATTATGATGTTAGCTGGTTATTTTGCTCGTTAGTTGATGCAGTTTCTTCCTAGTCTCGATGGTCTTTACATTTTGGCATGATTTTGCAGCGTTTGTTACAGGTTGTTCCTTTCCATGTTTAGTGCTTCTTTCAGGCGCTCTTTTAGGGCAGGCCTGGTGGTGACAAAATCTCTCAGCATTTGCTTGTCTGTAAAGTATTTTATTTCTCCTTCACTTATGAAGCTTTGTTTGGCTGGATATGAAGTTCTAGGTTGAAAATTCTTTTCTTTGAGAATGTTGAATATTGGCCCCCACTCTCTTCTGGCTTGTAGGGTTTCTGCCGAGAGATCAGCTGTTAGTCTGATGGGCTTCCCTTTGAGGGTAACCCGACTTTTCTCTCTGGCTGCCCTTAACATTTTTTCCTTCATTTCAACTTTGGGGAATCTGACAATTATGTGTCTTGGAGTTGCTCTTCTTGAGGAGTATCTTTGTGGCGTTCTCTGTATTTCCTGAATCTGAACGTTGGCCTGCCTTGCTAGATTGGGGAAGTTCTCCTGGATAATATCCTGCAGAGTGTTTTCCAACTTGGTTCCATTCTCCCTGTCACTTTCAGGACACCATTCAGACGAAGATTTGGTCTTTTCACATAGTCCCATATTTCTTGGAGGCTTTGCTCTTTTCTTTTTATTCTTTTTTCTCTAGACTTCCCTTCTCGCTTTATTTCATTCATTTCATCTTCCATTGCTGATACCCTTTCTTCCAGTTGATCGCATCGGCTCCTGAGGCTTCTGCATTCTTCACGTAGTTCTCAAGCCTTGGTTTTCAGCTCCATCAGCTCCTTTAAGCACTTCTCTGTATTGGTTATTCTAGGTATACATTCTTCTAAATTTTTTTCAAAATTTTCAACTTCTTTGCCTTTGGTTTGAATGTTCTCCCGTAGCTCAGAGTAATTTGATCATCTGAAGCCTTCTTCTCTCAGCTTGTCAAAGTCATTCTCCATCCAGCTTTGTTCCGTTGCTGGTGAGGAACGGTGTTCCTTTGGAGGAGGAGAGGCGCTCTGCTTTTTAGAGTTTCCAGTTTTTCTGCTCTGTTTTTTCCCCATCTTTGTGGTTTTATCTACTTTTGGTCTTTGATGATGGTGATGTACAGATGGGTTTTTGGTGTGGACGTCCTTTCTGTTTGTTAGTTTTCCTTCTAACAGACAGGACCCTCAGCTGCAGGTCTGTTGGAGTACCCGGCCCTGTGAGGTGTCAGTGTGCCCCTGCTGGGGGGTGCCTCCCAGTTAGGCTGCTCGGGGGTCAGGGGTCAGGGACCCACTTGAGGAGGCAGTCTGCCTATTCTCAGATCTCCAGCTGCGTGCTGGGAGAACCACTGCTCTCTTCAAAGCTGTCAGACGGGGACATTTAAGTCTGCAGAAGTTACTGCCGTCTTTTTGTTTGTCTGTGCCCTGTCCCCAGAGGTGGAGCCTACAGAGGCAGGCAGGCCTCCTTGAGCTGTGGTGGGCTCCACCCAGTTCAAGCTTCCCGGCTGCTTTGTTTACCTAAGCAAGCCTGGGCAATGGCGGGCGCCCCTCCCCCAGCCTCGCTGCCGCCTTGCAGTTTGACCTCAGACTGCTGTGCTAGCAATCAGCGAGACTGTGGGCGTAGGACCCTCCGAGCCAGGTGCGGGATATAATCTCCTGGTGTGCCGTTTTTTAAGCCCATCAGAAAAGCGCAGTATTCGGGTGGGAGTGACCCAATTTTCCAGGTGCCATCTGTCAACCCTTTCTTTGACTAGGAAAGGGAACTCCCTGACCCCTTGCACTTCCTGAGTGAGGCAATGCCTCGCCCTGCTTCAGCTCGCGCGTGGTGCGCGCACCCACTGACCTGCGCCCACTGTCTGGCACCCCCTAGTGAGATGAACCCGGTACCTCAGATGGAAATGCAGAAATCACCCATCTTCTGCGTCGCTCACGCTGGGAGCTGTAGACTGGAGCTGTTCCTATTCGGCCATCTTGGCTCCTCCTAAGTGTCGACTGTTGTTGAAAGGACTACTGAAGAATATAGTTTAGGAAAAACAAAATCAATCTAGATGGAAGGAATTGGATATAATAGGCAATGGGGAACAAAACAGGTAAAATATTGATTAGTATAAAGAAGTATTGACTATACAAAATAATAATTATAACAACTAGCAATTTTAGAGCTATAAAAAGAAAAAAAAGGAGAGAAAAACCAACTGACAACAATAACATTTAAGACACTGGGGTGTGCAGATATAGTGGTGCCAGTAATTATCATTTCCAAGTCCTTGAAATGATAGGGATGGAGATAGGACTATTGGCTAAGTGTATACTTTAAATATGCATGTTAACAATTCTGGTGTCCCTTCTACTTCCCCCTCTCTTTCTGAACAATTCAGTTTTAAAGCCATTAGGGCAAGATATAAGCATCTGTGCTGGGGTGGGCGGGTGCTAGCCATGGTGGCCCAGAGTGGGGCAATGGAGTCCAAGCCGAGTGAGGAGAATGTTCATGTAGGGGTACACCTGGTGCAGGTGTCAGAGCAAGAATGGAGTAAGAAAGGTATTTGCACAGGAGGCCTGCCCAGCACAGGGTGTCAGAAGCTAAGAGGGGTCAATCAAGCATCCACACAATGGGTGACATAGTGCAGGGTGGTGAAACCAGTAGGTGAGGAGGGTGTCCATGTGGTAAATCAAGCATCCACACAATGGGTGACATAGCGCAGGGTGGTGAAGTCAATAGGGTGAGGAGGGTGTCCATGCAGTACTGTGTGAGGGAGGCATCTCCATAGGGCTGCCTGGTATGCGGTATCAGAGCCCAGGCCTGAAGAGCAGGAAGTCCAGGTGACAGGGGTGGCTGCTTGGCATGGTGGGTGGAGTTGAGTGCGGTGAGAAGAGTGACCATATGGGAGAGAGGAGTGCAGGAGAGATTGGAAATTGGTTACAGATGGGGATGTTGTTCAAATAAGTAAGCATATTAAGAATAATTGGGAGCCAAATATCTCATGGTCAGAGAGGGAGAGTTACAAAGTATAAGGGGATAAAACTGTAATGGTTGGATTGAAATTGGTGGTATCTGTGTAAACTTGGGATTCTCAGTATAGATAGGCAAGTATAGGAATAAATATAAATTTAAGTGTATGTATATACATGTATTTATGTATATGCATACATATCCATACATGCATATATGTGTTTCTTAGTTTACTCCACTGATTGCCTGGGAGCCAAATAAAGGACAATTTGAACATCATATTGAGCATCACTATCACAGCAAATAGTGCTATGGTCTGAATGTTGGTGTACCCCCCTCAATTCCTATGTTGAAACTTAATTTCCAATGTGATAGTATTAAGAGGTGGAGCCCATTGGGAAATGATTAAATCATGAGGACTCCTCCCTCATGTATGGGATTAGTGTCCTTATAAAAGAGATTGAAGGGGACATGTTTGCCCTTTTTGCCATTGAAAAAAAAAAACTCAGCAGGAAGGCGCCATCTCTGAGGAGTGGGCTCTCATCAGACACTGAATCCGCTAACACCTTGATCTTGGTTTTCCCAGCCTCCAGAACTGTAAATTTCTGTTGTTTGTACATTGCTTAGTCTAAAGTACTCTGTTACAGCAGCTGAGTGGACTAAGACAATTTGTAACATTTTAGAACCCACTGAGTGTGTACTAATATACATTACCAAATAAATAAGTGACATTTTGATGAGCAATGGGAAATTTACATAATTTCAAAATCCCCACAAAATACTCTTTTTCTTTTTGAGATGGAGTCTCGCTCTGTCACCCAGGCTGGAGTGCAGTGGCGCAATCTCAGCTGACTGCAAGCTCCACCTCCGAGGTTCACGCCATTCTCCTGCCTCAGCCTCCAGAGTAGCTGGGACTACAGCTGCCCGCCACCACGCCGGGCTAATTTTTTGTATTTTTAGTAGAGATGGGGTTTCACTGTGTTAGCCAGGATGTTCTCCATCTCCTGACCTCGTGATCCACCTGCCTCGGCCTCCCAAAGTGCTGGGATTACAGGCGTGAGCCACCACACCCGGCCCCTAAATACTCATTAATTCTAAAACAGAAAAGAGAAACTTTGCAGTGGAGTGGCCTGGTAGACATACACTGCATCAAGTGAACATCATCAGTGTTGGGACGAATCAAAGATAACAGCCTCACTTCTATGACATTTCTGCCAAATGTGCACACTCGTGGGGAGATATCAGACAATCCCAAATCAAGGGGCGTATTACGACATAACTGTTCTTTAATCATCACAGTTGTCGAGTTTATGAAAGTCAAGGCCAGACAGAGGACCCATTCCAGATTAAAAGAGAGTAAAAAGACATGACAACACAGTGAAGCACATAATTCTGAATTAGATCCTTTTCTGATGAAGGCAGCTATTAGAGCAAATGGCAAGACTTGTACAGATCTGGGGATTAGGATATAAATGTCAATTTCTTGATTTTGGTCATTGTATGAGGTTTTGTAGAATTATCCTTTTTTTGGCCAAGAAACATATGCTGAATTATTGAAGGGTGGGTGGATTATGGGCATCATTTTGGCAATTTATCTCAAATGATTCTGGAAAAAATGTTCTTTATATTATACTTGCCACTTTGCTGTAAATTTCAGATTGTTTCAATATAAAATATATGTTCTCCAAAATTATTTCTTTTCAGGCAACACTGTGGACTAGATGTCCCAAGAAAACCCTCTTAGTGTAAGATACTTAAAATGCAGAATATAAAACAAAAGGAAACAACTTCTTAAAAGCATGGCTGAGCAGGAAGTATAAAAGGGAAACAGAGACCAGAATGTCAAGAAGGCATGATTCCCCAGGAGTAAGTGAGCTCTGGATCTCTAGTTTGCCCTAAGATTACCTTGTGCCCTAGACACTTGGCTTTTTCTGTCCATGCAAGGAAAGAAAACAAAGATAGCTTAGTGCCCAGAAAGGTAAGAGGTCTGATTAGAGACTTGAACCTGCTAAGGGTGAAAGAAAACTTCCCCACACAATGAGACTGGCATGCTTTGGTTTCAGCTAAGTGTACAATGGAACAGTCCTTGAAAACAAAAAATCTCCCGAGAATTCTTAATCACCACCTATAGGTTTGAGGCTGGGATTCACAGCATCTGTGTGATCTGAAAACTCCAAGCTGAACACTGAATTGAGAGTGATCCTGGTTGAAGTGTTATGTCTTAAGCCAGGTTTTCTAAAATATAGAACCTGAAGCAAGGATTTAAAGAGCTGAGACTTTATTTGGGAAGTGCAACCCAGGGCAGCGGAATGAGGGAGAGGGAGCTGAGGCAGGGGAGGAGGGAAGCCATGCAGTGAACTCTCACTGCTCTGCCCACTGCCCCATGGTGAAGGTGGCAAGCCCCAGCAGGTGCTCAGCATGTCAGATGCCTCCAGTTAGGCTATGCAGAGTAGCTGACTCAGAGCAGTTAAAGGGAAGGAGAAAGGGACAAAGGTCTATGCACCTGGCTCCTCCTAGACCCACTTCCTATTGGTCAAAGTTAGCCTATAGGAAGGTAACTCCACCACACTTCCAGATTAAGTCATCTGGCCCCCCTCAGCAGCTATTTGGGATGCTGGGCCTGTGCTCTACATTGTAGTATTTCCTTTACGTCTGGAAGTGGTGGGAAAAGCTAGAAGCTCTACATGTGTGGCTGATGGTCTACGCCATGTGACAGTAATGAAAGGGAGGCCGTGGCACACAGCAGGCAAGTACTGGTCCAGCCCTACATGTGGCAGCATGGTCCAGGAGGCAGACAAGGGAATCTGAGAAGGTACAAACAATCTGGGTCAGATACAGTCTCCTCCTGTCAACCACTCCAGTCTATTCATGCTCTCATTTTAGGTTCTGTTACTATAATAAGGAGTCTTACTTTTTATTTTCATGAGAACAGGGCATACTAATTTCTTTTCAGAGAGGAGAGGAATAAGCCCAGTTAGATACAGACTTCTCTTTAAACTGGTATCCCATTGTGATGTCTGGGAGGATACAAGGCATGAGTAATAGTCCAGCTACTGTGATGGGTCTTGATGTTGTATTTTATATTCTCCATCTTCGCTTCACCTCCACCACCACTCCTTGTGGATTCCCCTTGTGCTTGGTCAGCAATTAAGCTGGTCTGGATTGCTTGCCTAATGTATGGGTCCAGACTTTCATGTGAACTTTTAGCTGTTCTGCCCCTCTTGGGTTGTGGTTTGTAGCAGATAGTGTTGGTGTCCTCTCTAGGTAACCTCAGCATTCACCTCCACTTTCTGAAGGCTGCATACTGTGAACATCTGCATGCTCTGTGTCTGAAGGCTTTTTTCTCTGGATGCAGGCAAAGAATAAGCTAGAGTATTAGACAGTGAATCCCCTGGAAGCAGCCCTGAACCACTGGTGGACCTGGAGATGATGTAGAATTACCCACCTTCCTCACCTTTGGGCTTATTATGTTCTACACTGACTGCCAGAGTTGCCCAGCAGGAGTGAGCTCCAGTTGCCTACAGTGATAAATTGGTTGATAATACTGGCTTTCTCCACCTCCTACCTTGCTGCTCACTTCCCTATTGAAGTTTTCTGGGCTTACTCCCAAATAAACTAATTGCACTCAGATCCTTGTCAGGGTTTGTTCCTGCTTTACCCAAGTTCAGACACATTTGCTATAATTGCTCCTGAATAGTTAATACTAGGCTTGGTAGCACTATGAGACACCCCAGTGAATCCCCAGCATTCAGACCTACTCATTCCTGCTCCCTTGTGGAGTGCAGCCCTAGTTCTTCATGGGTGTCAGTAACAATGACCACCAACCTTACAGTGACTCATTTGCCTGCTGAACACTAAAAAGTTCATTGGCAACATTGTAGCTGCAGCTTTCAGCTCAGTGCAGCTCTTACTGACTCTACTCCCCCTCCCTAAGAAAGCCAATACCTGTAACCCTTCAGAGTCCAAATTTGGAGGCCAAATTCCTCAAATGGGTTATCGGTTGTAATTACGAGAGGGCTGCTTCTTTTTTCTTTTTTTTTTTTTTTGAGACAGTGTCTCACTCTGTCACCCAGGCTGGAATGCAGTGATGTGATCTCGGCTCACTGAAACCTCCACCTCCCAGGTTCAAGTGATTCTCCTGCCTCAGCCTCCCGAGTCGCTGGGATTACAGGCACCTACCACCACGCCCAGCTAATTTTTGTAGAGACAGGATTTCTCCATGTTGGCCAGGCTGGTCTAGAACTCCTGACCTCAAATGATTCGCCCACTTCGGCCTCCCAAAGTGCTGGGATTACAGGCGTGAGCCACTGTGGAGGGCTGCTTTTAATTCCACCCTTTGGTTACTGGATTGGACTGGTTTTCTTGTGATGAGCGACTAAAATGTATTGGACTTTTGGTTTAATTCTAGCCACTGGAAACTAGGTTATATAATTTGTTGACTCAATGCATATGTTTCATTCTGTTTTTGAGAAATAGATTCAGGGGTACATGTGCAGGTTTGTCATATGGGCATATTGTGTAATGCTGGGGTTTGGAATTCTATTGAACCTATCACTCAAATAGTGAACATAGTACTCGATGGGTGGTTTTGGACTTCTTTTGGAGTCTCCAGTGTCTATTTTTCCCATCTTTATATCCACGTGTACCCTTTGTTTAACCCCCACCTGTAATAAGGTGGTATTTGATTTTCTGTTTCTGCATTAATTCATTTAGAATAATGGCCTCCAGCTGCATCCAGGTTGCTTGAAGGAAATGATTTCATTCTTTTTTATGGCTGTGTAGTATTTCACGGTGTATATGTACCACATTTTCTTTATCCAGTCCACCTTTGATGGACACTTAGTTAGATTCCTTGACTTTGCTATTGTGAAATGCTGCAGTAAACATACAAGTGCTCTTTTTGGTAAAACTTCTTTTCCTTTGGGTATGTACCCAGTAGTGGGTTGCTGGATTGAATGGTGGTTCTATTTTTATGTGTCTTTGAGAAATCTGCATACTGTTTTCCATAGGGGTTGAACTAATTTACATTTCCACCAACATCCTCAATAAAATTTGTTATTTTTTGACTGTTTAATAATAGCCATTCTGACTGGTCTGAGATGGCTCTGATTAATGATGTTGAGCATTTTTTCATATGTTTGTTGGCTGCCTTGTATGTCTTCTTTTGAGAAATGTCTGTTCATGTCCTTTGCCCACTTTTTAGTGTTTTTTTTTCTTGTTGATTTATTTAAGTTCCTTATAGATTCTGAATATTAGGCCTTTGTCAGAAGCATAGTTTGCCAATATTTTCTCCCCTTTGGTATGTGTACTGTTTACTCTGTTGATAGTTTCTTTAGCTGTGCAGAAGTTATTTAGTTTAATTAGGTTCCATTTGTTAATTTTTGTTTTCATTGCATTTGCTTTTGAGGACTTAGTCATAAATTATTTGCCTAGGCCGATGTCTAGGAGAATTTTTCCTAGGTTTTCTTTTAGGAATTTTATAGTTTGAGGTTTTACATTTAAGTCTGTAATTTATTTTGAGTTAATTTTTGTGTATGGTGAGAGGTAGGGGTACAGTTTCATATTTCTGTATATGGCTAGCCAGTTTTCCCAGCACCATTTATCAAATAGGATGTCCTTTCCACATAGTTTATTGTTGTTGGTTTTGTCAAAGATCAGTTGGTTGCAGCGTGTGTGGCTTTGTTTCTGGATTCTCTAATCTGTTCCATTGGTCTGTGTGTCTTCTTGTACCAGTACCATGCTATTTTGGTTGCTGTATCCTTGTAGCATAGTTTAAAGTTGGGTAATGTGATGCCTCCAACTTTGTTCTTTTTGCTTAGGATTGCTTTGACTATTCAGGCTCTTTTTTTGGTTCCATATGAATTTTAGAATAGGTCTTTCTAATTCTGTAAAAAATGACATTGGTAATTTGATAGGAATTACATTGAATCTGTAGATTGCTCTGGGTAGTATGGTCATTTTAACAATGTTCTTCCAATCCATGAGCATGGAATGTTTTTCCATTTGATTGTGTCATGTATGGTTTATTTCATCAGTGTTTTCTAGTTCTCCACATAGAGATCTTTCACCTCTGTGGTAAAATGTATTCCTAGGTATTTTATTCTTTCTGTGGCTATTATAAATGAACATGTGTTCTTAATCTTCTCAACTTGAACATGATTGGTGTACAGAAATACTACTGATTTTTTACATAGATTTTGTATCCTGAAACTTAACTGAAGTTGTTTATCAGGCCTAGTAGTCTTTTGGAGGAATCTTTAGAATTTTCTAGGTGTAGAGTCGTGTTCTTGGTGAATAGAGATAATTTGACTTCGTTTCCTATTTGGATGCCTTTTATTTCTTTCTATTGCCTGATCACTCTTACTAGGATTTCACTCCAATACTGAATAGGAGTGGTGAAAGTGGACACCTTTGTCTTGCTCTAGTTCTTAGGGTTAACGCTTTCAATTTTGCCCATTCAGTATAATGTTGGCTGTGGGTTTGTCATCTATGGCTCTTATTATTTTGAAGTATGTTTTTTGATGCCTAGTTTGTTGAGGTTTTTATCATGAAGACATTTTATCAAATGCTGCTTCTGCAGCATTTGAGATGATCATATGGCTTTTGTTTTCAATTCAGTTTATATGGTGAATTACATTTAGTAATTTGTATATGTTGAACCATCCTTCCATCCTATAAAAAAACCCACTTGATAGTGATTAATTATCTTTTTAATGTGCTGATGGATTTAGTTTGCTAGTATTTAGTTGAGGATTTTTTTTTAGTAGCTTAAAGCAACATTTATTTTTTAATTTATTATTATTAGTAGTAGTAGTATACTTTAAGTTTTAGGGTACATGTGCACAATGTGCAGGTTAGTTACATATGTATACATGTGCCATGCTGGTGTACTGCACCCATTAGCTCGTCATTTAGCATTACGTATATCTCCTAATGCTATCCCTCCCCCCTCCCCCCACCCCACAACAGTCCCTAGAGTGTGATGTTCCCCTTCCTGTGCCATGTGTTCTCATTGTTCAATTCCCACCTATGAGTGAGAACATGTGGTGTTTGGTTTTTTGTCCTTGCGATAGTTTACTGAGAATGATGATTTCCAATTTCAACCATGTTCCTACAAAGGACATGAACTCATTATTTTTTATGGCTGCATAGTATTCCATGGTGTATATGTGCCACATTTTCTTAATCCAGTCTATCATTGTTGGACATTTGGATTGGTTCCAAGTCTTTGCTATTGTGAATAGTGCCACAATAAACATACATATGCATGTGTCTTTATAGCAGCATGATTTATAGTCCTTTGGGTATATACCCAGTAATGGGATGGCTGGGTCAAATGGTATTTCTAGTTCTAGATCCCTGAGGAATCGCCACACTGACTTCCACAATGGTTGAACTAGTTTACAGTCCCACCAACAGTGTAAAAGTGTTCCTATTTCTCCACATCCTCTCCAGCACCTGTTGTTTCCTGACTTTTTAATGATTGCCATTGTAACTAGTGTGAGATGGTATCTCATTGTGGTTTTGATTTGCATTTCTCTGATGGCCAGTGATGGTGAGCATTTTTTCATGTGTTTTTTGGCTGCATTATTGTTGAGGATTTTTAGATCAATGTTTATTAGGAGTATAGGTCTGTAGTTTTCTTTTTTTTGTTGTGTCCTTGACAGATTTTGGTATCAGGATGATACTGGTTTTGTAGAATGAGTTAGGGAGGAATCCCTCCTCTTTGATTTTTTTGGAATAGTTTCGGTAAGATTGGTATCTGCTCTCCTTTGTATGTCTGGTAGAATTTGGCTGTGAATCCATCTGGTTTAGAGCGTTTTCTAGTTGGTAATTTTTAATTACTGGTTCAATTTTGTAACTTGTATTGGTGTGTTCAAGATTTCAATTTCTTCCTGGTTCAATCTTGGTAGCTTGTACATTTCCAGGAATTTATCCAGCTCCTCTAGATTTTCTAGCTTGTGTACTTAGAGATGTTCATAGCAGTCTGGGAGGATCTTTTTTATTTCTGTGGTATCAGTTGTAATGTCACTTTTGTCATTTCTGATTGTACTTATTTGGATCTTCTCTTTTTTTGTTGTTAATCTAGGTAGCAGTCTATCAATTTTGTTTACCTATTCAAAGACTCAACTTTTCGTTTCCATTGTTAATCCTTTGTATGTTTTCTTTGGGTTTCAGTTTTATTTAGTTCTTCTCTGATCTTAGTTATTTATTTTCTTTTTTTATGATCACCAGTCATTTATTACCATTTTCAAGTATTATGTACTGAACATAATTGAATGTGCTATATATATATATATTTTAATATTTAAGTTCTGGGGTACATGTGCAGAACGTGCAAGTTTGTCACATAGGTATACATGTGCCATGGTGGTTTGCTGCATCCATCAACCCATCATCTACATTAGGTATTTCTCTTAATGCTATCCTTCCTCTAGCCCCCGATCCACTGACAGGCCCTGGTGTGTGATGACCCCCCCACCTTGTCCATGTGTTCTCATCGTTCAGCTCCCACTTCTGAGTGAGAACATGAGGTGTTTGGTTTTCTGTTCATGTGTTAGTTTCCTGAGAATGATGGTTTCCAGCTTCATCCATGTCCCTGCAAAGGACATGAACTCATCCTTTTTTATGGCTGCATAGTATTCCTTGGTGTATATATGCCACATTTTCTTTATCCAGTCTATCATTGATGGGCATTTGGGTTGGTTTCCAAGTCTTTGCTATTGTGAACAGTACCACAATAAACATACGTGTGCATGTGTCTTTATAGTAGAATGATTTATAATCCTTTGGGCATATACCTAGTAATGGGATTGCTGGGTCAAATGGTATTTCTAGTTCTAGAACCTTGAGGAATCGCCACACTGTCTTTCACAATGGTTGAACTAGTTTACACTCCCACCAACAGTGTAATAGCATTCCTATTTCTCCACATCCTCTCCAGCATCTGTTGTTTCCTGACTTTTTAATGATTGCCATTCTAAATGGCATGAGATGGTATCTCATTGTGGTTTTGATTTGCATTTTTCTAATGACCAGTGAGGTTGAGCATTTTTTCTTATGTTTGTTGGCTGCATAAATGTCTTCTTTTGAGAAGTGTCTGTTCATATCCTTTGCCCTCTTTTTAATGGTGTTGTTTTTTTTCTTGTAAATTTGTTTAAGTTCTTTGTAGATTGTAGATATTAGTCCTTTGTCAGATGAATAGATTGCAAAATTTTTCTCCCATTCTGTAGGTTGCCTGTTCACTCTGATGATAGTTTCTTTTGCTGTGCAGAAGCTCTTTAGTTTAATTAGATCTCATGTGTCAATTTTGTGCTTGAAACCCAGGGCCCTGGTGGTGTATACACCCGAGGGAATCTCCTGGTCTGCAGATTGCGAAGACTGTGGGAAAAGTGTAGTATCTGGGCTGGATAGCTCTATCCCTCACGGCAGGTCTGGAGAGGTTTTATCTCTTTCCCCAGTGCTGTGCACTTCCCTCGGTGGAAATTATATTGGGTTGTGCAGTTCACGCTACCGGCCAGTAGGTGGCACTTATGGGTATGAACCAGCTGAGCGCCGAACTGTGCCGTCTGCTGAAGTTGTGATGGGCCCTGCAGGTTGACTTCCTGGCCTGTAAGTAGGAAGGTGAGAGGCATTTGCAGTGATGGCAGTAGAATTTTTTCTTGGCCTTGGTTGAACAGGGGAAGTACTGGGCTGTCCTTGGCGATGGGCAGGGTGTGGGGGTCTCAGGGATACCATTCTGTGCTCTGCTGAGAGCAGCTGGAGGGGGCAAACCTGGATGTGGCTGGGTTGGGCAAGTCCGTTATCAGGCTTTCTGAGGCAGACGTGAGCGTTGACCTTGGTGGAGGCATAGGGGTAGCTCTCAGGCTGGTAGGACAACCTTTCAGGAAGGGACGAAGAAGACCCTCCTGTGCCACAGAACTTGCTTAGGGGAAGAGAAGTGGACCAGGGTTTTCAGCCCAGCAGGCAGCCATGGGGCCCACACAGTTTATGCTCCCCTGACCCAGTGAGTCTCCCTCTCACATCTGGTCCAGCCAGCAAGCCTGACCAGCTAAGTTCATCCCAAGCTGTCTGCGCCCAGATCGCTGAACCCTACTGGGCATTCCGGGCTGCCAGACTCCCTGAGGGTGAAACTGCAGCTATCAGGCCATGCCTTTCTCCACCTGGCCTTACAAAGGAAGGGGTGCCCAGTTCCCACACCACCGCATGAACCAGCACCACACTCTGTGTTCTGATAGTGGGGGCTCCTCCGCTACTCAAGATCAGGCCACAACTGTTAACTCGATGCCCCTGGGCAATGTGCTCGAATCCTGGAGAGTTGGGACCTGGCCCTTGGATTTGTCCTCTGGTCCCTTGGGGCCAAAGTAAAGCTGGGATGGGGGAAGTGAGCTGCTGGCAGGCTGCCAACACAACGCTTAGGTGGGGCAGTGGAGGCTGTGCTGGGGGTACACTCCTGTGGGAGTGGCCAGGCAGATGGTCTTGGGAGGGCCAGCAGGCTAGAGGGAGTTTGGTTCATCTGCACCTCATCGGCGACAATGGCCGCGGGGTGTTTCTTGGGCCTGTGAGTAAGGTGGTACCCTGTTCTCTACTGGCCCAGCAGACAGCAGGAGCTGCAGTTGCTTAGTGCAGGATGGACGTCCAGAGCCTTAGTGGATATGCGTCCAGAGCCTTAACAGATAGTCTCACCCTGGCCCCATGTTTTGCCACAAGCTGCCCAGCACAGCAAAGCCTTCTGGGCTCCATGCAGGTTCTCACTGTGCCTCTCCATTTGTCTAGGCAACTCCCCCTGCCAATCCAAAGATCTGCAGGGGTCATGGGAACTCCTGTAGCTAGGACTCAGGGCTCCATGGTGGGCATGTGGTGCCCTGGAGTGCCTTCATTTACCCCTTCCTTGGGTCCAGCCTGGGTTCAGGGGCAGGTCTTGGCACCTGGTGACAGAGCAGGCTGTCCCGCCTCCTTCCTCTTCAGCCACAGTGTCTGCATCACCTCTCTTTTGACTTTCAGTGTTTTCTTTCAAAAGATCTGTTGGAAGTATGAAGTCTTACTTGATATTTTGGTTCCTCTTTGTGGAAGAGGTGCTTCTAGCTGCATCTAGTTGGCCATCTTGTCTAATTTTGTGTTACTTTTTTTTTTTTTTTGGAGACAGGGTCTCACTCTGTCACCCAGGCTGCAGTGCAGTGGTGTGATCATGGCTCACCGCAGCCTTGACCTCCTAGGCTCAAGCGATCCTTTCACCTCAGCTTCCTAAGTAGCCAGGACTACAGGTGAGTGTCATCACGCCTGGCTAATTTTTGTATTTTTTGTAGAGACAGGATTTTGCTATGTTGCTCAGGCTGGTCTCGAACTCCTGGGCTCAAGGGATCTGCCCACTGTGGCCTCCCAAAGTACTGGAATTACAGGCTTCAGCCACTATGCCTGGCATGTTACATCCTTGAGACTAGCATGCTAACTTCACGTGTCTTGACACCCAGTTGGCTCCTCAACCAGCCTTGGGCCTTCCATCAGTTTGACTGCTTCTGAGTATGTTATAAAGCCAAAGAATCCTGTGGCCACAAGCCCTCTTACACACCTCTATTGCTGTCATATGAATCCCTTGTTCTGTGGTGAGGTCCTGTAGGCTGCCATATTGATAGAGAAGATGCGTGTGAACTCTCAGATGGCAGTGCTGACAGAGGCACTGTGGTCAAGGAGGGCATGCGCAGATGTAGAATGTGTCTCAATTCCAATGAACTCATTGCTGCCCCCTTCCACCCGCCACCCAGGTGTGAGAGATGTTATGTAACGAACCTACCGCCCAGGTGTGAGAGATGTTATGTAACTAACCCACCACCAGGTGGGTGGCCGACCTCCTCAGGGAATGAATGCTCATCATGGGCCCATAGTATTCTCTCTCTTGCGAACCGTTGGGCATTTAGCCAGCAGTGGCCCATGGTTAGAACAGGTTAATGCAGGAGCAAGCTGTTTATATTATGTAGGTGGTACTTGGCCCCAGCCCTCTCTGTCCTGCACACTGCAAGTCACAAATTAAGCCTTTCAAGATCCACTTATTGGCTTTATGTGAGAAGTAAGTAGCTCCATATCCTACTCTCTCCTTGATAGGAATCAGGGACCAGATGAGACTTACAGCATGGTTCTCTACAAGAAATTCGTACTGCAAATTCTCTCTCCTTCATTTTCAACAGTCTGACCCTTTTTAATATTCAATATGGGTAGAGGGTGTAAGAGTAGTGAAAGTACTTTTTAGTACCATGATATTTTTTCTTGGTCTGGCATCTTACTTTGATAACTGTTATCTATCATCTTAGGATCTCAGGCAAAACTTCTATTTTAATACTCTGTTAAATGTGCATACTCTCACGTCTATCATCTAAGTCTTTAGATTTTCAAATATGCACAAGAAGATATGCAAGGAACTTCATTGCAATGCTGTTTGCAATAGAAAAAAGTTAGAAGAAAACAACCTAAGTAACACTAGATTAAAAAATGGACTAATAAACTTTAGTTATTCAAACAATGGAGTACTATACAATAGTGAAATTGAATGACTAGCTCTTAAAAACATAATACTGAGTACAAAAAGCAATTTAGATCCATATGGTATGATATCATTTATTTAAGCATTAGAAGCCCCACAGAAAACAATATATGGTGGTTTTGAATATATATATGTAAAATATTAAATACAAACATTGAAATGTCAATTTCCAGGAAAAGGAGGGAAGAATAAAGAGTGGGTAAAAAAAACTTACCCTTTAAAGGAGACAGAATGTGATTTTTGAACAATATTATAAAATCTTTAGATTTAATTATTTAAATTTAATAAGTTAATAACAATACAATTAACATAAATTAATATAATTTCATAAATTAATTTCTTTAAATATTAAAGGATTGAATGTAATATCTTTATTTAATCTTGATAGTATTAAAAATAATTTTACAGTACTTTTGAAATTATTCACAATTAATACACTTTAGAAAAAATAATGAATTGGATGTTGTTAAAAGCCATAAACTATAGGCTCCTAAATATATTAGTATGAGTACTACTTTTTAGTGTAAACATTTCATTCCTTGTTATAGCAGCACCCCCATACATTTGAATAATAGTGGTACTGTCGTACAAAGTAATGTTCCTTTCGTTTCTGAACAATGAATGATGTTAACAGATTAGGAGACGTTTGTCCTAGAGTTATCAAATATTTAGCCTTTTTACTATGTAGTAATGAAAAATAATAATGTAATAGCTTTTTCACTCTCAATGATTCTTCTAAGTTGGGCATACTTGGAGTTCTATTCAAAACTTAATTTTCTATTCTGAATTTATTCTAATTCATTCTATCTATAGAGATTCCCCACCAGCTCCTTAGGAATCAAGCCCTGGGAAGTATCAATTACTGGATCACAGTTGGTTCTTCCTCATGGGCTGCACCTCCAGGACACCTGGGTGGCTGGCCCCTGCCTCCTCTCTGCCAGGCTCTGCATCAGCTTGCACAGCTTGCCTGTGGTTCCCACTTGTCTCTAATGCAGGGTGTTCAGTGTATTCACGTGCCTCTTTCTATTTGTCTTCATACCGTTGGGCAAACAGGGAAGATCTTAGCCAAAACTATGACTTTGGCAGAAATTATTTGCAGAGTCTCCAACTGTTTCCTTTTAATATACTTCAGTTCAGCTTTACAAGCAATAGATGTTAAGCTGATACATAATAGATGTTCATTTATTGATAGATAAATGATACATAATAGATGTTCATTCATTGATAGATAAATGATACATAATAGATGTTCATTCATTGATAGATAAATGATACATAATAGATGTTCATTCATTGATAGATAAATGATACATAATAGATGTTCATTCATTGGTAGATAAATGATACATAATAGATGTTCATTCATTGATAGATAAATGATACATAATAGATGTTCATTTATTGATAGATAAATGATACATAATAGATGTTCATTCATTGATAGATAAATGATACATAATGGATGTTCATTTATTGATAGATAAATGATACATAATAGATGTTCATTCATTTATTGCACATCTATTATGTATCAGGAACTTTGCCAGGTGCTGACAATAAACAAGATGACTAAGATGTAACTCTTACCTTTAAAATCTGAGTCCGGTGACTGATGACCTGTTTCTAAATTCTCCTTGAACTTTGAGAAGAAGAAAAATCTGATATTGGTTCACCTTGTCTTCTCTTCTGAGCCACAGGCTCATATTTTTGGCTACCTAGTAAACCTTTTTCCTAGACTACACATGTCAATTTTTTTCTCTTATTTTTGAATTCTTTCTCTTCCTGACGTCTCTGTTTCATTCCGACTTGGCTTCAAACCTCCACTTTCAATCCTCTGCTTTTATTTCCTCAATAACTAGTTAAGGGTTGCAGTTGTTTTCCATTTCCACTGCTGGTATTGATACTCAGGCTCCTGCACTCTTCAATTCTGGACCACCCCAATTGCCTCTTAACTGGTTTCCTTGACTCTTTTTTCTTCTTCTCTGATTCGTCCTATTATTGTTGGCAGACTGGTCTTCTTAAAATTTCCTCTTAATCTCATCACCTCACAGCACCCAAACCTTCAATGATTCCCTGGTGCCTAAAGGGCGAAGTCTGTAATTCTACTCCAGTATTCGCTGTGTTTCATTTTAGGATCCAATCTTCTTTTCCAGCTGGATTAGTCTGTTCTCACGCTGCTAATAAAGACATACCTGAGACTGGATAATTTATAATGGAAAGAGGGTTAATGGACTCACAGTTCCACCTGGTTGGGGAGGCCTCAAAATCATGGTGAAATCCAAAGAAAGAGCAAAGGGACTTCTTATATGGTGGTGGACAAAAAGAGAGCTTGTGCAGGGAAATTCCCCTTCATAAAACCATCGAATCTTGTGAGACTTATTCACTATCGGGAGGACAGCATGAGAAAGACCTGACCCCATGATTCAATTGCCTCCCACTGGGTTCTCCCATGACATGTGGGAATTGTGGGAGCTGCAATTCAAGATCAGATTTGAGTGGGGACATTGCCAAACCATATCACCAACCTTATTTCTGTATACTCATTTCCTTCAGGTACTCAGTGCTACTGTTTATGGTTGTAGGAAGAGGAAGAAAGACTATTGCAAATTATATTTGATTACAATTTTGAACTGTCTACACTTTAATAGTCAACATTTTTTCGCTTTTGTATCCCATTTCTCTGCACACATTCAGCATGGTTGTCTTACAGCAGTGGTTCCCAATCCAGGGTGCACACTGACATGCTCTGGGGTCTGTAATGAATACTGATACTTGGGTCTCACTCTCAGAGATTCTGAATTACCTGGCTTGGATATCGGGATTTTCAAAGTTCCCAGGTGATATGGTTTGGTTGTTTCCCCACGCAAATCTTGTCTTGAATTGTAGCTCCCATAATTCCCATGTGTTATGGGAGGGACTTGGTGGGAGATAATTGAATCATGGGGATGGTTTCCTCCATACTGTTCTTGCGGTACTGAATAAGTGTCACTTCATGAGATCTGACGGTTGTATAAGGGGAAACCCCTTTATCTTGGTTCTCATTCTCTCTTACTGCCTGCCATGTATCAAGTGCCTTTCACCTTCTGCCATGATTATGAAGCCTCCCTAGCCATGTGGAACTGTGAGTCTATTAAACCTATTTTTCTTCCCAGTCTTGGGTAAGTCTTTATCAGCAGCGTGAAAATGGAATAACATACCAGATGATTCTCATGTGTTTCCTAGATTGAGAACCTCTGGCTTCTATGGATGGTTGGTGTGCACCAAACTTGGCCAATGTTGTAGCCCAGGACAAATAACGCCACCACCACCACCACCACCACCACCACCACCACCACCACCACCACCACCACCAACAACAACAACAACAACAACAGCAACACAAGTTGGTGAAATATTTGTTGGCTACTTGTGTGCTGCAGCTTAGGGAGTGACCTGGCATTTAGCTAGCTTTTCTGTGTTGTGGGCCTGGAACTCTTACTGGTAACTGCCTTCATTAGTGTACAATTTGAAGTAAAAAAATCTAGGCTTCTAAAAGCATCCTATGAGGGGGTGGGTTTATAGTCTAATTTGGATGCTGCATTTTTCCATCACCATAGGGAGCCTCTAAGAAAAAGACAAATAGGGGCTCTCACATTATAGTCATGGGCAAATGAATCATGTTCTAATTGCAGATTTTCAACAGGATGGCTACAAGTGTGTCAGAAAAGCTAAGAAAATTATTTGCTATAGACAAACAAAAGATTCTGATCTTTTATGTTTATTTTTAGATAAACAAGAGGCCTATTTTGTGTTTGTAACTGACTTGGTGCTTGAAATATTTTAGATGCTCACACACTTTTCTACGTGCCACAATTATGCCAGAATATAAAATTCCCAAAGATGATGTATTTAAAATGAAAGAACATTCCAGGGAAGAGTGCCATACCCTGTGTAATGAACTGTAACTTAACAAATGGTCATTTACACTCATGCCCAGAATGTATCAGGCTTATCATTAACATGAAATTTCTTTCTGGCTTATAGACCAAGATCAGATTTCTTTCAATAACCTTTATTATTAGCAAGAAATGTCATTGAGAAGGTAGTTTAAGTCTTTCATTTAGGAATAAAAACACATTGTTCTTTACTGAGCTATGGAGTAGCTTGAAGTTATTTTAAGTCTCCAATGACGATTTTGACTCTATTCTGTGCGATTTTGGAGTTTATGGGTCTCACCTTCCCAATGGGTGAGATAACATTATTAAGAACAAAATAGTAAGGGGTGAGGGTATGAGTCATGCTCCTGTTTGGGTACATGTTCTTATTGTCTCTTGATGTTTAAATTATTATACAAAAAGGTATTGTTACATTGGCTTACAAGCCAATAATGGCAAGCCAATGATGATAAATCTCCTTCCCTAATGGTTGGAAGTCTCACTGTAATTCTGCCAATTGGTTATGGATGAGGCTTACCCTTAAGTGGGAAGGTTCTTACAGGTAGAGGGTTGGGATGTGACTGTTTGACTATGCAGAGAGTACAGGTACCATGCTAGAGGGTTTTTGTTTGTTTGTTTGTATGTTTTTTTTTTTTAAAAATACAGTTACTAACTCTTACTAATTCCTGAGTTTTGTAACAGGATATTCAGAATGATTTTGTCCTTTAGTGCAAGAATTCTAGTGAAGACATAAAGCTGAGGAGGATAAGAAAAGCTAAGACCCCATATCCTAAAGATAGTTACCAAAGAGTCACCACCATTGGGGAATTCCAGATTTATTTACTAAGTGGAGGTTAAACCTTCCCCTTACCATAATTCCCTGTCCCACCCCTCCCTGCAAGAGGAATCAGGATGGAGGGTGTTATTAGAGTGCAGACAGGAAGGTTTTCCTTTTCTTCCTGCTCTCCTCCCTAAGAAGCCAAGTGAAGGGCTTCCAATGGGAAATCAGTCATAGAGGTTGGGGTATCTACGAGAAGGAGAGACTTGTATCTTCTTTATGACAGGTGTGTACTAAGCTCTAGAACCTGCAGGCTCACTCTCTACTGACTTTGGAGTGGTACAGAGCAGGGCAAGAAAGTTTTAGGAGAGCCTGAGATGTGCTTCGTGTGCTACCAGTCTGGAGATTTCTGAGCAGAGAAGCTTGTTGTAATAGCTGTCACCAGCAGAGTAAGAAGGGTGCCATAGTGTTAGGTACTGAAGAACAGGATGTGGCCACACTTTCCCTAGTCTCCTGTGACCTTTTGAGGGCACAGAGGAAACCACACGGAGATGAGGGGAGGGACAGAGGAAGAGGGCTCACTGGGATAAGCAAGAGGCCGCCTAACCCAGAGAAAGGGCTTCAGGCCAGTGCTGTAGATGGGAATAGGTAAGGTGTAGGGGATATTCCTTGTTCTGAGGGTCCTCAGGACTGGGTAGGGGGCATGGTAAAAATGTATCATTGCCCTTACAAAAACCATGCACAGTGTCTTATCATCAAAGGGAAAGAGTCTGCAACAGAGGGATGCCAGGACATCTGCCCTCATTGACATGATCTCTGCATTTACTTATTTCTCCCCCTGCCCATGAGGGGCTGGAAGATCCAGACTTTGAAAATAGAGAGGGGAGGATTTGCTTCTGAGCCACACTGTGTTCACTCTTCACTCCAAGAACCTAGGATCATATTTCTAGCTATTCTGAAGAAGAGAAGATGAACATTTTTTTAATCAGTCAGCTATGATATTTTATTAGGAGTCATATTAGTAATAAAAAGTGTCTGGTAAGCTATGGATTGTGCCAAGAGGTCATTGCTAGGGAGTAGGACAGGGTTATGTGACAGAACATGAATAAAAGAAGGATTTAAAGGAATAACAGTTTCAATTTAATAACCTCATGGAGTTGAAACTCCTCCATTTACTGTCTACATTTGAAATGTTGAAACATTCAGTAATGTTGAACCTGAATGTGGTGCTTTCAGGGACCAGGACAAAGGAAGATCAGAAGCACTCTATATCTGCTTTTCAATGAAATTAGCTGGAGTGAGATTTGGAGGCTCAAAAGGAGATTGGAGCCTTTTCTTGGAATCTTATGCTCTATAGGGATGCCCAGGGAAGATGTGGGAGGTGAGGGGTCAGGGAGGAAGGAGTCTGGGGAAAAGATCTCTGTATAAGAGGGGAGGAATGGGCAGGAGGAGCACGAGGATCATCACAAGGAGGAGGGAGGAGTATCCTATTCAGCAGTGGCTGCTTTTGTTCCTGTCTTCTGGAGATTTAACTTACTCTTGATGAGGATTGAAGCCAAAGAGATTTGGGAGAAAGGGGTGGGGTGGGGGAGAACATTTCTTTTCCCCACCATTAGCTAGTTAGAATCATATAATTATTCAAAGTCAGAGCTGGAAGGCATTCAGAGGTCATCCAATACCCTCATTTCATGTCCAATTCCTGTTTTGCTAGTACCCAATATAAAATCACTGCCCTTGCACTTTTTCCTTATTATACCGGTATTTTGGAGAGTCTCCAGACACTGAAAAACAAGGATCTGATAAAGGTTCTGGCCATATTGGCCATATGGTTCTTGCCATTCCATCCTTTTACCCTGCTCCAGCCCCCTTGCCTTGAGGTGCTTTGAAGATCCACTGGACACCACACCTCACTCTGTGCCAGGGCATTGATGGGACTGCAGTCACATCTGCTGTCTCCTGGCAGGCATGGCCACTCCTGCCCATGCACAGGACCCCTCCAAGAGCAAGGATGATTACAACTTCTTCTTTCTTCTTCCTGGATGAAGATTGCTGTGGCTATGATGACAACTTCTCCTTCTTTCTTCTTCTTCTTCTTCTTTCTTCTGCCTAGATGAAGATTGCTGTGGCTAGTGGCCTCTTATTCTCTTGGAATATGCTCTCTCCCCAGAAATGTGTAATCTCTTCTCAATTATTTTTTAGCAGATTCCCCCATTAGTTTATCTGGGCTTAAGTGATGTATTAGTCCATTTTCATGCTGCTGATAAAGACATACCCGAGACTGGGCAATTTATAAAGAAAAAGAGGTTTAATGGACTTACAGTTCCACATGGCTGGGGAGGCCTCACAATCATGGTGAAAGGTGAAAGGCATGTCTTACATGGCAGCAGACAAGAGAGAATGAGAGAGCTTGTGTAAGGAAACTACCCTTTATAAAACCATCAGATCTCATGAGACTTATTTGCTATCACGAGAACAGCACGGGAAAGACCCACCCCCATGATTCAATTACGTCTCACTGGGTCCCTCCCACGACACACGGGAATTATGGGAGCTACAATTTAAGATGAGATTTGGGTGGGGACACAGCCAAACTTTATCAAGTGAGGACTCCTTTTTTCAAACCATGAGTGAATGTGAATTGGAAAGATGTTGTGAATTTACTTACCCTGAAGCCACACGATGTGTGCTAGGAGCAGCACCAGGACTGGAACTAAAGAGTCCAGCATGCACAATTGCTATCTATGCTTAGAGGGACTAGGCAGGAGTGAAAAGGAGAAAAAGGTGGAGCCAAGGCTGCTCTCTGAATTCATCAGGAAATGGGGAGTGGACTGAGGGCTAAGTTGGGGAACATCTCTAGGAAACTCTCCAGGTGGAATTTTGTCGATGTAAGGTCATGAGCTATCTTACATGATATTAGGTGACTGCCAAGATTCACTACAACTAGTGTGCAAAGCCTCAAATTATTTTTATTTTATGACTATCATTTTTCTCCCTATGTGAGCATTTTTCTTGGAAAAGAATGGAAATTGTTTTTAACATTGAGTAAATATAGAGATTGATGATCTTGGATCCCTTTCATATTAAATTAAGTCATGACTTTATATTTTATTAAAGCAATCTTATTTATAGCCAAAGTCTGGATGCCTAGAGATATCTGGAGCTGCAAATGATGGTCTTGTTTTAAATTTTGAGTGAAGCATTGAATACTGTTTACAACTCTGAACACTTAATTTTGATTGGATAGATTTATTGTTTCAGAGAATAGTTTTCTGGAACTGTTGTGGGGTAATTGTGATGCCTGTGCTTGCTATAGAAATCTGTTTTTGTGTGTATCAGTGATAAAATTCATCTTTTAAAATGCATTCTTAGGCATTTTAAATTTAATTAGATAAATTAATTAGATAAATTTAATTCTTAAGGCTAACAGACATATTCTGTGAGGTGTGGATACCAGGTATTTAACACTGGAGAACTGAAAGCAAATTTAGAAGAAACATTATTCTCTTATTTGATTAACATCCTTCTAGAGTTGTTGTTCTAGATGTTGTTTTCTTTTTAACCTAGAGGTGAGACATAGTCACTGTCTCTAATCTTAGCTCCTTCAACTGTGGTGGAGACAGAAGGGACAGATATTTAAGGAATTCTTAATTTTTGGTGAAGTGGGAGACAGGCAGGAATCAACGGTTTCAAGAGCTACACTTCTCGGTGGAAGTTGGCTTTAAAGGGTGGTGACTGAGCTCCTGCATGAAGTGGTAATTGAAATACACAGGAGTGGCTTATTTTATCTTCAGTTTAATGGTAGAGTTTTGAGTAAGTAGTTCTCCACCCAGTGAATGACATATGTTAGGTAAGTAGTTAACATTTGCTGGGTTGCCCACCAAACATCCATTCTTTCTTCTTTTGGCAACAGTGTCTAATTTTCCCTTTTGAGAACCATCCTCCACCTTCTGTCAGATGAACAGCTACTGTTGGAGCTGATTCTATGACTAGCTTCAAGAGTGTATAACTCACTGGCTAAGTGCCATAAATCTATTACCTAGGCATAGTGACTCCTTTAGGGGTGGACATATGACTAAGTTGATCCAATCAAAGTACAATCCTATGTGGAAGCTACTAGGGAGAGATACCCTTTCCCCTCTGAACTTGAACATAGGGAAGGGCTGAAGCTGTGGGCAGCCATTTTGTTCTTGGGAACCTCAGAATTGAGCCAATATATGGTACAGTGCAAAGCCAAGAGATGTTTCAGTTATATTAATCTATCTATTCACTTTTACTAAAGTCATTTGCCTGCAATCAAAAGAATCCTAACTGAACAGGATACATAATTAATATTAATTGGTTCCTTTTCCTGCTCCTTATTTCTCAGGGCACTAGTCCCTGCAGGGGATGCGGGAGAGCTGCTGCACATTCTCCCAGGATTCCTACAGCACACACATAATATAAGGAAAGGTTTTCCAGATTCTGCAATTTTACATCAAAAACAGCTTCCAAAATATATTTTTATTAAACAACAAAATGTACAAAACACCAGCTACCATGTACTCTCAATATTTTTTCATAAAAGAAATGGCACTTTTAATATTCTAAAATAGGAAGTACAGAGTACAATTAAGGATAGTATTTAAAATAGAATAAGTCTATCTTTAAGAAAAATGCATTGCACTCTCCTTATTCTTTTTTTCATTTTACCATAGTGCAGCAAAAATGTGAGTGGTTCATAAGGTCTAGGTCTTATGAAAGATAACTTCCTAGAATCAGATCCTGCCTCGACCACTCACTGGCTATTCTGTAATTACTCTGAGTTGCAGTTTCCTCATCTGTGAAATAGAAGTAATAATTATCCCTGTCTCAGAAGATTGCAGTAAGGGTTGAAGGAATTAATACATGTAAGTTTTTAGAATAGTTCCTGGCACATAGGAAGTACTCAACAAACATTAACTATTATTGTTGTTGTTGTTATATTAATCAACACTCAGTGTCAATGTCTGGGATGAAATCAGATTCTAATTTCAGCCTTTACACTAATTAATTCTGTGACCTTGGACAGGTCAGTTTAGCTTTCTGGGCTTCAGCGTGCTCAACTGTAAAATGTAGGAATTTGGTTAGATACTTTTGGAGCATGCAGGAAACCACATGCATCTGCTGACTCTGCTCATCTGCAGGGGGCGTGAGGCACCATTATTGGTCACCTGATGCTCACCTGGGACTGGATTGGCTCCACAGTGGGGAGGCGGTCAGTCCCTCATCCCCAACAGTGCTCTTGTGTGGTGGTTGCTTCTGTTTCTGGTTGGCAGAGAGACGTGCAGAAGAAAAAGTCCTTTGAAAGAGTGAGTGGAAGGATTCAGGGTAGGATGTTTCCAAAAATGAAGCTGAGAAAATTCCAATGATGCCAGACACAGTGGGCAACAGTTTTGGGGATGACCGAATATTCTTTCATCTAACCACTCCACTACCCTCTATTGGCAAAGTCTGGAGAGTGGTGAGGAAGTCTCCATCTTGGGTGTAGAGCCTGTCTGTGAGTGCAGTCCTATCTTTGAATGAAAGCAGAGCACACTTCTGTGTGGGAGTATAGATGATGTGGTGAGACATGGATGTTTGAACATTAACACCAAGGAAACACTCAAGGCAGAAATAGTTCAAGCAACTTAAATAGCAGTGAAGGGCTTTATTCAGCTTATGTGCATGAAGGAGCACCTCAAGGTTAGATAACTTCCTCAGCAGAAGCAGGGTTGGAGTCTGTACAGGTAAGGAAAGAGGATGGGATTGTGATGATGGTCTTGTCTCGGGGTATACAAATGTTCCTCAACTTATTATGGAGTTATGTCCTGGAAAACCCATCATACCTTAAAAACATTCTAAGTTGAAAGTGCATTAATCCAGCCTACTGCATATCAAAGCTTAGCTTAGCCTAACTTAAACATACTCAGAACAATTTTATTAGCCTGCAGTTGGGCAAAATCATCTAACACAAAGCCTATTTTATAACAGAGTGTTGGATATCTCATGTGTGAAAGGAAAATATCTTGGGCCGCTTCAAGCTGGGAACTGCTCAGGGCAAATCTGTCTCTCATTCTATTCAAAGTCATCCCTCTGCTCACTGAGAGAGATGCATATTCTGATTGCCTCCTTTGGAAAGGCTTATCAGAAACTCAAAACAATGCAACCATTTTGTCTCTCACCTACCTGTGACCTGGAAGCCCCCTCCCTGCTTCGAGTGGTCACCACTTTTCTGGACAGAACCAATGTACTTCTTACCTAAATTGATTGATGTCTCATGTCTACCTAAAATGTAGAAAACCAAGCTGTGGCCTGACTACTTTGGGCACATGTCGTCAGGACTTCCTGAGGCTGTGTCACGGGCGCACGTCCTTAACTTTGACAAATAAACCTTCTAAAATGATTGAGACGTGTCTCATCATTTTTCTCGATTGACACATGTGCTTCATTGAATACTGTACCAAAAGTGGAAAACAGAATGGTTGTAGGGGTACTCGAAGTATGGTCTCCGCTGTATGCCTATTGCTTTTGAACCATTGTAAAGTTGGAAAAACTAAGTCAAACCATCGTGTAAGTCAGAGGCTGTCTGGCTTTACTTGGTAGAAACTTCTGTAAGATGTGAGGTTGGAATGGTTGGGAACAGTTTCATACTTTCATACCTTTTTCTTGGAATCATTGGTCCAATCTCATGTTAGCAGCTATCTGAACCATTCTTTGGAGAACTATCTGCTTTGTACCTTGTTTATTAATTGTCTAATGACAATTAAAGTTCAGGGAAAGGGGAAATAGAAAAAATGGGGAGGTTAAAGAAGAGATAACTTTTTTTAAAAAAAAGGGAGTAAAAGTCAAAACAGGAAATTGGTGTTTTAATTCTTTTTCAACTTAAAACAAAAACTTTCTCTAGTCTCATGTATTTTTTCTTTTTTTAAGGCTAGTCAAGTGAAGCAGTGGGAGTGAAGATGTGACAAAGAAATCTGTAACTGGTTGTGATCAATTCATTGTAAATACTATAGCACTCGGTCTATCCCTGTGTATTTTTCTTAATTTATTTCTCGGGAGGCTTTAAAATGTATTTTTTTCCTTTGGACTTAATGTTTTCATTTTTGTTTTCTAAGTAGTCCAATAGATGTTTAAAAAATTCCATTAAGAGAAGAAGAAACTAAAGCACATGGGTACGTGTCATATATTTTTTCAACTGTTCATCTACGTATAAACATTATATACACTTCTTTATTCATGACATATTTCACAATCAAAAATGTCATAATAAGGGAGGAAGAAATGTTTAATTTAAGAAAAGAGAGGAAAACAAAATCCATATCTTACAATAACTCATCCTCATTTGTATCAGTTATATGTTTTTATGCAATGTGCCAGATAGGGGAAGAAAATATAGGAGGCAATAAAGAATTTCAAGAACTTCTAAGCTCTGGAAATCATGCCATAGAAGCATGCTCTAAGATTTTGTTTATATAAAGATAGTTTTAGCAGTCTATAGAGCTAATAAACTTCCATCAAACACTGGCGAGGAGCAATTTGGAGTACATCAAAGAGCTAAGTAGTTCCAGCACTAAGATGAATGTAACATTTTGCTGCTGATGGGTTTTATGTTTATGAGTCAAATCCACATTAACAAACATGCACTGCTCCTTGCTCCAAACTGCTTTATTATTCTGTTTTAAGATGCGCACTCATTGTGTTGCTTACGTAAGCAATGAATAGATGCTTTCTTGAGAAACCTGCTCTATGGGTATGTATCTTAATGAAAACGGATTAAACTGGACATTTTAAACCCCTACTCTTAAAGTTTACCTGATAAGATCAAATAGAGATATAAACTGGGAGCAGAGCGTAAACGAGAGAACAGTGTTGAGATATTGTGGACATAGCCAATAATTACACCTTCTTCAGCCTAGGATTTAAACCTGAACAGGAATGTAAAAGAGTCATATCTGGCATAGAGTCATTATCTTTTGCCCTTTAGGTAATGACTTCTTTCATTATGACAAAGTTGCTTACGTGAAAAGAAAACAATTCAGTCAACTGAAACAACTTGACAAACAATTATGAGAAATCAACAATGCCAATGCAGTGTGAAAAAATGGGGTTTTTCACAACATGAATCTTGTTCCAGTAAATACCAAGCTATGTTATACAAAATGCAAATGATTGAATCTTATACTCTCTATTCTTTGGCTTATTTTTGGAGGTACCTCCTCCAGTGTCCATGCATCTCCCCATGTTATTATTTTCTTTGTTCTGCTGCAGCTCTTTTTGTGTTTGTCACCTGTCTGGGATTCTGCAACCATCCCACTTTATCCTCCTTCGCTCTCTTTCTTTCTGTCCCTCCCCATCCCACCCCCGTTTGTCTGTCTTTTTAGTAACAAATAGCAAGTTTCTCCAGAAGTAGTAGTCATAACACAACATATCTAGTAATGAGTCAAGTTTTGTAGCTTGAAGAACTTTAACAGTTTATTAGCTTTGGTATTCACATTTCAAGTCAATTAAATCCAACCAACATTCTTGAAAACGCAAGATTTGTAGATATGGGGAAAAGCAATTCACAGATACTAAGAACAACAATAAAAGGCGTGACTTCTGCCCTTAAAAGAAAATCACAGTTGGTTGTACTTTGGGGCCATTCCTATTACCATTGGCAAGTCCTCTGAATAGAGTGACTTCTGTCGTGCACTGTGCTTTGTTGGATAAATTAAATCCATTTTAATAATATAATTGATGGTCATTGTTATCTACTAACACTTATTGAAAGACAGTAAAAGACATTGAATATTTTAATTACTTTTTTGCTTATAGAAAAGGAAATTGTGTTCTAGCGACCTGGCCATAGAAAAGTAGGTCTAGAAAGAGTGGAGAGTAGGGAGGGTGGAAACCAAAAGGGCCGGTGAGCTGCTGTGGGGATGATGGTGTGCTTGTGAACAGCACGGCTGCTTAAAAACACAGACCCTTTCCTGAAAGACCTACAAGTGCTAACAAGAAACAAGAAGGAAGGTGAAACATGATGCCTTGCCTTACGGAGATTTATTAATAATTCTGAAATAAAAAATTTATTTTTTTTCCCCACTGACTTATTATGTGTCCAATTCAAACCTTTATCTTTTATTTTCTTATTCTGGAAAATGGGTTTTTTCACAACATGAATCTTATTACAATAAATACTGAGCTGTGTTATGCAAAATACAAATGATTGAATCTTAAACTTTCCATTATTTAGCTGAACTTCAGTGATCAGGAAATGAAAAATGAGTCAATTTGCAAAATCTGTTGAGTTTTTATGTGTTGCCTCTTAGGTAATGACTTTGTTCATTATAACAAAGTTGTTTATGTGAAAAGAAAACAATTCAGTCAACTGAAACAACTTCAGAGTTCTGAAAAACCAACAATGCCAATGTAGTAGATTGAACTTTTTATTTTTGTTCGAAATGTTGGCATGTTGCTAACCTTAACATTGGATTTCCGTGTTTGGAATCTGGCACCTCAACTTACTACAATACCCTGACAATTTTTTTAGACCTCTCCATGTCTTATTTTTCTTATCTGTAAAATGCAAGTAATAATAGAACTTATTTCCTTGGGTTGTTGTAGGGATTAAATAAGTTAAAGCAAATTTTAGAAAATTGCCTGGTACAGAGTAAGTGTTTCCTCCTCCTCCTCCTCCTTCATCATGATTATTCTACCTTAGGCAGGTTGGTTGACTCATCAAATACTTTTTTCAATGATTAAGAGTGAATTTACATTATTATTTTTTAAATTAAATTTTTTTTTTTTTTGAGACAGAGTCTTGCTCTATTGCCCAGGCTGGAGTGCAGTGGCATGATTTTGGCTCACTGCAAGCTCCGCCTCCTAGTTCACGCCATTCTCCTGCCTCAGCCTCCTGAGTAGCTGGGGCTACAGGTGCTCGCCACCATGCCCAGCTAATTTTTTGTATTTTTAGTAGAGACGGAGTTTCACCATGTTAGCCAGGATAGTCTCAATCTCCTGACCTCGTGATCCATCCACCTTGGCCTCCCAAAGTTCTGGGATAACAGGCGTGAGCCACTGTGCTAAAATTTATTTTTAGAGATAGAGTCTCACTCTGTTAACGCAGGCTGGAGTGCAGTGGTGCAGTCATAGCTCACTGCAGCCTCGAACTCCTGGGCTCAAGTGATCCTTGAGGCTTAGCCTCTGGAGTAGCTAGGACTATAGGTCTATGTCACCAAGTCCAGATAATTTTTAAATTTTTTTGTAGAGACAAGGTCTCACTATATTGCCCAGGCTAGTGCAAACTCCTGGCCTTAAATGACACTTCCGTCTTGTCCTCCCATAGCACTGGGGTTGCAGGTGTGAGCTACCACACTTGGCCTGAATTAACATTATCTTTCAGAGAAGTTCAACTAAAATTGTCTGTGGTAAGACAAGTATACCCTGTGGATGCAGTCATTGTACAAATGTTCAATTCATGATGCTTGTCATTTAATATATTCTCCTAACTTACCAGTTAATTCACGGATGACTCAAATGACTGAAAGAACGTTGGCCCTCCTCTGTCTTCTTATTTGCACAGAGTTGAAGCAAGTAGTAGTTTTCTTTTAAAAAGAGAAATTGCACGTGGGTTTATTTTAGATGTATTATGTTCTATTCTCTCTCTGTCTTTACAGGATGTAACAATAAACTCCCTAGTGGGTGGGATGAAAGGAAGCCTCACTCTGACTCTGACCTGGTGCCCCTCAGTGGCCAGGTGCCAGGGGGAGGAATGTTTACATTCATTCCAGAGGAAATAGCTTTGCGGTTGGCTTCAGCAAAGGCAAAAGGCACTGGATTTATTTAATAGGGATTAAAGACCATTCATTCATCATACATAATACATAATAATTACAGAGAGAATTCTGTAACCATTTCTGTATCTACTGAAGGCAAACAAAGCATATTTGTGGGTTGTCGGGAATAAAGTTTTATGTAACTGGTATGAAGTGAGCAAATTTCTAGAAGGGGCTTCCCCTGGCCAAGGGCTTTTCCCTCTTGTGAATGTAGTCCGTGTTTCTTCTTTCCACTTGTTAATGTAAGACTTCTATTGGCAAAATCTCTCTTACCCATATCCACTACTAACACCTCCCTGTCCCTCACCCCACTGTCCCCACCGACCCAGCCCTGTTTATCTCACATTTAGTTACAAGCTATGAGGTGCTTCCTCTCCTAATCTGGAAACTGTTGACAGAGTCTTCACTGTTTTTAAAACTGCCTTTAGTGAATAGCTACTACCCTGCAATGCCCTCATTTGAGCTGTCATTACCTTGAGCTGACTCCAGTAAGGTGCATAGGAGGCCCCCATGTGCCAAGGTGTAGGAGTGTTTTCCGGGCCTCAATGTATCAAAGCTACACTGGATTCTGTCCAGAAGTGGATTTTGTAGCTTTTCTGCTAAATTTCTCACAGGAGTCGCAAAGCAGAGCTACTTTTTACCCAATGCCTGATAGAAATTTTGGTGAGCATTACTTTTATTTGCTTTTAATTTGTGGGCCTATTTGCTTCCTAGGATGCAGGGCACAAATCTATGAGAAATGAACAAGAAGGCAAATCTGAGCCGCAGACACTAGGATGAGTCAGAATGACATCTCCCCCTAGAGCCCGGGGCTCTGCTATTGAATCATGTCTCTGCGTCTGACATCTTGGGATGAGTTTTCCTCTCAGGCTCCTGCTGGGCCATCCATCAGTGTCCTAGGGATGTCTATGGGAAGATACCACTTAGGCTCAGGCTAGACTTGGATTCTGAAGACTTTTGTGAATCTTAATAGAGTTTCTTCTCAATGGGATGGTTGTGAGTTGGGGAAAGATCAAGACTTTAAAATAGGAAAACTGGCAGTCAAGGAAATTTAAATTACAACGTCAATGGGTTACTAGTGTTAGACTCTGGTATACATAATCACATACACAAATACACATTTAAAGATAGGAAGGAAATATACTAAATTATAACCATGATTATCTCTGGCATGTGGGATCATGGATGATTTTTATTTTTTAATGTTCTTATATTTTCCACTTTTATAAAATTATAATTTTATAGTTGTAAAATTATAAAATTATAATTTTATAGTTGTAAAATTATAAAATTATAATTTTGTAGTTGTAAAATTATAAAATTATAATTTTGTAGTTGTAAAATTATAAAATTATAATTTTGTAGTTGTAAAATTATAAAATTATAATTTTGTAGTTGTAAAATTATAAAATTATAATTTTGTAGTTGTAAAATTATAAAATTATAATTTTGTAGTTGTAAAATTATAAAATTATAATTTTGTAGTTGTAAAATTATAAAATTACCATGTGTGGTTTTCATATTTAAAAAAACATTAACTTTCTCTTTAAGGAGAATAAATATCAGTGATATATAGCTGGCCAACAGATGATGGAGGTAGAACTGACAGATAGTGATGACAATGTAATACAAATTACTGAACTTTTTAATCTTCATTCCTTGGTCTTTTGTCAGCCCCAGAAAATTGAGGCAGCTTAGCAGGACCAATAAGAACAGTTAGGTTTCGATCTCGTTGTTGAATTCAGATTTTGGATTTGGTATTTGCAAGGTCTTAAAGCATACAGAAGCAAGGTGAAACATCACCAGTCATCCAGTGGTTTACATTTAGTGTACTGCTGACCCTTGAACAACCTGGGTTTGAACTACATAGGTCCACTAACATGCAGATTTTTTTCAACCGAAGGTGGATCAAAAATACGGTATTCAGGCCGGGTGCGGTGGCTCACGCCTGTAATCCCAGCCCTTTGGGAGGCTGAGGCGGGCAGATCACGAGCTCAGGAGATCGAGACCATCCTGGCTAACACGGTGAAACCCCGTCTCTACTAAAAATACAAAAAAATTAGCTGGGCGTGGCAGCGTGCACCTGTAGTCCCAGCTACTCAGGAGGCTGAGGCAGGAGAATGGCAGGCAGGTGAGCTGAGATCGCGCCTGGGGGACAGAGTGAGACTCCGTCTCAAAAAAAAAAAAAAAAAAAATGCAGTACTCATAGGATGTGAAACCTGAGGATATAGAGGCTGGATTTCTTGTGTGTATGTGTGATCTGCAGGGCTGATTGCGGGACTTGAGTGTACTTGGATTTCGGTATATGAGGGGTCCTGGAACCAATTGCATGGGACAACTGTATACAGCCCACATATTCAGATCATTTTAGTTTTGGCTTTCTGATTGGGTGCTTGGGCATGGTAATGAGGAGAGTGGTTTAGAGGAAATACTATGGCATATGAATGAACCATATTTCCTAAAATGAGTTTTCCCGCATATTAATTAGGAACAAGGAGCTGTCTGGAAGGAAATCTGTAGGAGAGAAATAGGAACCAATATTTTCTGTTTTCTTTTTCACATAATTCTGTTTAAGACACAAATCCTTGATTTAGTCCAAAGCAGTTCAACTAAAATAGAATGGACCTTGCTTAGTGTTAAGTGTTTATTGCATATATGTCCTTCAAGTGATACTGTAATTCGAATAAACCCACTAAGAGTTTGCCCTCTTAGTCTTTTGGAAAGAATAGAGACTATCAGTAGAAGATAAGTTAAAAGCATCCAGAAATGAAAATGTTATGTTTTCTCAAAAGTAAACTCTTTTTCAGGGCAAGGCCCCTGATGCAGGTTAATCTTCCTTAAGCATGGTTCTAGTTACTTTCCTTATTAAAAGCCTCCAGTGACCCCACTGAATTATTAAAATTGTATTATTATTTTTTAGAATGAAGACTCCTTTGTTTAAACAACAATTATTGTAGAATCCGATAAATGCAGAGTGTACAGGGTAAAACCTGTAACTATTGTAGCAAAATGTTGACTCCAAGTGTCCCCACATTTTAAAAATTGTGTCAGAATTCATCCTAGGAGCAGGAATGTGCTTCTGTTTGGGAGAACAATAGGTTATGCAAAGACATGAAGGGAAGGCATGAGGACAAAGAGGATCATAATAAAGTAAAAGGATGGTTTCCTGCCTTGGTTTGGTGTGTTCCCAAGATGTTAGTTAATTGACGCTTCAGCCTGGACTGGTGGCAGATGTGATGTGGGGCAGGCCAAGGCCTGGGGATGGGCTTGAAGGCTGAGGTACCACTCTGGAATCTGGCGCATTAGTATTGATTTTGAGTTTTGTTTTCCTCTTCTGCATTATCATTCCCTTAGGACAGCCTCAGATTTCAGTAAAGCTCATTAGCTTAACGGTCTAAAACCTGTTTAGTGTATCAGCCACCTTGGGGAATGCAGGAGCAGAGAGCTCATGGAGGAGCAGAGATATATCCAGGGGTGATCAGAGTGAAAGGGGGGCAACCCTTCGGATTTAGAGGAGAGAAGAATCAACTCAGACATGTAAGTCCTCCCAGATAATCCCCAGAAATATTTGGCAAGTAACTAGATTTTCTGCTCATAAGATAGAAGTTTGGCCTATTTTATTTGGATATCAGGAAAAGGGCAAGCTTTAGGCTAGAGGATTTGGAAGCGCTCAGATTCTAAATTAAATGGATAAAGGTAAAGATGCTCTAGGATTCTTCATTTTCCTGAAGAGGTTCTCAGAGCCCACAGAATATTAGTATTGTCTTTGATACATGGCAGATAATCAATAAAGAATGGCTGAACTAATGATTAAATAAACAATGACCGATAACTAACAACACAGGGTCTCCAGTTTAAAAGATGGTCACCGAAAGAGGTTTTGTCAAAGTTAAAATACCTGAAAAAATGAAAAATTTAGACACCTGTGCCATAGATAAGTTGTTTGGGTAGAAACAAAAATTATGATTTTTTTCTAGATTATAGCAAAATAATCATCCTATTTCAAGGTTTATGAAAAAATATCAAGCTGGTGACATTTACTAGAAAAGGATCAATTGATAATCTGGATAGCTTTCTTTATCCAGTGTAAACACGATTTTAAAACATTTATATTACTATCTCATTTTGAATTAGCGAAGAAATGAGTTGTCTGCTTCCGTATGTGTAGCTGAATAAATAAAATTTACCAATTTTACAAGAACACAGTCCTTTTGTACACATCATCTATTAAATCCTCATGGTTTAAAAAAGTTTGTATGTATGTATGTGGTGTGTGTTTATTATGGGAACAGAAGAGAGGGACAGACATATACAGCGTTGAAAACAGAATTGTATGGGCGAATTAGAGCTGCTCTTTTCCATTTTGGGACAAGCAAAGGAAGGTCTTTTTAGAAGTAAAATTCATAAGCTTTGGTTGTTTTTGAAAGGAAAATAATAAATAAACAGTGAGTCCTGAAGGATGTAAAATAGGCAGTGCCGGCTCAGATGCCTCCCGTGTGACACTGCTCAGCATAGAGGCCATAATAACAGAGTTGGGTTGACCAAGGGATTTGGTCAATGTCCATTTTCTCCAGGGTATGAACTCAAGAAAGAAGAAGAAAAGAACTGGTTCTCCAATCGTGTCCTTATCAGGAATCTAAATAGAGACTGAGCTTCCCAAATCTGAAAATCCAAAATCTGAAATGCCCTAAAATCTGAAGCTTTTTGAACACTGACATGGTGCTCAAAGGAAATGCTCATTGGAGCATTTTGGATTTCAGATTTTCAGATTTGGGTGCTCCATTGGTAAGTATAATGCAAATATCCCAAAATCTGAAAAAATTTGAAATCCAAAACATGTCTGGTCCCAAGCATTTTGGATAAGGGATACTCAACTTGTATCCTTTTCTCCAAATCCAAGGTTTAAAAAATCATTTAATTCACAATTTGTGGGCAACCTACTAATATGCCAAACATTGTGCTGGGAGTGTGGATGGGATATAACAGTGAACAGAGAGTAGTCCCTGCCTTTATGGAGTATACACTAGAGGGATACAGTAGGCAAATATGAAACTGTAAGCCATGTTAAGTGCTATGAAAGAAAGGAGGGGATGCTCTAGATGTGCTGTGGGCAGAAGTTGGCTGGGATGAGGTGTGGACAAAGACTGGTAGTCAGGAAATTCTTTTCCAAAGATTTGACAGCTGACCCGAGATCTTAAGGATGACTGCCTTTACTTTAAGGAATTTATTACCTCTTAATAGTTTCCCAGCAATCTTAGTGGTTAAATGCCCCTTTATGGATGGAAACATGGAGTGCCCATAAGGTAAGTGATTGAATTAAGGTCAAACAAGTAAACAGTTTCTTTGTTATGAAAACCTGTCTCTTGGTTCTGTCTGGTTAATCTCACTAGAGAAAGCAGTCTTCTTCAATAAGTAAAAACAGCCTGGTTTTATTACAACTCCAAGTGGACGGCTCCAGGGATGTTGTACTTGTAAGCCTACACCAGAATGCTGTCCAGGAAGACAGAAGTCAATTTTCATATAAATAGCATTTGAATTTATAAAGATGAGGATGGATTTCTTTTTAAAGATGATTTTCTGGTACAGCATATAGTCAAGATGGTACAAGGTTATTTTCACATATCGTTTGAGTAGCTCCGACTGTTTTTTAAACGCCACGCTGACTTTTTTTTTCTTTTTCCAGAGTCCCTCTATGATTGAGTAAAGCCAGACTGACAGCAGCTATAATGACTCTGAAATCTTTATTATTCCTTTACACTGTTTTCATTCTCCTTGTGTGTGTCACTCTCATTTCGCACTGAGATATTTTAATGAGTTTCTGAATGATTGTTTTCTACTCTTCTTAATATCCCTGCTCAGGTCACTAAATTAGAGGAAAGCATTTTAGCAAATGGGAACGGAAACAAAAAGTATCATTAGCAGGAGGCCTACTGAAATCACAGCTATTAGGAATGTGAAATGTCTCTTGACTCAAAGTGTGGAAAAGATGCTGGCAGATGGAAGGGTTAATTACTAGACACTGGCTTCAAAGGAGACAGGGCAAGCTTATAAGATCCATTTGTCAGTGGTGGTAAAGCACATTTTTTTTTCTCCTATTGCATTCTGCAATGGCTAAATTCCCTCTCTTGGAATTTGTTAGGTGGGATAAACAGCTGCACAGATCTTAATTTTCTAATCTTTTTGTGGGATTTCATCTTCAGTAGACTAGGAATCTGGCTGCTAGAAACAAAATGTCAGAGTTTTCACTTTTAAAACACAGGACAAACAAATTGCAAATACTCATGACTTGCTATGTTTTTAAATGTTTTCCCATTTCTCTTTACCTGTGGTCACTCATAGGGCATCTGATTTTCTTCCCATCCAAGGAGTTGATCTAGAGGAAAACTTCAATGTTTTTTTAAGCACAATACGTCAGTCTGAAAAAGTATGTATTATTACAAAAAGATACAGAATTCTAGTTTTTAGGTACCGTTTCCATCCATCTCTATGACAGGAAGTTGTTTCTGGAGCAGAAACATTGTTCTCATTGTGCAAATCACTGATGGGAATTAGAGAAGTAGCTCTTGTTCTCAAATTCATTCTCTGTGGGACTGGTAAGCATATTGGCACACCAAATGAATTTCCTCGGTGGCTCATAGCTAAACACTATGTCTTATGCACAGTAGGTATTCAATAGATGTTTTTAAAAATCAAATTAAATTGTTTGGGCCAGTCTACTAAACAAAACTGTGGATCACGCGTGTTTGAAAGTGGAAGAGTTCCTCTATTTGCATATATCTGACAGTGGAACCAAATGACTCCCTTCCCCATTTAAGAAATGTCACAATTGATTGATGGTAGAAAAGGAGGAGCCTCAATGATACCTGCAAATTTACAAGTAGATAACTACCCACTCACTGCATAAAATGAACTCTATTTAAGTTACGTGGATCGCTTCAGTTTACGTCCACATTTCTGTATGGAAAGGCCTATTCTGAATGCCTGATAATTGTATGTGTAAGAGTTGGTTGTTTTGTTTATATGAATGTGGTTTTTGCCAAAAATGTCATAACAGGCATTGATAAGTGAAGACGCTTAGAAAGAAGTAATTACAAATGGTAAACATTAGGTCAGTATTGTAAAGAAATATCCTTGGATGTCAATACAGAAGAATGAAAGTGTTTGAGATAAATCTTATGTTAATTCTGAAGATCTATATGTCCACACACAGCAACAGACCAATGAGTTAGTTACCCAGACTCCTGGTTCTGGACTAAATTATTCCTTTGTCCCTTCTATTTGGTAGCATTTTTTAATTTAGAAGAAATATTGTCAACAAGAATGCAATTTTCAAAGTCTAGGGGACCTTTTCATAATTCTGGCTAGGAAATACTTTTATAATGTGACTTCATTGTAATTGCATGTTTGTCTTCCCCCCTTGACAGTAAATCCTTGAGGGCAGGAACTCTGTCTATTCCCTTGGTTTCTGTATCCTCAGAGTCTAGCACAGTATATTTAGTGACACTAAAAAAATTGTGCACACCTCTTAATGCTATTGTATCATTAATTCTAGATTGCCCTGTACCAAATAGAATGTTTGCCTTTAAATGAAGTTGTTTGCTACATTTTATGATGTGATTTTATTATATTCATGTCCAACTCTTAAATTTGTAATAGATAGTAGTTTAGCTTTTAAAGTAGAAGTCAAAGGGAAATAAGGTAAAAACCTTTGCTGAAACACTGGTTCTGTGCCTGAAAAAAATCAAGATTGAGTTAAGTGATGGGGCGTCTATAATGGAGGTACATTTTCACTTGAATCATTGGCAATATGGCTTGTCTTCAGGTCAGCAGCTTGAAGACCTACCTCTTAAATGGTGATGCATTCTTAAAAATATTGTTTTCTCAAGTATATTCAAGTGGGAATCTGCATAACTTTAGTTCTTATGTCATGATGTGAATAGTGAGTAACACAGGATAAGAATGTCACGGGGTTTTAGTTTCCATATCTTTTAAAGAAGACTAGTAGTGTCTGTACTTATGCTTTAGAACACAGGTGCCAGCAGTTGTGCCTAGGTAGATAAGCCCGAATCACATGCACCAATAATCGAAAGGGTCAGAGATGAAGCACTCAATGAAGCTGCGGAAAATTAATTCATCCTTCAAATATTTCTGAAACAGCAGTTAGGAACCAAGTGATCTCTATGAAATGAAGGAGGGGAATAGACAGATGGCAGCTCTGTGCTCCTGGACCAGGGCTCTTATGTAAGACCCAATGAAATGGGATTCAGTCCCGGGATGGCCAGACCGTGCTCTGAGGAAGCAGGAAATTGGAAGCATCTGGTTGAGGTGATGAATATGTGGGGAGGAGAAAATAGAAGCTTCTCGATGGCAGATTTTGAAGCACAGGTGCTACCAAATACATTATCACCCAAACCTGAAAATTCAAAGCTAAGTATGTATAGAGCTTTGGTACTTGACATATGGTGTTTCAAATATAAAAATTATAGACCATCTGTCAAGTCTAGTGGAGCTTATCTTTGAAAGGATCACTGAAGACTGGAGAGCCTGCTACATTTTCACACCTAGAAGTGACTAGACAATCAATACATATTAATTGAGTTGTCATTATGGATGCAGGTCTAGTTGCTGTAGAGAGTTATAGAAAATGTAGAAAATATGGTCTTGTCCTTCAAAACCTAAGGTAAGACAAAAACAGAGGGGCAGATGATGACCTACATGCATGGCTTTTGACTTATTCTAAGTCTTAGGCTTCAGTTTCAAGGTCCATCATTACAATTACTCTTGTGCATTCACCATAAATCCCTTGCTTCTCTCTGGCTTCTTTTTACTTGGTGTTGGCAAAGCCACAACCCTGGATAAATATAATCTATTTGCCTTTCCAAGCCTGCACTCATGCAACTGAATAGCTCTAGAGAAAACACACACTCATGCTGTCTTATCTCACTTTAAACTCATGGCCATAAACCTCAAGTGGGTTCTTGATGTGGCTAGGGCACTGTGCTATTCATCTTGTCTCCCTTCCTCCTCTGCTCACCTAGAAGACTCTTTCCCATCTTCTCCACTTTACTTCCCTGTTCTCATTCTCATATGATAAACTTCTATTTCACTGAGCAGACTGAAGCAATCAGACAAGAATTTATAGAAGCTCACATCCCATTTACCTCCCTACACCTGCATCCACACCCTGTGCCTTCTTGCCTGTTCCCGTATAAAGCATCTTCGCTTCTACGTAAAGTTAGGTGTTCCACTTGTTCACAAGATCTCATTTCTTTTTGCCACTCAAGAATATTGCTCTAGCAATTCTTCCTTCTCTTCTTTAGGCATCACTCTCCCCTCTCTTTACTAGACTATTTCCACCAGCATTTAAACACGCTGTTACTTTAAAAATCATAAACAAAATATTCTCTTCACTCTACTTCCTCCATCAGCTAGTGTATGCGTTTACTCTCTTTTGTAGCAAAATTTATGCTTTCCAATTTTTTTCTTCCCATTAATTCTTAAATGACTCTCACCAGGCTTCCATTTCCAGAGACTCCATCAAAATTGCCCTCAGTAAGGCCAATGACCTGCAATGACCTACACTTTGCCAATTTTACTTGTCAGTCTTCTGGCCTCTTCTCATTAGTAGCAGTTTGTCCCTCTCTCTTCCTTGACACATCTCATCCACTTGGCAAGTCCTGGCTTGACCCTTAGCCCCGTGGCTGCTCCTTCTCAGTCTCCTCTGTTGCTATTTTCTCTTCTTCCCAGCCTCTTGATGTTGGAGATTCCTAGAGCTCAGACTTTGGTCCTCTTCTTTGCTTACACACTGGCTTGGTGATTTCATTCAGATCCTTGGCTTTAAATAAGGTCTATATGCTGATGACACTTAAATGTGCACCCCTATCTCAGAACTCTCTCTTAAATTCTCTGCTTATCTAACTACCTACTCAGTGTTTCTACTTTGAGGTCTAATAAACATCTCAAAACTCAGCTTGTGTGAAATCAGACTCTTGAGTTTTATGCGACGATTCCTTCTACTTATTCCACCTGTAGCCTTCCCAATCTTAGTTGATGGCAAGTTGATTCTTCCAGTCAATGTTGCAGTCATCTTGGGTTTTCTCTTTCTCTCACATCCTACATTCAATCTATCAGAAAATCTTCAAATTATATCCAGAATCCCAGTTTTTTTTTTTTTTAACCAATCCACTGTAATCACTGTCATTTGAGCCTTCATCATCTCTTACCTGTGTTACTGGAATGGCTTCATAAATAATCTCTCTTCTGCTTTTTCTTGTTCTTCTACAAACTGTTTTCAACCCAGCAGCAGAGTGATCCTGTTAAATGCACGTCAGTTCAAGACAACTCCTTTCTTTAAAACTCCACCTCATTCAGAGCAAAAGGCAAAGTCATAACATCCAACATGATCTGGCCCCTGTCATCTCTTTGCCTTCTTTCTTACTAGTCTTCCACTGTGTTGCTCTCCTGAGACACACTGGCAACCTCAAACTTGCCCTGTTCTCTCCCACTAAGAGGTTCTGCGTGGAATACTCTTCTGCCAGACATCTACTTGATTTAGCTGCATACCTCTTCCAAGTCTTGGCTCGTATCTAACTTGCTCAACAATTCTAGCCTGACCACTCTCTTTAATACTACAAACTGCACTGACTCCTGCACTCCAGATGCCACTTACCCTGCTGGATTCTTCCTTTTTTTTTTTTTTTTTTGAGACAGTTTTGCTCTTGTCATCCAGATTGGAGTACAATGGTCCGATCTTGGCTCACTGCAACCACTGCCTTCCAGTTCTAATCGATTCTTCTGCCTCAGTCTCCTGAGTAGCTGGGATTACAAACCCCCGCCACCACGCCCAGCTAATTTTTGTATTTTTAGTAGTGACAGGGTTTCACCATGTTGGCCAGGCTGGAGTCGAACTCTTGACCTCTGATGATCTGCCTGCTTCGGCCTCCCAAAGTGCTGGGATTACAGGCGTGAGCCACTGTGCCCGGCCGATTATTCCTTTTTAGATAACACATATCAACTTCTTGCAAATGATATGCTTAACTCATTTATCAGGTTTATTGTTTATTGTATGTTCTCTCCCTCATCTCCAGTGAAATTTCATAAGGGAAGGGACTTTTTGTTTTGTTCATTGATGTATCCCAAGCTCCTAGAACTCTGCCTGGGTGCATAGTAATAGTATGTGTTCAATAAATGTTGAACAAATGAATAAAGAGTGGTAGCTCTGTGGTCACCATCACCATATATATTAAAATGTATCCGAGTTCTTCTTTGCTTCTTTTCTGCCTTATGTGTACCTTTCAAAATGACACAGCCATAAATTCCAGATGGTTGTTGAGGTAGAAAATTATAGGCCTCCCATTTCAGATGTAAAAATGTAAATAGTGTCTATTTTTAAAAATAAAGTATCAAATTTCCTTGGCCTTACACTTTTCATTTTGATTCTGCAAATTATCTTGTCTGAAAGCTTTGGAACTACAGAACTTCACCACGAGCAGTTCTAGTAAAGAAAGGAACTGTGCAAATTCAAGTGCAAAGGGTCATTTGTAAGAAATATTTTGGGTAAAGTTGGAGATTGAAAACATTTACAGGAATAAAATTCTGTTGTGGATTTGGTAATAATGAACTTGCACTTGAAGGCTTTCTGTAAAAAAATCCTTTGAGACAGCTGGACATTAAATTTTAGTGTATTGCCTACGGAATGTAGACTTCAGTTCCTAAAAGCTCCTCGTACTAATTGATGATCATAGATGAGAGTATCCATCGAAATTATTCATTGTAACTTTGGAAAATATATTATTGCACATTTCTTTAGAAGATACATGGTCTTACTGCTTTCTCCTTTGTGCATAAAGGTGAATAAAGTGATGACTCTTATGTAGGAGAAATTTGTTTTGGACAAGTATAGGAATGTAGAAAATGAACTATAAACTCACTTTCTGTCTCTAGGTAAAATTAGTCCTTGATAGAGGAATTCTGTTAAAACGACGACAACAACAACAAAAAACTCAGGATAGTGGGTACTGGGAGACCCAGGTACTACTCCTAACCCAGCTTTTATTTTGAGTTGTAAACTTTAGTGTAGTAAGTCAGTTTAGCCCTCTGGGTCTGAGACAGTTTCTTTTTCTTTAATATTCTTTGAATTTATAATTTATGTCTTAGCTGTGTTTATGTTGTTTTGAAAAAGAGAAATCCAATTCTGATTAATTAACCTGTACAGCCAAGGAGATATTTCTTTTGACTGAATGTCAGTTATTATATTCAAGAAACTTTTCTTTATTGAGTGAAAAACAATGTCAGATTCTATCTTAAAACTTCCTTTGTTTACCTTTCAGAAAACTTTTGTGGGTACGTTTTGTCTGATTAAAGGTGTGAGTCGCATGGCTGTGACTCTTATCCTCAGCAACCTGAAGACAACTGATTTGTGTGGTTGACTTTGGAATCAACCACATGAATAATGTGTGTCCTGTGTTCCTTAGACATCAGTCACCTGTCTATCAATAAACTGGAGACGCTGGCTTAAAAATTGGATATCTGAAATCCTGTTGTGAAGAAGCTTCATATTTCCTTTTGTATATCAAACTGTTAACTCTTTCTGTTATCTCTGTGGGAGCAGAGACCCCGTTTTCACCAATGTGTGCCCTAAAACAGACACCATACTGAGTATTCAAAGCATATTTATTGAATGAATAATCGAATGAATAACAATGAAAGAATGAATTATTTGTTTCATAACATGGAGAGTGATTTAAGCCATGGGCAGTTGTGGAACTGGAAACATAAAGAACTCTAGGGAAAAAACATACCAATATGACAAGGATTCAATTTATTTCGAAGACGGGGTCTCAGTTATAAGCAAAGGGAAAAGACAGTCAACTTACTGGACAGGGACAGAGCAAGAGCAGTTCCAGGCAACCTTGGCTGAGTCATTGTCCTAGAGATCCACAATTTTACCTTGATTTGGGCAGAATACTTGAGATTCATTTGATAACAGGAATCTCTCTCTACCTCTCTCTCTCTTTTTCTCTGGTCATTTTTCTCTTTTGTGGTTGAAATTTTCATTTGTATTTTCATGTACTCTGGCATATTTATACTTGCAGATTTATATTTGTATTTTGTTCCTTAATTTTCATTTTCTTACAGATGATTTTCATAAACTTCAGTTATTTTCATTACATCTAAACAAATTACATCTGAACTAGTTTTTCCATCCTAACTTCACCTCTTGGAGAATTTACCAAAAACATCTTTGAAGGCTTTATGTGTCTTTGGTTTCTCTTCCGCATTTTGCTAGTGGCTGGAACATAGAAGGGAGTCAGTAACCCCTTACAGAATTAGTACATTTCAGCATTTTGGGTTGGTCCTAGCTTCAAAAGAACTTTCAGTGATAACATGTGTACTTCAGAACCATTCATTTAAAGTGTTCTTTGAAAAATGTTTTGTAAATAGTTTTTATAGAAAGTTAGAAAAATGAATATGTAATATTCTACTCAGTTTTTTAAACAACTCTCATTGATGGTGCTGCTAAACTTCAGAAGCCTAAAATATTTTTTAGCTATATTAGTTTTATTATAATTCAGGTGATTTTATTGCTGTTTATATTACTTTTCTTATTTGTATAAGAAAGTAGAGAAAATTACTTTTATTTCATGGTTATGAGTATGGCATTTTTTTCCATAATACTTCTCTAAGCTTTTACTTTTTAATGTCAAATCTAACATTCCCTATCTGAACACATTTTCATAAGTATTATTGCTGATTGCAGTGTATTTTTATGGCTATTTAAAAGCATAGTTTATTAAACCTGTGTGTTTTTAATGAAATTTTGCAGCAAATGAAATACTTCATTTGTTTTCAAATGTTTTTATTCTGAAAAACTTTAAACATATCCAAACTAGAAAGGATAATAATCGATAGAAATTCATCATCCAAACTGAGAAATTGTGCAGGCAGGTTTTTCTACTTTTAAAATTCTATCCCTTTATTTACTTTGCCTAAGTTTTCTTTTCTTTTTCTTTTTCTTTTTTTTTTGAGACAGAGTCTCACTCTGTTGCCCAAGGTGGAGTGCAGTGGCATGATCTCGGCTCACTGCAACCTCCGCCTCTCGGGTTCAAACTATTCTCCTGCCTCAGCCTCCTGAGTAGCTGGGACTACTGGTGCATACCACCATGCCCAGCTAATTTTTGTATTTTTAGTAGAGACGGGGTTTCACCATTTTGGCCAGAATGGTCTTGATCTCCTGGCCTCGTGATCTGCCCATCTTGGCCTCCCAAAGTGCTGGGATTATAGGCATGAGCCACCTTGCCTGGCCTACTTTGCCTAAATATTTTAGAGCTTATTCTAGAAATTGTGTCATTTACTTCTACATACAGCTTTAAAGAATACAGGTATACTATTACATAACTACAATGTCATTATCACACCCAATAGATTAACAGTAATTCTTTGGTATCATCTAATACCATGCCTTCAATCAAAGCTTCCTAGATTCCTCCAAAAATGTCTCTTTACAGTTCATTGGTGTCAGAGTGCCTATCAGGGAACCTGTTATGACAGCAGAACTGAAGGAAGGTCAGCACGATCTGAGCACAGAGAACAAAGAGGAGAGTAGTATGACTGGAAAAGAAGGCAAGAGTCAAGCCATGTATGGACTTGAAGTTCACAGTAAGGACATTTATCCTAAGAACCAAGGGAAGCTATGATTTTCTGAGATTATCCTGGCTTTTGTTTAAAGAATGAATTGAAAAGGTGAGGGTTAGTCCAAATTAATTAGTTCCCAATAGTTAAAAGTGGGAGTTGCCTAGGTAGAATTTTTTCTTTTCTTTTTTTTTTTTTTTAAACAGGGTCTCGCTCTGTCACCCAGGCTGGAGTGCTGTGGCGCGATCTTGGCTTACTGCAACCTCTACCTCCTGGGTTCAAGGGATTCTCCTACCTCAGCCTCCAGAGTAGCTGGGATTACAGGCATGCATCACCACACCCAGCTAATTTTTGTATTTTTAGTAGAGACGGGGTTTCACCATGTTGAGTAGCCTGGTTTTGAACTCCTGGCCTCAAGCGATCCACCTGCCTCAGCCTCCCAAAGTGCTGGGATTACAGGTGGGAGCCACCGTGTCCGGTGCTCCTAGGTAGAATTTTTTACCCAGACATTTACCCTTTCTGTTGCTCATCTTTCTTTTGTTTAGATCTACATTCCCATCTACTACAGTTTCCTTTCCTCTGATGAAAGTTCCTTTTCTCTGATGAAAGAACTTCCTTTTACATGTCTTGCAGTGTAAGTCTGATGTCATAAACTCTCTCAGATTTTCTTGATCTTAGATTCTTAATCTCACCTTGCTTTTTGAATGACATTTTCATTGTTTATAGAACTCTATGTTTACCTTTAAAAAAAAGCACTTTAGAGATGTCATTCCATTGTCTTCTGATGTGGATGCCTTTTTATGAGTTATCTATTATCATTTTTATCTTTATTCTACATTTTTTTCCTCTGTATGCTTTAAACAGTTTTTCTTTAGCATGAGTTTTAAGTAATTTATGACAAGCCTTTGTGTTGCTTGCTTTATTTCTTTTCCTTTAGATTTATCAGGCTTCTTTGATCTGTGAATTATAGTTTTCATAAAATTTGGAAATAAAATGTGATCACTATTTATTCATATATACTTTTCTCTGCTCCTCACCCCTTTTCTGGAACTCTAATCATATGCTAGACTGTTTAGTCTCAGCTCACAAAGCATTTTATTTTTTAGGTTTTTTTCTCTCCATGTTTCATTTTGGATTTGTTTTTCACCTTATCTTGAAGTTCACTGATTTTTCTTTTGCAATGTTTAATCTGCGGTTAATTCTATCTGGTATATTTTTTATTTAAGTTATTGTGTTTTTCATCTCTAGAAGTTTCATTTGGGCCTTTCGGTATTTTTCATTTATCGTTTTGTCATTTTTTTACATTGTTGACATCTTTTTAAGATTTATAATAGCCATTTTAAAGTCCTTACTAATTCCATCCTCTGTGTTATTTCTGGACATATTTCTAATAATTGATTTCTACCTGAGGTTTGGGTTACATTTTCCTGCTCCCTTACATCCCTGGAAATTTTGATCAGATGCTAGAGATTGTGAATTTTACGTTTTTGGGGTGTAGGTTTTGTCATTTTTTTTTTTTTTTTTTAAAGAGTGTTGGATTTCTTTCTGGTGTTCAGTGAAGTCACTCACAGATAAGTTTGATCCTTTAAAGGCTTGCTTTTAAGCTTTGTTAAAGCAGCTCCAGAGCAATCTCTATTCTGGGCTTAATTTAGCCCAATGACTAAGGCATAATCCTTCTTAGACCTCTATCCAGTGCCCTATGTATTACACTTTGGTTGGTGGGACCACCGATCATTCTTATCCTGTGTGAGTTCTACAGTTGTCCTGTCAACTGCTTTCTGGTGCCTCTTCTGCAACCTCAGGAGTTTTCTTCCCATGTGTGCACTGATCTGTACTCAACCAAAGACTTGAAGGAACTCCTCTTCAGATATCCAGAGTTCTCTTCCTGTTCTTCCTCCTCTGTCATTCTCTGTTCTGAAAATTCTTGCCACTGTGGCCTACCTATATTCTGATCTGTGTGTTCTTAAACGGAGACAGCTGGTTTCTGTTTGGGTTCCTCTCCCTGAGCTGTGGCCTTGGCCTCTAGACAATTCCCTAGCCTTGGGCATTGTGGGTTCACTTCTTTCAGTCATCACAGTCCTGGCCTTCCTGTTGTCCAATGTCCAGAACATTGTTTTATGTATTTTTTTCTGATTTGTTTATGGCTGGAGGGCAATTGCTGTCATAATTTATCTTTCAAGGTAGAAGCAGAATACACTGTATGCATATGTCTATGAATAAGGCAGACTCTTTTTCGTTGGGGAATTAAAAGCTGGGAGACAAGTTTCTATTATGGAAAAGAAAGTCGTATTTGTTGTAATCAGTCCTTTGTGGAAAGTAACTTGGGATAAATTCCATTTGTATTTGGCTTGTGATTGTTTGTATACAATTGATTGATTATGTGGAGAATCCTAGATTTAGGTGCCCCTACAATGGTGGAACATGAGATTGCCCTATTGTTGAAAGTAATATGGAGGTTGGTGGGGGGCAGTATTGTATTAAGGCTGCTGGGTGATGTACAGGGGAGGTAGAGTTTGGTTCTGCATGCATAGACCACAGGACTCAGTCTGCCTAATTATTGATTCAGACCCTCCACCTCTTTTGTCTGTTTGTTTTTACTTTAGGCTCTCTTTTTCTCTTTTTCCCTACTCCCTGCTCGCCTCCCTCATCTTGTGGTTTATGCAGCAGTAAGTCCTGCTTGTTGTCTGTTCCTTTTATTACTTGATAAAGGATGTTTGGGTCTTCAGATTTTAGGTGATAAGCTTATAATTATTAGCTATGAAAATGTAATTGAAGCAATGAAGTGGATTGAAAGAGCATTGAGGTTAACCACAAAATCAGGATTCATTCACTGAAGAAGTAATTATTGAGTAGCCTTGCTGTATCTGGCCGTATTCTAGGTGCTGAGATACAACAGAGAACCAGATAGACAAAATGCCTACTACTAAGGACCCTACATTCTAGTGTAGGGTGAAAGACTCTAAAGAAGCAAGCAAATAGGCCAGGCATTGTGGCTCACATGTATAATCCCAGCACTTTGGGAGGCCAAGGCAGGTGGATCACGAGGTCAAGAGATCGAGACTATCCTCGCCAACACGGTGAAACCCCGATTCTACTAAAAAAAAAAATACAAAAATTAGCTGGACTTGGTGGCGTGTGCCTGTAGTCCCAGCTACTGAGGAGGCTGAGGCAGGAGAATCGCTTGAACCCGGGATGTGGAGGTTGCAGTGAGCCAAGATTGCACCACTGCACTTCAGCCTGGTGACAGAGTGAGACTCCATCTCAAAAAAAAAAGTAAACAAATAAATACATAATATTATCTTGGATCAATACCATAAAGGAAATAACAATAGGATAGACAGTGACTATCATCACAATGACCAATTCAGATTGGGTGGTCTGGGAATTAAAAAAATAGTGTAAGACATATTTTGAATAAGCATCATTCATAAAGTAATTAAAATTAAAATTTGTTTTTGTCAGCTGCTATTTTTAAAAAATTGTATTTTGTGATTGTAATCCTTCCTTGATTCTGGATAGAATCTTGGGCAGATTGAATTACTTTTCTGCTCTCTATTAGGTAGTATCACAAACATAGTCTCAATTCTGTAACTAGAATATTTACTCCTAGCTATTAAACTGGCCTTAAGTAGTCATTCGAACTCATCCTCAAATATTTATTTTTCTCTTTCTGTATGCCAGGCCTTTGGAGAAGTGACATAGTGGTGGTGGTGTTTAGTTTTGCTCTCTTTCTAAAGAGAAAGATGAATAAAGATTCATCTCCTTCAGCATACATAGTTACTGTTTTGCTCTTAGCCTGGGTCAAAAAAGGTGAGAGTGGAGTAATAAGAATGGATAAAGATATGGGGCTGGCCGGGCACAGTGGCTCATGCCTGTAATCCCAGCTGAGGTGGGCATATCACCTGAGGTCAGGAATTCGAGACCAGCCTTGCCAACATGGTGAAACCCTGTCTTTACTAAAAATACAAAAATTAGCTGGGCATGGTGGTAGGTGCCTAAATCCTAGCTACTTGGGGGTGCTGAGGCAGGAGAATCACTTGAGCCTGAGAGGCAGAGGTTTCAGTGAGCTGAGATTGTGCCATTGCCCTCCAGCCTGGGCAACAAGAGCAAAACTCAAAAAAAAAAAAAAAAAAAAAGAGACTTAGGGCAGGTCCTACTGGACTGTCTTGCTTTTTGTTTGTTGGTGCTGATACATCCTTAAAGCTCACCATATATACACTGAAATACAATTCAGCCTTAAATAAAGAAGAAAATCCTGCTATATATGATAACATGGATGAACCTGGATGACATTATGCTAAGCAAAATAAGAAAGTCATAGAAAGACAAATACTGCATGATTACATTTATATGTGGGATTAAAAATAGTAAAATGTATAGAATCAAAGAGGAGAATGGTGGTTTCCAGGATCAGTGGATATAGAGTTTCAGTTAGGCAAGATAAATAAGCTGTAGCGATCAGCTATACAACATTGTACTTATAGTCAACAATAATATGTTGTACACTTAAAAATTTATTTAGAGGGTAGATGTCATGGTAAGTATCCTTACTGCGATAAACATAGAAGAAAAAAAAACTGGCCATCTCCTGTGTGCTGTTACGTCCCTTCACAGGCTCCTTGCTGAGCTCTTCTGACCCCAGCTCTGAGTGATGCACATTTACCTTTGGCTGAAGCTCTCTGCCCCATATGCTGACTCTGTCTGCTGCATGGCCCGTTTTAGTACATGGGTATCTTTTACCCAGTAAACTCTGAGAAAGTGAGGTAAAGCTAACTCAATAGCTCAGTTCTGGCTTTGCTATCAAAGGACTTAGTATAGTTTTAGATTTCCCAGATAGGAATCAGCCCCTGTCCACTATGCATCTACCTAAGGGTTGTGTGTGAAAATCTCCCAGTAGACCTGAGACTGATGGTAAAGGGGTACTTCTCCATTTCCCAGTAGGGATGAATGGGGTTCACAGCACAACTTTCTCCAAAGAGAATCTCCTCACAAACTTTTTTTTTTCAAAATCTTCTTTTATTTCGTATTTTTAAAGTGGGTAGAATGTTCAAGAGTTGTGCAACTTTTTCTCAAGGCTTCTTAAAATATTGGTATTTTCATCTGACATCTTACTTGGAATTTCATATTTTCATCCTGTTGTCTCATTCAAAACCCTAATCATCATCTTATTATAATAGTTAATGGTTGTCGAGTGTTCACAATGACTCAGTGTTCTATGTGCTTTACATACATGAACTCATATAATTCGAAGAATTTTTAATACCATTAATTACTGTTGGTACTCTGATTTCATAGACGAGGGAAGTGAGGCTCAAGGTTAAATGACTTGTCCAAGAATGCTCAGCTGGGAAATGGCAAGGCTAGCATTCAAACCCAGGGAGACTGTCTGCACAGTCCATGGTATACAGGATCTCTCAAGCTGGGAATTCCTACTCACCTCACTCACATTGAGCTGAGACCAGAATGGCCACCAAAATGCCAGCAGTGCAATCATCAGGGGGCAGAATGTTCTAGGTAGCAAGCTAGTATTGCTTTTCCTCCTGCAGTTCTGTAGCCTATTCCCTTTTTGTTTCTACTGTTATTGGTGCTTGATCCTCTCAGCTGATATTTCTGGTCTTCCTGGAGTAGCCATTCAACTACTGTCATCTGTCACTTAGAACAAGAGTCTGTATAAAAAGCCCGAGACAACTTTTGGGTGATAAAATTGGGTGATAAAATCAATCTCCAGATAACTGATTACAGCTTTCTCCTAAAGGAAGGAAAGGAAGTCAACACATTTAGATTTGTTGAACTTTTGGAAATTCATTATAGAGAAAGTATACATGTATATTTCAAATTGGTTTTGCTTTTCATACTTGATCTAGCTTCTAATTGTATTTTGAAATAAATAAATTTATTTTTCTTTAAAAAGGAAGCAAGGACCCCGATATCTGGGTCTATGATACCTAAATAAGCCAAATTATTCACCAGTGGTTCTCAACTAGGGTTCATAGGGGACATTCAGAAATGTCCAAGGTCTTTTAGATGTCACTATATCTGAAAGAAATGGTAGCATTTAGTTGGTGGGGCCAGGGCTGCTTAATGTCCTGACATGTACAGTCTCACACAAACAATTATTCTACCTCATTGGTCTCTTGGAGAATATCACCATAGAGGCAGCTGAGGACAAAGGCCAAGGTGGGCTGTCTCACCTGTGCAGAACTAATCCTTTATTTCCTTGCCTTATCAGTAATAAAACACCAATCATCCATCTATTTGGAAACAATTGATATCTTGGCAGCTGGAATAAATAAATGACTTGCTTTAAAAAATAGCCAATTCTTCCTTTCCACGTCAATTGGAAGTGAATTGTGCACACTCACATACAGTCATGGTTTTGTGAAAGGAGATCTCAGGAGTGGAGGTGAACTGTGCACTTCCTAATACTGTGGGTCTGGGATGGGGAGCATGAAGTTATGCCACAAACGATGTGACTCTGTTTCTGCAGCCTGCCCTGGTGTTTGCAGCAGGATGAAGAGCTAAACACAAGTGTTTTTTAGAGCATTTTGGACCAGAACCCTCCAATTTGCCTTCAGGGACACCACATTTCTGGTAAACAAGGAAGAACTAGCTTTTTATTTTACATGTGGGCTGTCTCGAGTGAAAAGTTAAGATAATTTTATTCACGTGGGTTTGCAAGGATAAAAAGCTTTTTTTTTTCTGCCTGTCTCTGATATCGAATATTGTTCTGGAAAAAATAACATTAGTTTACGACTTAAGGTCTGTTTATCACACAATCTTGTATATATTGGCAGCAACTTAATAACTTTATATTTAATCTTACTAATATTCTTCACTTCTATCTTCCAAAATGGCACTGGAACTTCATATAATAGATAATGGCTTGTCACCTTTGATTTCTACTTAATCTGAGGAAAAGGTTTTCTCATAATGTTTGAAAGGCCAGTAAATATAACTTGAGTCAACATTTTATCACTGAAGCTCACTACAAGCTAATGTTTACCCATTTTTATAAACTTTTAAAGAACAGCATCTCGTCACCCCCATAGTGCCAAATATTATCTCTGTCTACATTCTGTTCATCTTAGAACAGTTTCTTTTCTCTCTGTGTCGATTTCTTGTCATGCTAAGTAATTATTGTATAGACCTCTTAGTTTCACATGTACATCATCTTCCTTTAGCTCTGATGAATTTTAATTATCTCCTGAAACTTCCCCTTGGCTTCAGTTTCTCAAAGAGATCAATAAAAGATAATTTGAATTCTTTACATAATTGACAGTGCCTCATTTCTCTTAGAGATGAGCTGACTTGACATTAGACCTAAGTCTTATCTATTTGACACGCACGAGATGAATGAAAATCATTTAGTCTGTATTATTCTCAAAGCCATCTCATTGTTGCTATGTTAAAAAAAATAGGATGAAGGATCTGTGATAAAAATAAAGATGAAATATTTATTTCATCTTTACAGATATGACTCTGCCCATGCAGCTCTTGAGGTGGTATCATAAGGGGAGTGAGTATTGGCTTGAACTATTTGGGAACTTTAATAGAGGGTATTAGTGAGGAAATTAGGCTGGGAAGATGACTAGCCATGAAGGATGGCCCTCAAAGGGAAGCCAGTCTGCGTAGTATTGTGGTCAAAAGCATAAAGGAGCTCAGGCTGGTTGAGCAATAATTGCTTGTAAGAGCACTGATCCTGCAAGGCAGGACACGGTAGGGAGAGGATACCGAAAAAATGGTCAGTGTCAGGAGATCATCTACTTGCTCCCATCTATGGAGGTGGTAGAATGAGAGGTATGGAGAGCAGGATTATTTTTTTAAGGGAAAGATGGCCAAGAGGAACTGAGCAGGGCAGAGGAACTTTCAGTTACTTGTGGTTTAGGTCCTGGGACAGGGAAATCAGTACTGGAGTGTTGGGGTAGGGAGTTAATGTGGGAGCCTTGCTTTTAGATTCAAATCAACATAGTATAGGGGAAAAAAATTTGTGCCCAACTCAGGGCAACAAAAGTACGAGTATGTTCTGTGTGGTAGTTAAAGAAGCATCAAGGCTCCAAGCCCCACCTACTAAATTTCAAAGCTTATAAAAAATTTGCATTAATTTTTTCTTTCTGATGAAAAACACACACACAGTTTTTTAAAGGCAACTTAGAAAATATAACAAAGAATAACGAGAAAACAAAATCACCCATAACCTTACACCAAAGAATAGCTTCTTTTAACAACGTGTTATACTACCTGCCCGTTTGTCTATTAGTCCCTTAACTTATCTTGAGCACTTTGGATTAGACAAGACCTCTTAAGATATTTCAGGTTGATAATTTCCCCATGTCATTATATGTTCTCAAAAAGCAGGTTTAAAGTGTTTGTTAATACTTCATGATAGAGCCACAAATCTATTTTATCTCTTCAATGTTAAACAATTATTCATTCATTCAATTAATGTTTGTTGGATGTCTACTTTGCATCAGGTACTGTTCTGGGTGCTGAAGATACTTCAGTGACCAAGGAAAAGTCTCAGCCTTCACAGAGCTCACAGCCTAGTTACTTTACATTCCAATTGCTTCTATTTGTATATATATTTTTTGCCATTATGAATAATGCTGGACACACACAATCCTTGTATAGCAATCTTTGACTCTATCTGTGATTATTTCTTTAGGCTATAATTATTTCAATAATATTTTAAACTTTTATCCAACTTTTACTATGAATACTTCAAAATACAAAAATGTTAAATGGATAACATTAAATACATATACGCTTATATACAAACACATACATGTATAAGTGTACACCCATTTGAAAGGAAATTGCCAACTTGTGCACTTCATCTCAAAATACTTTCGCATGTTATTTTCTAAAAAGGGAAAGTTTTTCCTATATAACCACAGTACCATTATCATCTAAAATAATTAACAATCATTATGAAATATGAATTAACATCTTGTCCATATTCATTTCTTTCCCAATTTCTCCAAAGTTTCTTTTATAACTTAAAACCAATAGAATCCAAACAAGGTGATGTGTTGCAATTTGTTGTTATATCTATTTAGTTTTTTGTTTCTGTCTCTCCCCCTTTCTTCACCTCATCTCCCTGCCCACCCCTCATTGAAATAGTTGTAGATTCACATGCACTTCGGTGATATAATAAAGAAAAGATCTGTATACAATTTGCCCAGTTTCCCCCAATTGGAATGTTTTGCAAAACCATAGTGTAATATCACAACTGGGTTGTTCACATTGATATAATCCAGCTTGTAAAAGAAATACTTATTCAGATTTGCTCAGGTTGTTATATGTGTGTGTGTATTAAGTTCTATATAATTTTTATCATCTGTGTAGGTTTGTATTTCCACCACTATGGTCAAGATACTGAATAGTTCCAACACCATAGGATCTCTTTTGTTAATCTTTGATAACCACAACTGCATCCCTATTGTTTCCTAGCCCCACCCCATGCCCGACCCCTGGAAACCACTAATCTGTCCATCATTTCTGAAATTTTGTCATCTCAAAAATGGTATACAGTGTAACCATACAGAATATCATCTTTTGGGATTTTTTTTTTTAACTCAGCATAATTTTCTGGAGAGTCATCCAACTGGCTATATTAATTGATAATTTTTTCTTTTTTATTGCTGAATTGTATTCCATGGTATGTATGTACTACAATTTATTTAACCATTCACTTGGTGAATGGACATCTGGACTAATTACAGTTTTTGGTTTTACAAACAAAGCTGCTATGAACATTTGTGTGCAAACTTTTGTGTGAACATACATTTTCATTTCTCTGGGATAAATGCCCAAGGGTGTAATTGTTAGATTCTATGATATATGCATGTTCAGTTTTTTTCAGAAATTGCTAAACTCTTCCAAAGTGGCTGTATTCCTGCCAGCAATGTGTGAGTGATCCAGTTTCTCTGCATACTCACCAACATTTGGTATTGTTAACTATTTTTCATTTTAGCCATTTTGATAGGTGTGTAGTTGATATGGTTTGGAGTTGTGTCTCCGCCCAAATCTCATGTCAAATTGTAATCTCCAGTGTTAGAGGAGAGGCCTGGTGGGAGGCGATTGGATCATGGGGAAAGATTTTCTCCTTGCTGTTCTCGTGATACTGAGTGAGTTCTCATGAGGTCTGGTTGTTTAAAAGTGTGTAGCACCTCCCTCTTCTCTCTCTTCCTCCTGCTCTTGCCATGTAAGACGAGTCTGCTTCCCCTTCACCTTCTGCCATGACTGTAAGTTTCCTGAGGCCTCCCCAGCCATGCTTCCTGTACAGCCTCTGGAACCATGAGACAATTAAACCTCTTTATTTGTAAATTACCCAGTCTCAGGTATTTCTTTATAGCAGTGTGAGAATGGACTAATATAGTAGTAATAGTTCATTGTGGTTTTAGTTTGCATTTTCCTCATGGTTCATGATGTTAAGCATTTTTGTGTGTGTGCTTATTTGTCATCTGTATATTCTCTTCAATAAAATGTCTGTTCATGTCTTTTGCCTATTTTCTAATAGATTTTTTTTTACTGCTGAATTTTGAGCATTCTTTACATATTCTAGATACTAGTCCTTTGTCACGTACATGGTTTTCAAATATATTCTACCACTCTGTAGCTTGTTTTTTTTTTATCTTCTTTACCTGGTATTTCATAAATAAAAATTTTTATATTTTAATGAAGTCCGACTTGTTAAGTTTCCATGTTACTCTTTTGGTGTTGAGTCTAATAACACTTTGCTTAGTGTTAAATCTGGAATATATTCTGCTTTTTTTCCCTATAAGTTTTATGGTTTTTACTTTTAAGTTAATGATCCATTCTAAATTACTTTTTGTACAAGGTTTGAAGTTTCAGTCAAGGTTAATCTTTTTTTGTTTTTTGGCCTATGTTCAGTTGCTCAAGCCCCATTTGTTGAAAAGGCTATTCTTCTTTCATTGAATTGCTTTTGCACTTTTATTAAAAATCTGTTAGGCATATTTATGTGGGTCTATTTCTACTTTTTTCTCTTCTAATCCATTGGTCTATGTGTCTATCCCTCCACCAATACCACATAGTCTTCATTACTGTAGCTATATATTATGTCTTGAAGTTAAGTAGAGTGATTTTCCTCCCATTTTATTCTTTTTTGTTTAATTTATTTTTAGCTATTCTAGGACCTGTACCTTTCCATATGAATTTTAGAATAAGTGTTATGCCTTTCCATATGAATTTTAAAATAAACTTATCTATGTCTACAAGACACCTTGCTGGAATTTTGATAGAAATTGCATTAAAGCAGTTTGGGAGGAGCTGACATTATTACTATGTTCAGTATTCCAGTCCATGAGTATTTTATGTCTCTCCATTTATTCAGATTTTCTTCAATTTCTTTCATTAGTATTTTGTAATTTTCAGCATTCAGATCATTTTTTTGGTTAGGTATATACCTAAGTATTTTCTTTGAAATAATTGTGAATGATATTATGCTTTAAATTTCAGTTTCTACATATTTATTGTTAGCATATAGAAATGTGATTGATTTTTGTGTGTTGATTTTGTATCCTCTGGTCTTGCTGAACTCACTTATTCTAATTTTTTTTATAGATTCCTTGGAATAATATTTAATCACATTATTTACAAATAGAGATAATTTTATTTCTTCCTTTGCAATCTGTATAGTTTCTGCAGCATCTTTTAATCTAGTCTAGTTTACTACTTTTTTCCCCTAAAAAGGGGAATATTTTTGAAGATATCAGTACAGTTGTCTTGTAGGACATGCCAACTGGGTTTGTTCATTGTTCCCCTGCGGTGTCATTTAGCCTGGTCCTTCATTTCTGCTTTTCTTGTAAACTGGACCATTACATCTAGAGGCTTGAGGAGATTTAGGTTAAATATTTTTGGGAAGAATATTTCTTAAGTTATGCTGTGTACCTCATGCTGTATGGCAATAGGAGACTTTATAATATCAAGTTGTCTCATTATCGTGACGCTAAGTCTGATTGTTTGGTTAAAGTGTAGACTGCAAAATCTTTCCTGTGTCAAGATGCATGATTATTTTACTTAGCAATTTCTGGCATAGTTCTTTGGCACTGTGAGGATAGCCTATTCCACAGTGATCCTTTCTGTTATGGTTTAGAATGCATTGATAATCTTTGCCTGAATCAACCATTTTATTAAGCTTTGTAAAATGGTGATTTTAGTTCTTTTATTCCTTCTTAATTTATGAACTGACATTCTTCTGTGGTGGTTTATCTTATCAGCTAGAATGGAACTATATTTTTCCCTCTAAAGTCAGGGTAAATGCTTAGTTCTTTTTTTATTATAAATTTTCAGGACTATGGTATAATCATTACCTCCATAGTTCAAACTATTCATTTCTTCCTTCCTTTCTTCTTCCTTCATTCCCTTTCTTCTTTTCTTGCAGTTTTCCTCCCTTCCTTCTTCCCTCCCTTTCTCTTTTTCTTGCTTTCATTACTGATGTCACAGAAGACCTTACATTTTTCAATGCTTTTCAATCAATTATTGCCATTAGTCTTTCTGATACTCAAATGTCTCAAACCTGGCCAATGGAAGCTCCTTTAAACGGTCTCTCACGTCCTTTTAACAACAATTTATTATTCTTTGTGCACTTGCTTGCTTTCTGGAACAAGAGCTCCTAGGCTGTCCTATATTTTTTGTGCCTAGAATCTAAAATCAAGGGCCTCTGGCTCCTTGGCTGAGAAATGGTATTTTTACTCTTCCTGATTCCCTCTGTCCTTTGATTTGGATGTTACAGTCTCTGAAAGGAAGCAACCTCCAGGACACGATGCAATGTTTCCAGGGGCCCTATTATTTTTTCTTTTCCTTAAATAGCAAACATGATTAATGCCAAGGTTAGTGTTTCTAATCTTTGGTCCCAGAGTGAGGCCTAACAACGTATCTTGTAAAAACTCAGACATACTCAGGAATGTCTATAGCTTTGACAGAACCAGGCTGCTGGGATGCCACTTGCTTAAAAAATTTAGAAATATTATAGAAATTAAACATGACCAGGCAATTGAGATTGACTGTGGCCCTTGATTCAGATTTTACATAAGTGTAAAATTTTTTTTTAACTCAGCATAATTTTCTGGAGAGTCATCCAAGTGGCTATATTAATTGATAATTTTTTTCCTTTTTATTGCTGAATTGTATTCCATGGTATGTTTATCACCATATAAGTATGGTGATATCTTAAAAATGTGGGCTGATTTAAGATGTAGCTCACTTGAATGAGAAAGCCAAGATATACAAACTTAGTGTGGGTAGGCTGCTGGGGGATGGAGAAAAGAGAATACTGTACTCAACTGACAATAAACTGTCTTTTGTCCACTTCCCAATAACTTTTTTTTGAGCCCATAAATATTCACTGAGGGGAAAATATGTACTTCTAGATAGGTCCGCATTGTGTAAAAGCAAAAGCATGTTGTCTATGTTCATTATGCTCATGGTCCATGGGAGAGACAGACAGGTAACCTCTGGGTGACCACAGGTGCTGATAGGAGGCTACGGGAGCACAGAAGAGGGACATCTGGTTCAGACTGTGTGTGGTGTGGGTGTGAATACGTGCACATGCATGTCAGAAAAGATTTTTAGAGGAACTGGGCCCTGTCAACTGAGGTTTTAGGATTTTAGGGAGTTAGTGTATGCTAGAGAGTCCTTTGTTTATTTCTGTGAGTCTTTAGGATGCATGTTGGAAGGCAGAGTCACATGCACTGGACTGGTCTTTCCATATCCTCAAAGAGTTGTTTTCTTTCTCTGCATTAGGGATTGGGTCCCAATATTTCATTTTTGTTTGTGTGCTGTTAAGGCAGATAACATCAGCAGCATCCTTGAACATCAGCAGCATCCCTGCAGAGATCTGCCAACTTAGTTTATGATTCCTTGAAAAGCACCTCTACCTACAGCCTAGTCTGCTGGCAGCTATGACTCTGGCTGCCAGGGCTACTTGCTTTTCATGATGGGTTTTCTCATACTTCTTAGTTCCTCACAGCCTGCCCCATTTTGCTCCATTTCAGGTCAACATGCACAGGCTGGTGATAAATCCCATTGTCACCCAACATCATATCTCCTGGTACATAGTTATTGCTGCAAGCTCTTTAAGATCATCCATCAGTGAATGAGTGGATGTCCAACCCTTTCTGTTTTCTTTCTTTTGGTTTGCCCAGACACAGCATGCTGCCTTCAGTAATATCTCTCATGCAGAGATTCTCATAAGGAGTAAGGGAGGAAGCATGGAATGGGAGGAGGGGTCTGTGGACCTTGGAAGTTGTCTGCAGGAAATGGATAATCTCCCTTCTGGCTTCCTACCCTGGTCTACGCACACACACTAAGAATCCATGTACTAAATCACCCCAGTTCCTTCACGTACAAGCTCCAGCTGGACTAGGATAAATTTTTTTTTTACACTTACAAACAAAAATATTCATTTCAATTAAATTCAACCAACATTTCTTGAATGCTTACTACAAAAAGGGCACTTCCAGGTATGGATGGCTAAAAAGATTTGGCTTCTTCCCTAAGAAAGCTTCTCATTTAGAGGGAAACAGATAAATACATGATTATACAGCCTGGCAAAAAACTTGAATCATTTCAGTTGACTTTAGGAGTAGGGAATTACGCGATTTCTAGGCAAGTCCTTAGAGCAGAGGAGAAGTGACACTAACCATCCAGGAGGGAGGGTGGGTCCCCATGTTGTTCTGGGCTCCTGTGGGTGGTGTACCATAGAGTCTTAGACCAGGAAGAATAAGATGTCACTGCAGGGCCCCTGAGGTCATGGGGGCCAGAACCAGGTGAGCAAGTAGGATTTTATGACATGAAAGACAAGGATGGATGTAAGACAATGTTCCTTGGACGCTTGCTAGAGGTCATTGGTAAACAGAAGGTCAGGAATCTGACAGAGAATAACACACAGACCTCCAGGAGAGACTGTGTGATGAAATGGGCAGGAAACCTTGTCATACAGCCAATGTTCTGGTACAGTCAGGAGCTTCTGACTTGCTTCAACTTTCCTGCAATCCCAGGGAATGGACAGCTTAGTGTTGCAGGCAATAATAGTGGCATTACTACATCTGACCAAGGAGAGTGAACAAGGCAGCAGGAGCTGACAGTGGGGTCTCATTTCTGTGCTCTGCTGAATAGCACAGAGAACAAGCAACTCACCCATAAGTGCTTAGCTAAGTAGAAGCCCAAGAAAAATGGCCTCTTGGCGCCATATTATTCTGTCAGGAGAGGAAACAAATCTACTGACTGTCATGGCCTACTGTTATGAATCCGTGTAAGAGTCTTGGAGGCGAGTCTCAGTGTCATCAAACCTCAATACCATTACTCTAAAGTATTGGCTAGTTTTACCACAAATTACATCTTCCTTAGATTTATAGGCTTTTGAGAATGGAGGTAACGGATATTGAACATTAGAAAAGAACCTTGTCTTGATGAAGATGTGCTGATGCAAGATGTTTTTTCCCCAAAGCTTAACAGAGCCTTTGTCTTCCTGTGAATCATAGAAGTGTTAATAATTCATTTGTTTTGTCTCTCATTTCCTACTTCTATAAGACTCGCATAGTCCTGGTGAGGGACATACACACCCCAGCCTCTTTGGCTTGTTGGTAAAGGAGATCCCCGCAATCTGGCAGGCATCAGGGAGATTAGAACGCCCCAGTGGGAAGTGAGCTCTCCTTTTCACTGGTCCTAGGTAAATGGATGTCCAAGAAGAGAGGAACAAAAGGTCTAGCTAAAGCTACTAATGTATTTTAAAGAAAAAATGTTAATGGATGACATGCAGTAAGTTATGGGTATATAATTTGAGATCCTTTTCACTTAAAACAGCAAATAGAATTGCATCTGAAATGTCCATTCCTGGTTAAAAGAGGCAAATCATAGAGCAGCTTTCAGGCAGTGGGTGTGTTGGATGTCACTTCAATGTGGTCAAACATCTAATCCCACTATATTTTATGTTAAACAATAGCACTTTAAAGAAAGCACCTCGGGCTGGGCGCGGTGGCTCAAGCCTGTAATCCCAGCAGTTTGGGAGGCCGAGGTGGGCGGATCACGAGGTCAGGAGATCAACACTATCCTGGCTAACATGGTGAAACCCTGTCTCTACTAAAAATACAAAAAAAATTAGCCAGGCTTGGTGGCACGCACCTGTAGTCCCAGCTACTCGGGAGGCTGAGGTAGAATCGCTTGAAGCTGGGAGGTGGAGGTTGCAGTGAGCCAAGATCCGCACCACTGCTCCCTGGCCTGGGCAACAGAGCAAGACTCCATCTCAAAAAAAGAAAAGAAAAGAAAGCACCATGTACAGGAGAAGAGGTTTATTTTATTTTATTTTATTTTATTTTATTATTATTATTTTTTTTAATTTGGACTTTCTAGGAGGGCAGTGGGACTATATTTACCTGCTCCCCCACCCTAGTGTGATGACTTTGTAAGATTGTAAGTACACAACCTCAGGTCGACCCATTTGAAATGTTCATGGTGCAATTAATTAACTGATGTTCTGTTTATATAATGTTCTCTCTTCTGCCCCCCAGTAAATAAAAGAGAAAAAAGGGAAAACATTCTTAAAACAACCATTTTATTCTTGGAAGCAACCGTATTTCCCCTACTGAATTAAGAAAGCTTTATATATTCTGACCAAACTGAAGTGCTTGGGCTTCCTGGCAAAGCTACCTACCTGCAAGGCTGGTTCACAGCTGTCACTCTCTGTGAGGTTAGTTTAGTAGCATGGGGGCACTGGGGTCAAGCTGGGGATGAAATGTGTTACCACACTGGGAGCCCATGTGAATACTTCACTGAGAAATAAAAATCAGGACATAAAATGGGGAATGAAGTGGATAAGACATTAATAGTTGATGGGCCAGTGTATTCATTGATATTTTTCAATCCAGCACTAGAGAAGACAGAAATTCTGGGGGTTAAAGGGAATAAGAGAGGGAGAGAGAGCACTGAGGCTGAGGGAGAGAGAGCACTGAGGCTCTGTCCTTAACTAGGTGGCCCACAGGATGGTAATGAGACTCTATGAGCTATTTTTGATGACTTGAAAAATCTCAAAGGAATTATACATTTATTCACAACAACCATGCACAGACTAATTAAAATGTCAAATTTCTTTGCTTTGGGCTGAGGTTATATAACTCCGTTGTGGTAATATATGTATCTCAATTTATCCAGAGGTCTGATTATTGGCAGCTGTATTTGTTAGATTAGTGAAAAGAAAAAATGAGTTACTTAATATCTTTCAAATCATGAGGTCCATGGGAGAAAATGATAAGAAGCCCTTTGAGGTAAATAGTTGACAATTACTGTCCTGGAATAGAGAGACCCTATCTGGGGGATCTGTTGAGTTTTTGCTATACTATGGGGCCTAGGGGATGCTCAGTGAATAAAAATTTAATTTTTATTCTACTTATAAGACAAATATATCTTAGGCTTTCTGAATAGAGACACATCTGAGCAAAACAAATATATGAAAGGTCAGCTTAGTAGTGGGCCTAAGGTAAGTGTATTTGCAATCCCTCAATAAAATTAATTTTACAAGGGAAATTTTAAAAAAAGTTTCAGAGTCTTACTTCTTACAGTGAGAATACAAGATGAATGAGTACATAATTGCCTTTGCCTTTAAGGAATGCATGGGCTGGGAAATGGGGTCTCATGAGCCCCAGTGGTGCCACTGGCCAGGCCCATTTTCTTAGGAGAACAAGCTACCACTTGGAGAAGTATTCGTTCTTCTTATTCAGGACAGAATCCAGTGTCAGAAAATACAGTAAGAATTCAGGAAGAGCCCTTTGGTTCCTTAACTGAACATTTTCAATGTATATTTATGTGTAAAAGACTTCTCAAAATATAAATGCCTAGAAGAGGTCACCCCGTAAAATTGGTTGAATGATTGAAAGTTTAAAATGCTTGATGTCAATTCTTTCTGAATTGATTGTAAAGAAGATAGACAAAGTCTTCATTGGATACCCCAAAGAGCTCAAGAAGAAGGAAATGGAAGGAATGCAAAAGCAAAAAGGCTTAAACCTGATGGCCTCACTATTGGCCCAGCATGTTTCTGTCATGATTTTAAGGACTATGGTAGGTGTCCTTGGGTGCAGCTTAGAAAGGCATGCTCCTCAGAAAGCCTCTGCTTCAAGCTTTTTGTTTTTCTTAGTGAAAAATCAAACAATAAACAATCCACTTTTTCCAAAGTACCATTTCTCTTGTAGCAAGTTTGGCTTCCAGTCAGGAGAGCTCCTTGGACATAGCCCGGTGGCCAGAGTTAACTCAGCAGACTGCCTTGCTTTTCCAAAGCTCTGAGCTCTTGGGAGAGTTCTTGGCATGACACAGCCATAGATCACCCAATTACCAAATTCTGCAGTTTTAGAACCTGGTTCCACTAAGAATTCCTAGGTGTTATTATTATTTTTTTTTTTGAAGGAGCTTTGCTCTTGTTGCCCAGGCTGGAGTGCAATGATGTGATCTCGGGTCACTGCAACCTCCGCCTCCCAGGTTCAAGCGATTCTCCTGCCTTAGCCTCCTGAGTAGCTGGGATTACAGGCATGCACCACCGCGCCAGGCTAATTTTGTGTTTTCAGTACAGACAGGGTTTCTCCATGTTGGTCAGGCTGGTCTCAAACTCCCAACCTCAGGTGATCTGCCCGCCTTGGCCTCCCAAAGTGCTAGGATTTACAGGTTTGAGCAGCTATGGTGGGCCGCTGTTTTTCTTTAAAAGGGCCAAGTTCCTATTTTATTTAAATTCAAAACTATTTGAACATTGCAAAGAATCTTTAAAATGTTATGAGGTGATTTTTTTTTTCCACTAGGGACAGCTCTATCATCCTTAGATAAGGGAAATCTGTCATCTCTAAGATAATTCTGACATCCCTTAACTGCATTATGGAGATTGAGGAAAGTATGATTTACTATGTCACAGCAGGGTATATTGGACACAATGCCATTCAATTATAAGGAGAAAACATAGATTAAGCCTTAAGCAAAAGTCATCAGTCAAGGGAAGAAGTTTTTGGGAAAAAAAGAGATTTAATGAGAACTTGTGTGCGAGAAGCAGAGAGAGGAGAATATAAGAAAATGACTTTTCTTTTTTCTTTTAGCCTCAGGTAGAAATTGAGAAAAGAAACAGATTTTATATTTTATAAAAGCTTTACTCTTCATTTTTTCACCACTCCTGCTGCCAGAAAAAAAAAAAAAAACCAGATCAGTTTTTTTTTTTTCTTTTTTTGAGATAGAGTCTCCCTCTGTTGCCCAGGCTGGAGTGCAGTGGTACGATCTCGGCTCACTGCAAGCTCCACCTCCTGGGTTCACACCATTCTCCTGCCTCAGCCTCCTGAATAGCTGGGACCACAGGTGCCTGCCACCACGCCTGGCTAATTTTTTGTATTTTTAGTAGAGACGGGGTTTCACCATGTTAGCCATGATGGTCTCGATCTCCTGACCTCATGATCCACCCGCCTCAGCTTCCCAAACTGCTGGGATTACAGGCGTGAGCCACCGCGCCCGGCCGGTCAGATCAGTTTTTAAGAGAAACTTTAATTAAGCTTGTTTCAAGTTTCTTCATTCCATTTTCTTTTAGTGGGATATTTGGGAGCACAGTTAGTGAGCATTACATATTCTTTTTGTTGTCTCATTATGCCTGAAAGATTTCATCTATCTATCCAGGGCCCCCCCCTTTTTTTTTTTTTTTTTTTTCCCAAGACAGAGTCTTGCTCTGTCAGCCAGGCTGAAGTTATCCAGGGCCCTTTTTTAGCTGAAGGCTGGTTTCCTTTCTGCAGGGATCTGGACCCGTGTGCTATGGTGACAATGCTGAGTAACCACTGCCCACACCCTTAGCCTGACTCTCACTTCCAATGGTAGTAACTGTCAATCGGCAGTTCAATAATTTTTGCTTTAGTTTTTAAAATTCTGTTTTCAATTCAGTGTTTATTTCTTAAGAAAATGTAAAAAATGTGGGGTTATTACAAAGATACCAGATCTAAAACCAGAGATTAAATTTTAGCACCTCATCTTTATGCACCTGTGATGTCTTCAGCATTATTTCAGTGTTTCAAAGAGTTGTTACTATTATTAGCATGTGAATAATCTGAGGGAGGAATTTAAAAACACATTTTCAAACATTTTATATATCTTTCTGCACATGGGTCATTTAACAGCCAATTACACAAAATTCAAGCTTCCCAGGGAGTAAAACATCAGGGTTAAATAATTGTTTTGCTATGTTTGGATGGAGAAGAGGAAGAATTTGAAAAGTTGTAGGATAAGAAAATTGATTTTCGAAAGTATTAAAATAATTTTCATCATTATCATCTCTTATTAAAAATGTAACAAAAGGGAAGAAATTTTAAGAAAGAATGAAAATGGTGAATAATGAGCTGGAAAATGATACTGTGGAGAAAACAGAAATAACAGAGATTGGTTTGCTTTTGGAAGAGATAGTGAAGGATAACTACCATCCAGGAAGAGTTTTAGTCCCATAAAACTGAACAAGTTTTCTATCAGCAAAGGACAGAATAAGATGAAAAAGGCTTACACTAAGGCAGGAGAGATTGCAGTTGGATCTAATGAAGATCTTCAGGACCGTAAAGGGATCAAACTGAAATGGAATGTACAGAGAAATTGCGTGTGTTCTTTCCTTAGTGACCTTAAAGAATAAAAGACACAACTATTTGTTCTGAATTGTTTGCCTACATAAGGCAGAGACATGAACTGATTTTTGCAAGTCTCTTGAAGCTTAGCAATCTCTATTCCTTGATAGTTCATTTAATATTGTTTTCCTCTGAGACATGTTATTATTTAATGGAAATTAACGTTTCCTATCTTGGCTAGCAGCATTACTGCCCCCAAAGTCCTCCCTTTGATAAATCTCAAAGTTAACCATTGACTTCTCCTTCTCCTTTAACACATCTGTGTCTGCTGCTCAACTGATCCACTGCAAATGGCTATAACATTTAAAATGCTGGGCAAGTGCCATGGACTATGCTAGGCGTTGCTTTACACAGCTAAATTCTAATCCTCACAACAAACATTTGAGAGAGCCATTATCAATCCTTCACTAGATAGAATATAAATGAAGAAACGGGAGCTAAGAGGCTTGCTTAAGCTAAATATAGACGAAAAGCACAACTTTAAACACCAGTCTTTCTAATCCAAACTGTGCCGTCTTTGAACATGGCATGAAGTGAGAAAAAACTAGAAGCCGTTTTTCTTAACTCCTAAAATCAGTAACTTTGGGAAAGTGACTTACCCTTTCTAACCTCCATGTCCCTGTTACTTTGGGACCTGGTTCTATTTTTGATTAGGTTATATAGAAGACTTCTGGAGAAGTGGAATGATAGCTCAGTTTTTTTTTTTTTTCGAGACGGAGTCTGGCTCTATCGCCCGGGCTGGAGTGCAGTGGCGCGATCTCGGCTCACTGCAAGCTCCGCCTCTTGGGTTCACGCCATTCTCCTGCCTCAGCCTCCTGAGCAGCTGGGACTACAGGCGCCCGCCACCACGCCCGGCTAATTTTTTTGTATTTTTAGTAGAGACGGGGTTTCACCGCGTTATCCAGGATGGTCTCGATCTCCTGACCTCACGATCCGCCCACCTTGGCCTCCCAAAGTGCTGGGATTACAGGCGTGAGCCACCGCACCCGGCCGATAGCTCAGTTTTTTAAACATACAAGATCTTGCTTGATCTCAAGTTCCTCAAGTTGTCACACTTTTTCCACATGCACTTTTCCGTGTGCACCTTCTGTTCAAATAACAGAGGAGAAAATCTAGTGCCCGAGAGGGAGGTCTCAGAGCTGGTTGGGGCTTTCCCTGTGTCCAGCTTGTAGATAATTACTTTGGATTTCTGCATTCTACCTTATGGCCAGGGTGGCTGGTTGCCATTCCTTCCTATACATAGCAGGAGCCAAAGAAAGGCTCTGGACAGAGAGGGGCTATGTGTTTGTGACTCCTGTTCAGCATATCACTTATCAGTCTTAGAGCTTGGAGAATACTTGGAGATAAGCTAGCCCAGAGATGGCAAATATAGTTTATAATCCACCCCCAGTTGCTGGATTTGATTTCTTGGAAAACAGGGAGCAGGGCTTCAAGAGTACATCCAGGCTCATGTCTGCCATGGTCATGAGGGAAAGGGAAAGCATTTGTGTATCAAAATTATCCTCCCTAAGGTACTCAAGTTTTCATTTTATAGACAAGACAACTACAATCTAGATAGGTTGTTGTCTTCGTCAATAAAGAGTCCAGGGAGATTAAGTGCAGCAAACTCCTGCATAATGCTATAAAGAATATTTGAACAGTTCAATTGCATAAAATGTAGAGTCTCATTATTGCAGGGATAATGTAAAACAACATTTTTTGGTCAGCCTACCAGTTGCTGTAGGAAAAAAAGAAAAACATAACCTTGTTTTATTAACAGCTATATAGAAATAGTCTGGTGATTATAAACAGATACATAGTGATAATTTCTTTCTTTTCTCCCCCTCTCTACTGCAGAAGATAACATCAGCTCACCTCTTTTGAGAATACGGGTTGGGAACCAATAGCCAATCACTTTGTATTCCACTTAGCATCATCATGGGGCATGCTATCATGGGCTTCATTGTATTTGGCGTTCTGCAACGACAACTACTCTAACTGGTGATGTAGAGCAAGTGCACAGCTGTGGGAGCTTGGGGATATAGACCACAGTGGCCCTCTGCAAGTACATCATCTCTGAGAAGATTCGGGTTTTATCTTAAAATTTACTGAACTTTAGATTTATTTAATAACATAACCAGGTTTGTTTTAATACAATTCATTAGTATTAAATAAGATTAACACTCTAGGAATAATAATAATATCAGCTGACATTTCTTTATTCTGTGGCTTTATGTACACAGTGACACATGGCTGTTGTGTTAGGGTTCTCTGGAAAAACAGAACCAATAGAATCTATCTATCTGTCTGTCTGTCTGTCTGTCTGTCTATCTATCTATCTATCTATCTATCTATCTATCTATCTATCTATCTATCTATCTATTATGGGAATTGGTTATTCACATGATTATAGAGTCGAGAAGTACCACCATCTGTGGTTTTCAAGCTGGAGAACCAGGAAAGCTGGTGATATAATTCAGTCTGAGTCCAAAGGCCTGAGAACCAGGATAACTGATGCTGTCACTCTTGGTTTGAGCCCAGGAACCAGGAGCTCTGATGTTGAGGGCAAGATAAGTTGGATGTCCTGGCTCAAGAAGAGAGATAATTTGCTTTTTCTCTGATTATTCTATTTGGGCCCTGAATGGATTGGATGATGCTCACCACATTGCTGAGAGCAGACCTGCTTTACTCAGTCTACTGATTCAAATGCTAATCTCATCTGGAAACACTGTTACAGACACACCCAGAAACAACATTTTGCCAGCTATCTGGGCATCCCTTAGCCCAGCGAAGTTGATCTATAAAACTAAGCGTCACAGCTATACACCAGTTTTATATACCCTGTGTTGAAAGTAATGGAAACAAGGAATTGCATAACTCAACTAGTAAATTTTTAAAAGATTTAAGCTAATGAAGTTTTGAAAGAGATTGGCTATTGTATACTTAACCCTAGTTCCCTCTATTTTTTCTTTTATCATCACTTTAATTCTCTTCATCCTAGAAAATGTTCACCTGGCCATCTATAGTCATCATTTCCTTAAAAACGGCCTTTGTTCTAAAGCAGAATTCTATTTTCAGATAAAATGTTATGTGGAATTCCAGTGTAGAAAACAGATAAATGTGCGATGGAGTGAAGCAAGAAGAAGGAAGCCCTATGTCCTAACTACCTCCCACTGTTTGTGACAGTCCCTTCTTTACTTCCTGAGAGGCCTGGGACTCTGATAATCACAAACAGTTTTCTTAAGGAATCTAGTTAGTTCTTAAAAACATACAACTGCTTCATTTTATTATTATTATTTTTTGTATACAGAGAAGCAAAATTCAACCCTTCCAACCTTCAGAAACTGAGAAAATAGATTATCTTTAGGTATTTGAAATTCTTTAAGAATTGCTCTAATTGTATGTCTTTGCTTAAATAATGAGCAGAAATGTTAATTAATAGTGTGTCCTTTGGAACTAACCCAAATGTCCATCAATGACAGACTCGATAAAGAAAATGTGGCACATATACCCCATTGAATACTATGCAGCTATAAAAAAGGATGAGTTCATGTCCTTTGCAGGGACATGGGTGAAGCTAGAAATCATAATCCTCAGCAAACTAACACAGAAACAGAAAACCAAACACCACGTGTTCTCACTCATAAGTGGGAGTTGAACAATGAGAACACATGGACACAATGAAGGGAACATCACACACTGGGGCCTGTCAGAGGGTGAGGGGCAAGGGGAGGGAGAGCGTTAGGACAAATCCCTAATGCATGCAGGGCTTAAAACCTAGATGATGGGTTGATAGGTTCAACAAACCATCATAGCACATGTATAGCTATGTAACAAACCTGCATATTCTGCACATGTATCCCAAAACTTAAAGAAAAATTTAAAAAGTGTCTTATTATTTTTTGGTGTACTTATTTTAAAGCATACTGTTGTGCTGTATTTCTAAAAAACACAGTGAGTGGAGAAGTAGATTAATACCCAGCAACCATGATAGGAGGAGGTTTGGACAATGAGGTCCTCATTTAGACACTGCCATCCTCTTGGGAATAGCTCGTTTTAATTTTGGTCAAAATTGTTAAGAAAATGTAATGAACTTCTTGAGAACTGGCCTCAGAACCCAAACCTATAATGCTCTTGGAAATATCACAACACAAAAGCTGCATTTAATTTCTCTCCTTAAAACATCTCTGCTTTTCCACTTCTTCTATTTTGCTCCTTAATTATTATTTTGATTATGTGCTTATCAGGTTAAGCACCTTACAAATATCTGTAGTAAGAATATGTTAATTGGTTCAGGGCTTCTCTTAAAATAATTGAAAGCTTCTGCTTATTTGTTTTTCTTAGAAACTCAGCCTATGAATCAAACTGCTTCTAATGTAGAAAAATGTATATATAAAATATATCTATATGTTTAGATTGAGTTATTGTCAAAATATGTTAAATCCTTTTAGAAAATGCCAGAATTGGGTTCTTTCAGAATTCAGTGTCCTTGTATTGAATTCTTTTAGAATTCAGTGTCCTTGTATTGAATATTTCCTTTAATGTCTATTACAGGATTACAGAACAAAGTTTCACTGATTAAGTTGCTTTCAGTATTTTTCTTCATTGACAACTCATATTTAAGTTGTAATATTTAGGGCTGTTATTACAAACTACATACCCTTGATGGATTGTTTACACAATTGTATTAAGATTAAATATTTTGACTTATGGCTCCATTTCTATTATTCTAGGGTAAAATTATAGGGTAGTCAGACCAGAAATCAGGCAGACTTCTATGTCTTCTTTGCGAGGATACAGTTAATTACTTCTTCCTTTTTGTAAGGCCATGAGCCTGATAAGATATGAAGTTCCAGGAAAAAGTGTTTTCCAATAAAGCTTCTTTTATTCTGTACTACAGTTATATCAAGTGATAACCAAATATTACCCCCACTGGTTTCTCACCCCTCTGCAGGTGAGATTTCTTTCAAGTTTTGGCCGGTGACGGAGCCTCGTGTTCTAGCTTAAATAGATCAAAGAGCTTTCTCATTGTCCAGCCCTTTGCTTTTGTTTTGACCACAGCTTTCCTACGGCTGGGGCCACCCTTTAAGCTTTTAACGAATAGAGATGATTGTCTTTTATAATATCTAATTTCAATTTTCTTTCTCTGAAAGGCAAGGTTTATCTTCTAACAAACATAACAGAGGAATAAGTATGAATAATTGACCAGGACAAGAGCAATGTTTAAGACTATTGCAGAACTTTCATGCTTTATTCTTTTCCCCTTTTGTAATTTGGATGCATTATGTTATCTTTTGCAATGAAATGGCCAAGGCATTGTGGTCCTGTGAATTGGATGGTATTTGACAGTTTATCAAATCCATCCCTTCCCAGGTGCAAAAAGCTTTGTCACATGGCTAACGATCAAAAGTCTGGCTCTGTAGGACTTTTCAGGGTTCTTTTGGTAGAGTAGTTGGTATGACAGTTACCAAATGCTTGTAAATCATATGGAGCAAATCAGAATGTTGGAGAGAATAGACACCAAATGAGAACCTCCTGACATTTTTTGTGCCAGAACAAGGCTACACGAATTGAGTAAAGGCCTTCCTTAAAACGATGTACAACAAAACAGGAAGTAGCTTCAGAGTGGCACCCGGGAGCCCATAACCAGGTGTGTTGCCCTATTTAGAAATCATATTAGGACTGAAATGTGGGTATAATTATTATTGCTATTTTAAGAGAATTGCTCTTAGACATCCTTATAGAGGAACAAGAATTTTCTTTTGTGGCAATACAGAGCCAGAGAAAATGCAGTGTGGTTTTATATCTATATAAACATATGTCATATACATAAACTGTATTGCTATTGCTTATCACTAATTATGCAGTTGGCTGTGGAAAGCTATGAGTCACTGAAATGAACAATTTGAACATATGCAATTGATCATTTTTACAACAGGAAGAAAAAACCATGCTATTTCTTGTTTGCTTTTAAAGATATTGCGGGTAACACGTGTTCCATATCATCTGAGATTATACACAGGAAGAAGGTAAACTTATTAATTAAGAAAGTCTTGCAAAAGGAACTTGCAGTCTGCATTATGTTAGTAGTTGGTTGCTTTTTAAATACAAAAGAAAAAACAGTAAATTATGTACTCCTGAAAATTTGATCCTTGTTCTTACGGGAAAATATGGCAAAACATAGAAACTCTGTTACGGCAAAACTTATTAGGATAAGGACTCCTCGCGTGGGGTTCAGGGAAGTGTTTGAAGGTATATAAAAATATATCTTAGTGAAAAAAAGTAATTATGTTCTTTTTCTTAAAACTGCAAATAATCCTATAGTGCTTTGGTATTACATGATCAGTATTATTTTCATTATTCATATTAGGAGTTAAAGAAAAAGAGCCCTTTCATTTTGATTGTATTATTTTTTATATCAAGCCTAGTTAATGTAGATAATGTAGATAAGGAAAAATCTTGATAAAGCTGAAATAGTCCTCAGTTTTTTCTCATCACAGCATGATAGGACATAAAAATAAAGTGTTTCTTGTGTAATGCTCTTGCCAGTGGAAACACAAAGTTAGTGAACTTGAAGAAGCAGGATATTTGGGTCCATTCTGAAATTACTGTTAGATCACAAGAATCATTTTTACTAAATTTTGTGAGACTAAAACTCAATCAACAGAGAATAAAACTTTACTAGTAGTTAGACTTGTCCCATCTGAAACTTTTATATTCTGAAGCAAAAAAACCCATGTACACTAGAGATATCTTGGTGATAACATGTGTCCTAAAAATGATGCTTTCATGCTTTAGGTTGGAGTAGAGGAAGAAAATGGAAGTGTGGCTTTTGTCAAAGGTTGACTTCCAACAGAGAGACATCTGTCTGCTACTCACATCATCTATTGGATGCCTATTGTACTTAGAAAAAAAAATCCACATGTACAATAACTTATGTGGATATATGGTTAGATATATATATTCTCTATTTCTGTAGTTTATGTTAGAGTTTTGGGGAAGAGGCTGGAGGCAGCCACCCATGCTAGTTGTCAAAAAGTGGGAACTCAGCTCAAGATGTTTTTCACCTGTGTGAAGAAAACTTTCTGATACAGTATAAGGAAATGTTTGCAAGATTTTGTGTAGATGTGTTATGTGCATTTTTGTGGGGACAAGACCTGTACCTTTTATTAGACTCTCACAGAAGGCCATGGCTCCAAAAGTTCCAGGTTTTTCTGGTGTTTGAAGCAGGAAGTGTAAGGTAACATCATCTTATTTCCTATATAAGGATTACTTGAAAACTCTGTGGAAAGATTTGAATAGAATTAGAACCAGATCAAGACATTTTCTATGCAATAGGAAAGTCCTTAAGAAAAAGCTAAGTGGTTCATGTTATTATGATAAAATCTAATGTTAATCTATAAATGACTTCTTTTTAGTATTAAAATAAATCCTTTTATCCTGAAAAAGCAGAATCAGTTAAAAAAGTAATTGCTATTGAAGCCTTTCTATCCCCTGAGCTAGCTCAAGTGTGCGTCAATAACAGCTACAGACAGTAGCTGAGGCCTGATGCAACCCGAGTTTATTTTACTCTACTCTGCTGGCGCAGGGAAGGAAAATCTGGTAATAGTATTAGTAAAAACACTATTAAAGGGGGGATTAAGGTTAAGTTTGTAAACATAGCCAAGAGTACTTCCTTAGCATTTTTTCTGTTTAATTTGAAAACCTGATAAATAGAAAAATATGCTGGACTGTTGGGAATACAATAAAATAAACTCTTGGCCAAGTGCAGTGGCTCACACCTGTAATCCCAGCACTTTGGGAGGCCAAGGCAGGTGGATCACGAGATCAAGAGATCTAGACCATCCTGGCCAACATGGTGAAACTCTGGCTGTATTAAAAATACAAAAATTAGCTGGGCATGGTGGTGCACGACTGTAGTCCGAGCTACTCGGGAGGCTGAGGCAGGAGAATCACTTGAACTCTGGAGGCGGAGGTTGCAGTGAGCCAAGATCACACCACTGTACTCCAGCCTGGTGACAGAGCGAGACTCCATCTGAAAATAAAATAAACTCTTGTTGCATCCAATCTGAGCTGCACCAGACTTTTACTGGAGACACAATGTTCACAATATATAATTGAATCATAGTACCTTTTACAATTTTAGTTAGAGATTTTTAACTGTTATGTCTTTTAGTTTTCAGCTTTCCTCCACTGTTTTGGGAAACGTCACCTTCTTATCTTGGAAGAGTAATCTCAAAATTGAAGCATCTTAGATCCAACAAGAATTAAAAGGATGGGATGTCCTTGCAGCCATCCAGTAGAGTCAGAAGACTTTGGATTTTGGAGTCTGTGAGATGTGAGTTTAAATGCTGAGCTTGGTAGTTGGTTTTTCAACTTTCCTTTATGAATTTACTAACTCTTGGTCCAGTGTCAGTATTTAGCAGGGGATGGAATTCATGTCCTGCTTTGGTTTAATCCTAAGTACCCAGTCCTGGTGAGAGCGATAAGAGCCAGGGGCTGTTATGGTCCTTATGCCTCTGAAATGTTGTAGACTTTCCTTATGGTACTTGTGCTATTCTTTGTGAGTTGTATGACCTTGGTTAAGCTACTTAACCTCGAATCTCAGTTTCCTAGTTGTAAACTGAGGCTAATATCTACCTTTATAAGTCATTAGAAGAACTACATGTAATATTCTTAAACCCCTAGCACAGTGCTTGGCTTAAGTTGTGAACCATTTGGTTCTGACATTTGACATCTAGTTTCCTCTTGAACATCTTTAGGAACACAAAGGTCATTACTACATGAGAACACCTCTGCTGTTGTAGCTCAGTTCTCACTGATAATCAGTTATTGGTCCTGGTTTTGCATTCCCAGCAATAATAAGCTTAACTGCTCTTAGTATAATGAGTTTTACAACGTTTGAGGATGGACATCATGTTTCCTCTTATAGATCTTATAGCCACAGTTTATCGAACTATTTATTGTAAGAGATTATCTCAAGGTCCTTTTCCCTTCTGGACGTAATTTAGAATTATCAATTTCTCTTAACAGCCTGGCATCTAAAACAGGGTGCAACATTCTGGAAGTGGAATGAACAATATCAGCCCAGAATAGTTATTCTGTCGTCGGCAAACTGGTCATTTCTAACCTTAGTTAGAAAATTTTATACTTCAAATCTTAGGGGGTCTCAGTTTTCTCATTTATAAAATGAGTTGCTTAGAGCCAGGTGCGGGGCTAGCACCTGAACTCCCAGCTTCTCAAGAGGCTAAGGTGGGAGGATAAATTGAGCCCAGGAGTTTGAGGCTGCAGTGAGCTGTGACTGTGTCACTGCACTCCAGCCTGGGTGACAGAGCAAAACTCTGTCTCTTAAAAAAAAGAATTGTTTCGGATGGGTGCTTTGGCTCACGCCTGTAATCCCAGCACTTTGGGAGGCCAAGGTGGGTGGCTCACGAGGTCAGGAGATCGAGACCATCCTGCCTAACAAGGTGAAACCCTGTCTCTACTAAAAATACAAAAAATTAGCCGGGCGTGGTGGCGGGTGCCTGTAGTCCCAGCTACTCGGGAGGCTGAGGCAGGAGAATGGCGTGAACCTGGGAGGCGGAGCTTGCAGTGAGCCAAGATGGTGCCACTGCACTCCAGCCTTGGTGACAGAGCGAGACTCCGTCTCAAAAAAGAAGAGTTGTTTCAATCAAACAACACATAGGACTGCATCTTGCTTTGAAATATAAAACTCAGTGTTACCCACATATGTTGATGTTATATTTCTTAGATATTAGAGCTCATGTTTAATTTTACTAAGCATTTCTTTTTAGTTGAGCATCTGCTTTGTGCTAAACCCAGTGAGCTGTAAAGGACAGAACTATTCCTCCTTAATGTGCTTATATTGCCTTAGCAATAAGACACAAAATCAAGAATATTACACAAAGAGGAGAAGTGTCTTGTCCTTTAGTCATTCGGCTTTCACACAATGCATAGTTTATTTCTTTAACAAAAGTTAAAGTTATTATCAACAACAATAGTCTATCCATTAACAGATTAAAAACTGATGTTGGAAATGGAAATGTCTTATAAAACCATGTCTGAGGCTCTTATCCATAGAGAGCATGGAAGAAGCTGACCAGGGCACCTCTCCTTAGTGCTGTATTTTAGAGCTGGGTCTGAATTAAGAGTCACTGAGCACAGCCCTCCTGTTATTTCCTTGAGGCTGAGAACTTTCCCTCTTTTCTGAAATAGTATCAACACCAGATCAAAGACACAGTAGTCCTCTGAGACCCGGTCGATTTAACACTCAGCGTTGTCTGGTAAACCACTCTCTTTTACTGTGGCTGGAGAATGTGGAAAGTTTTTCAGCAACCTCTTACATTGTGAACTTCAGGCCCCGCTCTGATGTGGTGTTTCTTCTTCCTCATACCTAATATTGTTAGGGACATTCATAGGCAGAGATGGTTAAGGGAAACTTGTGTCTCAACAACAAATGAGAGACTGGTAAAAATGATCTGAACAACAATGAAAAAAAATCAATTGCCCTTATTTTTTTTTCTTTTCAAAAAGTGAAAGCCGTGTTTGCTTTGAGATGAAACATTTGAGAAGCTTTTCTTCTTTGGGTAATTCCATCCCTCCTCGGCCTCAGCAGGTTCCTGCTTGGAAGTAAAGAACCAAAGAGAAGGCAGGGAGCAAGGAACTGCCTTTTCCAAGGAGACCCAGGCTGCTTGGCACCTGCGCCTGCAGAGGCTCTTATCCACCTGCTGCCCCAGGCCTTGCCTAACTGGAGGGGCCAACACTATCTGTCTGCCTCAAGAGGGGATCAGGGCAGAGTCCTCACATTTTTTATGAGAAAAACGTCCCTTAGCATGTCTGGAATATTTTTTCTCTAGGCTTGTTCCAACTTGAGCTGATTTTGCTCTAATTATTTTGGCCTATATGTTTCTGCATCTGTCTATTCTGATAAGAGGGATATGTGTGTGTGTGTGTGTGTGTGTGTGTGTGTGGTGTGTGTGTGTGTGGTGTGTATGTGAGTGTTTTGTCTTCCTCGTTTTGCCATAGTGTAGCTGCTTAAAAGCTACAGATAAACAGGCTATTCAACACCAAGCTAGGGTAATCATAGATAACATGGGGTGACCTCAAAAGGTTTAATTCTGCCTTTTGTTTGAAAGGCAGAGAACTTGAAAGAGCAAGTGTATCTCAGCATGAAGGGAGAGGATCCCAGTTCACACTAAATAGTTCCTTCTCTGCAGGCAGATTTGTGAGCCTCACAGTGTCTGCCTTTTATTGGGACAAGCCCTTTAAAATCCCTCCTCTCTCTTCTATCATGGTCTGTTTAAGGCTCTTATCTTCCAAATGGCATCCTCTCATGAGCAGTTAAACTTGCCCTACTGTGCCAGCAGATATTTTACGAGTCCATAATTAAGAAACTTGGTTTTATATGGATCCTATAAGGTCTGTTTGTCAATTCTGCAGATAAACACTTCTACCCTGGAGATATCCCAGTGACAGGAACCGTATGTATGTCATCACATCCAGATAAATGTCTAATGTCACTTGGTTATTAGCCTGATTTAATAACCAGCTTTACCCTTATTATCACGTCACAATTTGTGGCATGCCAATTATGTGCCAGGCTCAAACAAAATTGAAATTGTATTCAAATGGTGAACTCTTAAAACGTATCGTGAAGTCAAGTAAGTTGTTGAAGCCAATGTCCAAATAATTTCATTGAAAAACTTTTATGTAAGGAAAGTAGTTTAATTTTGGTAATGTTTGATCTGAATGATACAGATTAACTTTGTGAAATAAATTCACTGGTTCATTGATCAATGCCTCAATTCACTTAGCACAGACAGGCCAGATATTGTCAAGGCCTTCAAGTGTTATGCTGGGACATGGGGGTCCTGTGATATGTAGTAAGCCTAGCTATGAAATCCAAGACTAGAAGTCCAGGTAAGGGGGAGGTATCTGGCAGACATGTCAGGTTGTGACAAAATGTCAAGTTGAAGGAGGGAAGTTCAGGTAGGGAGTAGTGCTGAGACCCATGCAGGCAGGATCCACAGTCGGGGATGTTTGGCTCAGCAGAGGAGGCAGGAGGGGTCAAGTTTGAATTGAGATCTGTGGCAGATCTCTTACTTCTTGTTCAGTTGGCAGGATGTGGGTAGTCCTGTGTCTACACATGTGTCATAGTCAGAAGAAAATCAGAGGCCTGTGTATGGGCTTTGTCCGTAAACAGCAAGTGAAAGGGATATTGTAATAGTAGGATGACTTCCTAATCGGTACCCAGAGGGGAAAGACTTCAGTGACGGTGGTCATCAGGTATGCTCTCCATCTGCTGGACACCCTGGTACTTCTACTAGGGGAAGGAGTCTCTTCAGGGCTCTCCTCTCAGCTTGTAATCTTACTGCTCCCTTCTGCAGTTTGCTTCTTTTTTTTTTTTTTTTTTCTCGAGACAGAGTCCCACTCTGTGCCCCAGGCTGGAGTGCAGTGGCATAATCTCGGCTCACTGCAACCTCTGCCTCCCGGGTTCAAGTCATTCTCTTGCCTCAGACTCCCGAGCAGCTGGGATTACAGGCACCCGCCAACATGCCCAGCTAATTTTTGTATTTTTAGTAGAGACGGCATTTCACCATTTTGGCCAGGCTGGTCTTGAACTCTTGACCTCAGGTGATCCACCCGCCTCGGCCTCCCAAAGTGCTGGGATTACAGGCATGAGCCACCATGCCCAGCCCAGCTTGCTTCTTTTGATGTCCACATTCTGTCTTCTCTCTGCAATATCTGTTGCCCTATAAACAACTTCAGAATTCCCCTATCTTAATAAATAAAAATGCCCCTTGTGTCTTACTCCATTCAGGCTGCTATAACAAACTGCCTTAGCCTGGGGTGGCTTATAGAAAACAGCAGTGTATGTCTCAGAATTCTGGAGGCAGAGAAGTCCAAATCAAGGTGTGAAGATGTGGGCAGATGGCACCTTCTCGCGGCAGTGTCCTCACATGGTGAAGGGGCCTATGAGCTCCTTTGGCCCTCTTTAATAAGGACACTTAGTCCATTTATGAGAGCTCCAGCCTCATGATCTAATCATCTCCAAAGGCTTCACCTCTTGATGCTGTCACATCGGGAATTAGGTTTCAACATATGAATTTTGAGGGAACACAGACATTCAGAAGTTAGCACCTTGATTATGCTTTCATATTAAGCTATCTTGTATTTCTCTTGCTTTTGCTGTTTAGCACCAAACCTCCCCAAAGTTTGGTTTATGTTCATTGTTTCCTTTCATTACTACTCACACATTCATTCCTGCACAGTCCATCTTCCTGCACCCTCTTAGCTTCTGGAATTCTTCTCTTGTGGTCACCAACCTACCCATAATCACCAAATTTAGAGTCTTTCCTCATCCCAATTCTCCTTACCCTATCTACTGCTTTGCTTCTGAGGCTGTAGGTAATGCCTTCCTAGTTTAAGCTCCCTTCCCTGGCTGCTTCAGGGATTCTGAATGATGTCCTTGCCTTTCTTCTCTGGCTGTATCTTTTCTCCCTTCCCTAGCCTTTGTTTGCAGCCCTAATGTGGGTCATTTTAAGACACAACTGGCTGGGTGTGGTGGCCCACGCCTGTAATCCCAGCACTTTGAGAGGCTGAGGCAGGGAGATCGCTTGTGGTCAGGAGTTTGAGACCAGCCTGGCCAACATGGTGAAAACCTGTCTCTACTAAAAATACAAAAAATTGCCAGGCGTTGTGGCACATGTGTGTAGTCCCAGCTACTTGGGAGGCTGAGGCAGGAGAATCACTTGAACCCGAGAAGTGGAGGTTGCAGTGAGCCGAGATTGCATCACTGCATTCCAGCCTGGGCAACAGAGCGAGACTCTGTCTCAAAAAAAAAAAAAAAAAAAAAAAAGACACAAGACACAACCTTTGGCATTCTCTCTTTCTGCTCTTGGTGAGCCCTCTTTCCTTCAGTGCCATGATTCTGTCTTCACAATCTCTATTTCTGGTCCTTACTTTCAGTTTTAGTTCTCAAAGCTTGTTTTCTACAAACCATATTTATGTAAATGTCTACCTGTAACTTAGAGTTAGTATACTTACAACTAAAATCTCTCTTTCTTCCCTCCCTTTCACTCCAGGTACTAGTCTGTTTTCACGCAGCTAATAAAGACATACCCAAGACTGGGTAGTTTATAAAGGAAAGAGGTTTAATTGACTCACAGTTCCACATGGCTAGGGAGGCCTTACAATCATGGCAGAAGACAAAGGAGATGCAAAGTCACATCTTACATGGCAGCAGGCAAGGGAGCATGTGCAGGGGAACTCCTCTTTATAAAACCATCAGATCTGGTGAGACTTATTCATTATAACAAGAACAGTACAGGAAAGACCCACCACCATGATTCAATTACCTCCCACCGGGTCTGTCCCACAACATGTGGGAATTATGGAAGCTACAATTCGAGATGAGATTTGGGCGGGGACACAGCCAAACCATATCACCCCAGTTTTCCTTTCTGATGTTTATTGTGTTCCCAGCATCAATACTTCCCTAGGTACCAAGACTCAAAGCCTTGAAATCAGCTTTTCTTTCTTTTCCTTGCTTCCCACGTCTAATTATTCACCATAGTCTTTCACTTGTTTCATAGCAGATCTCATATCCTTTGCTTCACTTTTCTTCTGCTATGAAATCATGTTCAGCAGTTAATTGTTAGTAGTGTAGTAGTTTCCTAACTGATCTGTTTCTACCCTACACACCTGTGGTAGGCTGACTAATGATCCCCAAGGATAACCAGGTCCTAATCCCTGGAACCTGTGAATGGTACTGTCTAAGGTAAAAGGGACTATGCAGATGTGATAAGTTAAAGATCTTGCAAGAGGGAGATGGTTCTGGATTATCCTTATAGGCTCTAAACCTAAACACAGGGTACTCACGAGAGGGAAGCAGAGGGAGATTTAACCACACACAAAAGAGAGAAGGCAATGTGATAGTCTGAGAGAAAGAGGAAGGAAGAGCAAGAGAGAGAGAGTGGAAGAAGAGAAAGAGAAGGAGAGAAGCCAGCAAGAGAGAGAGTTTTGAAGATGGAGGAAGGAGGCCACGAGCCCAGCAATACTACAAATGCTGCTCGGGAAAAGGAAAGGAAACAATTCTCCCTTAGAACCTCTGGAGGGAGCCTGGCCTTGCTGACATGTTAGTTTCAGCCCAGTGTAATGGATCTGGGATTTCCGATCTCTAAAACATTAAGAGAATTAATGTTTTTTAAAGCTACTCAGTTTGTGGGAATTCATTGCAGTGGCTCTAGCAAACTAATATAAGCCCTTTGATTCATCCTACACATTTTGGCCAGATTAATGCTCCTACAACATAGCTTTCTGAATACCCAATTTATTACTCAGTTTACCACTTCAATTATGCTAAATTAACATTATTGAATATCTCCCAAGTAACAAGTTCTGTGCTAATTCTGCAGATACAGGCATCAAGAGGACAGTTTCTGCCTGCTCCTTGCTTATATTCTTTCAGAGAAGCTACACAAACCAGCAACAATTTGAATAAAAATCAATCAGGGACATTTTACAAGCATGTATGGGTCCCTTTGAGAACACAAAAGAGGGACAACTCCTTTGGTATTCTGGAATACAAGACCCACGGTTTAGATTGTATGGCTGGTCATGAGAAACTGGAAACAAAGCATCTATGCTCCTCTTTAGAAGAAAACATAAGATCAGAAATATGGCTTTGCACTTTAAAAATGGAAATTAGCTTTGAATCAGTAAAGTGTGTGCCAACTAGATTGAGAACTTCTGTCAAGCTTTTGACATGCAGGGGGAAAAGATAAGAATCGTCTTTGTGTATAAACTTTTTAGTTTACATTGTTGTTACACATATTAGTATGATTTACAAGATTCCCTAGTTCCAAATGCTTGTGAAACATCGTTTGAATAAATAACATAAGTCATAAAACAATGGTTACTGTGAAAATTAATGATTCAAAAATTGCATCAGTTGATGTAAACAGTAATTTTACTGTTTCTTAAAGAAGCATTGTATTCCAACATTACAAAAACTTCAATTTGTGATTTTCTTATGACAAGAGCCATTCTATTTCCCCACTGCAGAATATATTTGAAAATAAAATGATTCTTGACTCTGCTGTTTTTTTCTTTTTCTGGAACTCAAACATAACTGAATGCTTTTGGTTATGCTTACTTCTCTTCCATAGGAAGTAGTGAGACCATAAAAGCTTTGTATGTCATGCTACAGAGTTTAAAACTCATGCTGTTGCTGGAAGCCTATGGAAGAGAACTTTCTTTAAATTTTATTTTCAAATGTGGTAAAATACACATAACATAAAATTTACCATCTTAACCATTTTTTGGGTGTATAATTCAGTAGTATGAGGTAAATTTACATTGCTGTGTAGCCAGTCTTTCTTTTTAAAATGTATTTTTAATTTTTGTTTTACTTTAAGTTCTGGAATAAATGTGCAGAACGTGCAGGTTCGTTACATAGGTATACGTGTGCCATGGTGGTTTGCTACACCTATTGACCCGTCATCTAGGTTCCCTCCTCTTGCCCCCAACCCCCAACAGGTGTTGTTCCCCTCCCTGTGTCCATGTGTTATCATTGTTCAACTCCCACTTATGAGTGAGACATACGCTGTTTGCTTTTCTGTTCCTGTGTTAGTTTGCTGAGGACGATGGCTTCCAGCTTCACCCATGTCCCTGCAAAGAACATGATCTCATTCCTTTTTATGGCTGCATATATCCCATGGTGTATATGTACCACATTTTCTTTATCCTGTCTATCATTGATGGGCATTTGGGTTGGTTCCATGTCTTTGCTATTATAAATAGTGCAGCCAATCTCTTAAACTCTTTCCATCTTGCAAAATGGAAACTCTACCCATAAAACAACTTCTCTTTCCCCTCTTCCCTCAGCATCTGGCAATCACTATTCTACTTTCTGTCTCTATGATTTTGACTATTCTAGGTATGTCACATGAGTGGAATCAGTATTTTTTTTTGTGACTGAGTTATTTCACTTAGTGTAATGTCATCAAGGTTCATTCACGTGGTAACATTTGTCAGAATTTCCTTCCTTTTTAAGGCTGAATAATATGCCATTGCAAGTATATATATTTTGTTTATCTGTTTGTCTATGGATGGGTACTTGGGTTGCTTCCACATTTTGTTATGGTGAATGTGCTGCTATGAACATGGGTTTGCAAATATCTCTTCCAGACCCTGCTTTCAGTTCTTTTGGTTACAGAGATAGCTTCTCGCCTTACGATGAGGCTGTGTGCAGATAAACCCATTGTAAATGGAAAGTGTGTTTTGATATTTTCAATTTAAGATGAGTGTATTGGGATATAACCCCATCGTAAGTCAAGGAACATACTAAATGTATATCACTTTCACACTGTTGTAAAATAAAAAAAATCATTAAATTGAACCATCTGAAGTCTGGGACCATCTGTATTCCCAGAAGTGGAATTGCTAGATCGCATGGTAGTTCTATTTTTAATTTTTTGAGAAAATGCCATAATGTTTTTCATACTGGCCATACCATTCTAAATATCCTCCAACATTGCATGAGGGTTCCATTTTTCTACATCCTCCTCAACACTTTTTTTGTTTGTTTTTGTTTTTTGATAGTAGCTGTCCTAATGGTTGTGAGGTGGAATCTCACTGTGGTTTGAATTTGTATTTCCCTAATGATTAGTGATGTTGAACATCTTTTCATTTGCTTATTGGCCATTTGTGTATCTTCTTTGGAGACCCATAAAAAAGAATTAAAACAAGGACATGCCATAGTCAAATTTAGGTTTTGGAAAGGTCACAATGACATCAAGTTGAAGGTGAATTATAGTGGGAGTGACCAACTGTAGCACAACCAGTTAGGAGGCGATTGTAGTTTCTGTGTTGATGCTTTGTTACTTTCAAAGAAAAGCCCTCATGCTGGCATTTAATTCTGTCCACACACTGGCCTCGTTGTTCTTTCCAAATTCCCCTCTGTTATGTCTTTTCATGAATTCTATGTCCTTTTCAAGCTGGGTCATATGTCTTATTAGCATTCTTATCTCAAAACTTTGAGGCTTTTTTTTTTTTTTTGGTTATAGAAAATGTACTTATGTCTGGTTTTCTTACCTGGGTATAACTGCATAGTTTTCCTTTAGGATGTATCTTTGTTTCTCTCCTCCATAAATACTCTGATGTCCCCAGTTTGGTGGATTATTTCTCTCTCTCTCCATCTCTCTCTGTCTCAGTCTCTTTCACGGATGGCTGTGGTATTCATGAACACTTACGCATCACTGATAAGTTATATGTGTGGATGGAATTATAAAGTCCTTGAGAGCATAAATGTTTTCTTGTATCCCTATATATCTATGTCATTATATCCAGAACTTATTTGTGTGTGTATATGTGTGTGTGCAGGGTAATGATTAGTAAATGTTTGTTACTGATAATAAAAATGAGTTTGGGAATACTTTGAATTATGTTGCATTTATACAACTGAAATTACCAGCATAATTTGCCTCTTTATGCACATAAAATTATGGTTCATTAACTTAGTCTCAAAATACAATTACTTTCTCTCAAAATATTCAGATTTTGTAAGCAGTAGAATGCCAAACAATGTTTTAGGAAGGAAAACTAACATTTTTTAACATCTTCTATGGGCCAAACACTATACCAGGCCCTTTACACGTGCTACTTAAACCTTACAGTAATCCTTTGCAGTAGAGATTCATTTTTTTAAAGAGGTTTAGAGAAGTTTGGGGAGATTACAGTAAGAAAGGAAAAGTCAGAGATACTGAGTAGGTAGCTGTTGTACTGGTCCTGGACAGAATGTTCAAGTGCTGAATTAGTCCAGGTTGGTAAGAATGGGGAAGTAGAGAATGGATTCTAGTAATGTTTAGAAGGTAAAATAAACATTTTTGTATCTAGTTGGAGGAAAGAGGAGACAGGAATCTCAAATTTTTGGCTTGAGGCACTCAGTATAATCTGGCACCATTCACCAATGTAAGAAAGAAAAAAAGCAGAACCACAGAGGAACAGAGGAGTGAAAATGTACAAAGAAAAACAAGTCAAAAATGTAGGAGAGAAGTCTGCTTGAAAAGACAGTCTTAGAGCCATTCAACACATACGTATTGTCAATACCATCCCAATAGTGGGGTTCGGGAACAGCTAGCAATAAGACAGTGCATTATCTGTATAGACTAAAACGAAATAAGAGGTGCTGTTTTTATTATCAAGTGTCACAGTGCTTGTGATAAAATGTTCCTCCCTGAAAAAAAATCTGTTATTCTAAATTCTAAACAATTGCTGCAGTTGTTACTGAGTTTTAACAATACATTTGCAAGCTTCAGATTAGCACATTTTTATTCGTTGTTTCTTCACAAACATTATCTTCTTTATTAATTTGGAGAACTCCTGTTATATATTCAGCCCCTGACATGTGTGAAGTCAACTGCATGATTAGTTTCAAGAGTAAGTTTATAATTGTTTGAACTTGCTTTGAGAGCAACTCCTATTTCCAACCCCTGTGATACTACATGTTTCTGCATTTAAACAGTAGATTAGGAAGAAATAATGTTAGCACAGCAAATGGTGAATAAGAAGAAACAGAGCTTGAGTTACACCAATTCTGCCATACCATTTGACAACCTGGAATTTTTAATTTGTGTTTGAATTTAAAACAGTAAAACAGAGCATGAAACTGGTAAGTCCTAATTTTAGTTCATATATGAAATATTTTACTGAACATGAATCATATTTTTAAATTTAAATGTATTCTTTATTGTGCATTGCATAAACATTAAAAAGCAAATCAAGAAAATAATGATGACGACTGATGATTTCATGATGATTACTAGAAACAATTTTGTTGTGTAGAGGGAGGGAGTGGTAAATAATGATCTGCACTGAATGTCAAATGTGCCAGGTGAGCCGCTGCATATTACACACCTCTAGTGTCTGAAGAGCTGTTCCAGGCCCTGCAGACTTAGCAGCAAATAAAGGCACGAGGGTTTAAAAGTTGGCATGGAGAAGATGGCCTAGAGAAAGAATGCAGAAAGGAAGCGAAGATGAGCCACTCCAGAGCTGTTAGAAACACAGACTTCTAAGAGCTAGACTTTAGAAGAAGAGGACCCCCAAAACAAGCAAGAAGCTGATAGAGTGGTGGGAGGAGAGGCAGGAGAGAGTAGAGTCAGGGACATTAGGGGAGAAGTTACGGGAAAGATGGCTGGTCAACAGCATTCAAGTGACTAAGAAGACAAAAAAGAAAATGGCTGGAAAGAACCCTTTGGGTTGACCACTAGGAAGTGGGGGTGAGTTTCTTTAAAAAGTCTTTGCTCTGAATGGGAGAAGTAAGGGCAGTTCAAGGCAGGAGAGCACTATCGAATAGAAGGGGTGTTAAATTATCTTTTCTGATTCTACAGTACATGCAGGTTCATTGTTGAAAATGTGGCCAAAGTTGGAAATTGAAGGAGCTATGAACTCATGTCCCTTGGCTTAATTAGCCTTTGACTATGAAATAGTCATGTCTTCATCATAAATCCTTAAGCCTCTCCTGTGTGCTAACAGAGCCTCAGGCCCACTTCAGAGTGCCCTTATCTTTATTTTGGTCCAGACTATGCTGTTTTACTCCTCTCTTACTTCTCCTGCTTCAATTGCCCATGCCTATTGGCCGCAGGCTACCTGGAAGGCCATCACTGCCCGTACTTATGAGAACATTGGTATCTGTGCTGTGCATACCGTCCAGAAACGTCAGGGCTCCATCCAGAGGCAGGCCCTGCTCCAACACTCAGCCAGGTATATGTGGCCAGCTGGGCCTCCAGGGAGCTCAGCCTAGCCCAGAATTGCATTCAGTCTTGGTGAAAACCTCTGTTACCCTTTGGCCACCCCCTCTTCCTCTAAAGGGTGCAACAGAACCTGAGGAACTAATAAATATCCCTTTTGTTTTTCTCCTTTCCCCCAAGTTTCAACCCTTTTCTCTCAAAAGCAATATCCTCTCCCCAAAATGCTACCCTCTCCTCTCTTTTCCATTTAGCCTTTTTCAGATTTTCAGTCTCGGATTTTTCCAAACTTCGCCACTTGAGCACAGTTTTCTCTTTACCCATGCATAATTTAGAAGATTTGCTACAGCTTCTTCTTCTTCTTTTTTTTTTTTCTCCCAAATAATGTGCCTGCCCTTAAAGGTGAATTCAAATGTGAATTCAAATTCAAATTTCCATCCCTTGTTAAACAGAAAGTACTTGAAACTGAAATTACATTTTTTTTTTTCTGACTTCTATTCTTCCATTTCATCTTAGGATACATTTTTATTCATGGCTAAAACACAAAGTACTCTACCATGTGTAGAAGCTGTTCTCCAGCAATTTCTGTAAAATGGAGAAAAAAATAATAGAAGAAAATATAAGTTGACCTTTAATCTTACCAACATATCATGTAGATTCCCTCTTTGTAAGTCCTAGCACATATTTGATGCTAAATAAATATGTTGGCTGAACATAAAAATATATACAGAAATTGGGATCATACTATAAATGTATATTTTATCCCATTTTCCATAAAATTAGTAAAATTTTTTTGACTTTAACTACTCTTTAATTTTACTTTCATCATTCTATTGTACGATTTTGATTATGTAGCATAAATTATTTAATCACTTTCCTATTACTTACCATTTAGGCATTTTTGTACTGTAATAGATTCCCTAATATAAATATTTGCACGTCTACTAATTTTCTTTGGATTCTGTGTTAGTCAGGGTTCTCTAAAGGGACAGAACTAATAAGATATATGTATATAGGAAGGGGAGTTTATTAGGAGAATTGACTCACGGGGTCGCAAGGTGAAGTTCCGCAATAGGTCATCTGCAAGCTGAGGAGCCAGGAAGTCAGTCCGAGTCCCAAAACCTCAAAAGTAGGGAAGCCGACAGTGCAGCCTTCAGTCTGTGGCCGAAGGCCTGAGAGCCCCTGGCAAACAACTGGTGTAAGCCCAAGAGTCCAAAAGCTGAAGAATTTGAAGTTTGATGTTCAAGGGCAGGAAGCATCCAGCGTGGCAGAAAGATGAAGGCCAGAAGACACAGCAAGTCAAGTCCTTCCACATTCTTCTGCCTGCTTTATTCTAGCCATGCTGGCAGCTGATTAGATGGTGCCCACCCAGACTGAGGTTGGGTCTGCCCCTACCAGGCCACTGACTCAAATGTTAATCTCCTTTGGCAACATCCTCACAGACACACCCAGGAATAATACTTCACATCTGATCCGGCGCGGTGGCTCACGCCTGTAATCCCAGCACTTTAGGAGGCCAAGGCAGGCAGATCACCTGAGGTCGGGAGTTCGAGACCAGCCTTACCAACATGGAGAAACCCAGGTCTCTACTAAAACTACAAAATTAGCCGGGCGTGGTGGCGTATGCCTGTAATCCCAGCTACTCGGAAGGCTGAAGCAGGAGAATCGCTTGAACCCGGGAGGCAGAGGTTGTGGTGAGCTGCGATCATGCCATTGCACTCCAGCCTGAGCCTGGGCAACAACAGTGAAACTCTGTCTCAAAAAAAAAAAACAAAAATACAAAACTTTGCATCCTTCAATCCAATCAAGTTGACACTCAATATTAACTATCACAGATACATTTCCAAAAGTGGAATTACTGGATTAGAAGCCTTAGGACAGTGCTTGGTGCAAAGTAAGTATTCAACAAATATTTGAATATTTGAATGCATATTTGAATATGCAATAAATATTGCAATGATTTGAATGAAGGTTTTTTGATAGTTATTTCTGAATTATCCTTCAGGATGATTATACATCTGAACATGTCCCTTCAACACTGCCACTGCCTCCCTCTGGACTGAATTTCTCTGTATCATCTCTTGTGTTATCTTTTAGTCTTTGTTAATTTTATAGTAAAAATTGTGTCCTTTTTTTTGTTTCTTTTTTGAGGCAGAGTCTGACTCTACTATCACCTAGGCTGGAGTGCAGTGGTGTGATCTCGACTCACTGCAACCTCTATCCACCTCCTGGGCTCAAGTGGTCCTCCTGCCTCAGCCTCTTGAGTAGCTAGAACTATAGGCTTGCCACCATGCCCAGCTAATTTTTTTTTTTTTGTTTTTGAGACAGGGTCTCATTCTGTTGCCCAGGCTGGAGTGCAGTGACATGATCTTGGCTCACTGCAGCCTCCACCTTCCTGGGTTCAAGTGATTCTCCTGCCTCAGCCTCCCAAGTAGCTGATATTATAGGTGTGTGCCCCCACGCCCGACTAAGTTTCATGTTTTTAGTAGTGACAGGGTTTCTTCATATTGGCCAGGCTGGTCTCGAACTGCTGGCCTCAAGTGATCTGCCACTTCTTTTAGTCTTTGTTAATTTTATAGTAAAAATGGTGTCTTTTTTTTTTCTTTTTTGAGACAAGGTCTGGCTCTGTCACCTAGGCTGGAGTGCAGTGGTGTGATCTCGACTCACTGCAACCTCTGTTCACCTCCTGGGCTCAAGTGGTCCTCCTCCTCCTGCCTTAGCCTCCCAAGTAGCTAGAACTACAGTCATGCCACCATGCCCAGCTAATTTTTTTTTTTTTTTTGAGACAGGGTCTCATTCTGTTGCCCAGGATGGAATGCAGTGGTGCAATCTCAGCTCACTGCAGCCTCCGCCTCCTGGGTTTAAGCGATTCTCCTGCCTCAGCCTCTGGAGTAGCTGGGATTACAGGTATGTGCCCCCATGCCTGACTAAGTTTCGTGTTTTTAGTAGTGACACGGTTTCATCATGTTGGCCAGGCTGGTCTCGAACTCCTGGCCTCAAGTGATCTGCCACCTTGGCCTCCCAAAGTGCTGGGATTACAGGCGTCAGCCACCATGCCTAGCCTGATTTTTGTATGTTTTTGTAGAGATAGGTTTTTGCCATGTTGCCCAGGCTGGTCACAAACTCCTGGGCTCAAGTGATCCACTCTCCTCGGCCTCCCAAAGTGCTGGGATTACAGGCATGAGCCACTGCGCCCAGCCATTGTTTTTAAAGTTTGTATATCTTTAAATAATAATGAGGCTACCTATATTTCTGTCTCCACATTTGGCCCAATCCTTTTATGAACTGTCTATTCCTATGTAGAGATTTGCCAAGTGTGTTTACAGATTGGTGAGAAGGGATCACAACACCTCTTTACTCCAAGTTCCTGGTCTCTTGGTGTTTGTTGTGGGTCGAATTGTGTCCCCCTCCCCCCAAAAAGATATATTCAAGTCCTAGCCCCTGGGGCCTGTAAATATGACCCTATTTGGAATAAGGCCTTTGCAGATATAGTCAAATTAAGATGAAGTCACACTGTATGACTGAAACATGACTGGTGTCTTTTTAAGAAGGGAGAAATGTGGACACAGAGATGCACAGACACATAGAGGGGAAAATGCCACATGATGATGGAGGTAGAGATTGGAGCGATGTGTCTACAAGCCAAGGGACACCAAGGATCACCAGCAATCACCAGAAACTAGAAGAGAGACATGGAACAGCCCCTCCCTCAGAGTCCCCAGAAGGAACCAACCCTGCCAACACTTTGACTTTTTGGGCTTTTGGCCCCCAGAACTGTGGGATCATACATTTCTTTTGTTGAAGTCACCAGGCGTGTAGTGCTTATTAAGGCAGCCCTAGGAAACTCCTTACTTGGCTAAGAATTTAGAGCTTACCATAAGTGGCTGCAGGGAGAGGAGGCCTATTAAGCATCCTGTGTCTTGTTTCTCTTGACATTTATTCTCTGAGGGGCATGTTACTCTTGGTGACACTGTCGAGCACATTGTGGCCTAAATCCTTACCTAGGGGTGGGGTGGGAATGCAGTCATTGCTCAAGAGTTCCTGAGCAATAACTCTCCCTTCACTTCCCCAATTCTCTGGAAAGCCTATCTCTCTATGATGCCCTTTGCCCATTTTTTCCAAGTAAGATTTTTGACTGTTTCTTATTGATTTGTAGTAAGTCTTTATATATTAAGGAAATCAACTTTTCATTTGAATTCCTTGTTGTAAATATTTTTGTTGTTTGCTTTTTCCCTTTTCATTTTGTTTATTATGTTTTAGGAAGTACACAAGCTTTTGATATTTGTCTGTTTAAATCTGTATCTATGTACCTACATGCATCTATCGATTGATCTATCATCTATCTATTGATCGATCGATCGATCGATCTACCTACCTACCTGTCTGTCTGTCTATCTACCTACCTACCTACTGCTATCATTTCTAGGTCTTTAAAATTTCAATTGTTTTATGTCAGGAAAATCTTCCCTGTGTTCAGAGAGGGAAAATGTTCATGTGCATTATCTTTAAAAAAATTGATACATAATGTTTGTACAAATTTATGGGGTGCCTGTGATATTTTGTTACATGCATAAGATGTCTAATGATCAAGGCAGAGTATTTAGGATATCCATCACCTAAAGCATTTATTATTTTTATGTATCGAGAACATTTCAAGACCTCTCTTCTAGCTATTTTGAAATATATAATACGTTGTTTTGAACTATCATTAACCCACTCAACTATTGAACATTAGATCTTATTTCTTCTATATAACTCTATGTTTATACCCATTAACCAAAACTCTCTTCATTCCCCTTCTCAACCCTTCCCAGCCTCTAATAACACTCTACTTTCAACCTCCTTGATACTAATTTTTAAGCTCCAACATATAAGTGAGAACTTACAATATTTGTCTTTCTGTGCCTGGTCTATTTCACTTAACATTATTGACCTTCAGTTTCATCCATGTTGGTGCAAATGAAAGGAATTTTTTATGGCTGAGTAGTATTCCATTGTGTATATATGCTACATTTTCTTTATCCATTCATCCATTGATGGACTCTTGGTTTGATTTCATATTTTTGCTATTGTGAATAGTGCTGCAATAAATGTGGGGATGCAATTATCTTTTTGATATACTGATTTTTTAAAATATAGATATCCAGTAGAGGAATTGCTAGATTGTATAGTACTTCTACTTTCAGTTTTTTGGTAAATCTCCATACTGTTTTTCAAAATGACTGTACCAATTTGCATTCCCTCCAACAGAGTTCCTTTTCTCTGCATCCTCACCAGCATCTGCTATTTTTTGTCTTTTTGATAATAGCCACGCTAACTGAGGTAAGATGATATCTCATTGTGGTTTTGATTTGCATTTCCCTGGTGATTAATGATGTTGAACATTTTTTACATAGCTGTTGGCTATTTGTATGTCTTCTTTTGAGAAATGTGTATTCAGAAGCTTTGCCTACTTTTTAATGCGATTATTTGTTCTTTGGCTGTTACTTGAGTTCCTTGTATATTCTGAATATTAGTCCCTTATCTGATGAAATGTTTGCAAATATTCTCTCCCATTGAACAGGTTGTCTTTTCACTGTGTTGATTTTTTCCTTTGCTGTGCAGAAGTAAGCTTTTTAGTTTACTATAGTTCCATTTGTCTATTTATGTTTTTGTCGCCTGTGCTTTTGCAGTCTTAGCCATAAAATATTTGCTTAGGCCAATGACCTGGAGTGTTTCTCCTGTGTTTCTTCAGGTACTTTTATAGTTTTGGGCCTAAACTTGAAGTCTTTAATCCATTTGGAGTTGATTTATGTTGATGGTGAGAGATAGGGATCTAGTTTCATTCTTCTGCATATGGATATTCAGTTTTCCCAGCACCATTTATTGAAGAAGATGAGCTTTCCCCAGTGTATGTTCTTGACTCCTTTGTTGAAAATGAGTTGGCCATAATACGTGGATTTATTTCTGGCATCTCTATTCTATTCAATTGGGTTATGTGTGTGTTTTTATACCAATACCATGCTGTTTTTGTTACTATAGTCTTGTAATATATTTGGAAGTCAGGTATTGTGATGCCCCTAGCTTTATTCTTTTTTTCTCAGGATTGCTTTGGCTATTCAGGCACTTTTTGGTTCCATAAAAATTTTAGGACTGTTTTTCTCTTTCTGTGAAGAGGAATGCTGCATTGAATTTATAAATTTTTTGGGAAGTATTGCCATTTTAACAATATTAATCCTTTCAACCCACGAGCATGAAATCTCTTTTCATTTTCTGATTGTCCTCTTCAATTTCTTTCATCAATGATTTATAATTATCTTTCTATAGACCTTTCACTTCTTTTGTTACATTGATTCCCAGGTATTTAATATTTTTCTAGCTATTGTAAGTGGGATTGCTTTCTTGATTTTTTTAAATATTGTTTACTATTGGTGTATATAAATAGTACTAATTTTTGTATATTGATTTGTATCGTGCAACTTTACTGAATTTATTTATCAGCTCTAAGGGTTTTTTTTTGGTGGAGTCTTTAGGGTTTTTTTAGGTATAAGATCATGTTATCTGCAACCAAGGCTAATTTGATATCTTCCTTTCCATTTTGGGTGACCTTTATTTCTTTCTCTTGCTTAATTGCTCTGACTGGAAGTTCTAGTGCTATGTTGACTATGAGTGGTGAAGTCATGTGTCTTTCTCTTGCTTCAGTTCTTAGAGGAAAGGCTTTTGACTTTTCCCCATTCAGCATAATGTTAGCTGGGGTTTGTGATATACAGACTTATTATTTTGAGATGTGTTCCTTCTATGCCTACTTTGTCAAGAATTTTCAACATGAAGGGATGTTGAATTTTATCAAATTCTTTTCTGTGTCTATTGAGATGATCATATGATTTTTTGTGCTTTATTCTATTGATATGATGTATCACATTTATTGATTTTGTATATGTTGAATCATTCTTGCATCCCTGGTGTAAATCCTATTTGATCATGGCATATTATCTTTTTGATGTGCTGTTGGACTTAGTTTGCTACTATTATGTTGAAGAGTTTTGCATCTATGTTCATCAGGGATACTGGGCTTAGTTTTCCTTTTTTTATTATGTCCTTGTCTGGTTTTGTTATCAGCCTGATGTTGGTCTCATAGTATGATTTAGGGAGAATTCTTCCTCTTGCAAATTTTTGGAAGTTTCAGGAGTTGTATTAGTTCTTCTTTATACATTTAGTAGAGTTTGGCTATAAATATATCCAGTCCTGGGCTTTTCTTTTTTGGGAAACTTCATTACTTTTTCAGTATCACTACTCATTACTGGTCTGTTCAGGTTTTTTATTTCTTTCTGATTCTGTCATGGTAGGTTATAGGTCTCCAGAAATGTATCCATTTCCTCTAGCTTTTTCAGTTCGATAGCATATGGTTGTATATAATAGTTTCTGATGATACTTTCACTTCCAGATATAGGAATCCGTTAAACATTTCTTGTAGGTCTGGTCTAGTGGCAATGAATCCCCTTATTTTTTCCTTGTCTGGAAAAGACTGTATTTATTTTTCATTTATAAAGGACAACTTTGCGGGTTATAGTATTGTTGGTCAACATTTTTTCTTCTTCCAGTGCTTTGAATATATCCTATCCTCCCATTCTCTTGGCCTGTAATGCTTTTGCTAAGAAATTCACTGTAGTCTCATGAGGTTTTTGTATAGGTGACTAGATGTTTTTCTCTTTGTTTTTATAATTCTCTTCTTGTCTTTAACTTTTGACAATTTTCCTATAATGTTCCCTGGAGAAACTTTATGTGTTGTATCTACTTGGGAATCTGCATTAGGCCATTCGTGCATTGCTATAAAGAAATACCTGAGACTGGGGAATATATAAGAAAAGATTGGCTCACTGTTCTGCAGGCTGTGCAGGAAGCATAGCTCCAGCATCTATTTCTGGGGAGGCCTCAGGGAGCTGCTTTACTCATGGTGAAATGTAAAGCAGGAGAAGGCAACTCACATGGCTAAAACAGGAGAGAGAGAGAGAGAAAAGGAAGATGAAGAAGAAGAGGAAGAGGAAGAAGAAGAGGAAGAGGAAGAAGAAGAAGAAGAAGAAAAAGAAGAAGAGAGGAGGAGAGGAGGAGAGAAAGAGGAAAAGAGAGAAAGAGGAGAGATATAGACTTTTTAACAGCCAGGTCTCATGAGAACTCACTCACATTGTGAGGAGAGCACCAAGGGGATGGTGCTAATCCATTCATGAAAAATCCACCTCCATGTTCAGTTACCCCTCACTAGGCCCCACCTCTAATGCTGGGGTTTACAATTCAACATGAGATGTGGGCAGGCACCCATATTCAAACTCTATCAGGATATCTGGGCTTCCTGTATCTGGATGTGTAAATCTTTTGCCAGACTTTAGAAGTTTAAAGCTATTATTTCAATACATAGGTTTTTTAAAAATGCCTTTGCTCTTCTCTTCACCTTCTGAAATACCCAAAATTTGTATATTTGGTTGCTTTATGATGTCCCATATGCAATGTTGGCTTTCTTCTTTCTTTGTTTTTTTTTTTTTTTCTGATTGGGTTACTTCAGACACCTATATTCATGTTTCTTCTGCTTGATCTATTGTTTAAGCTGTTGAATGTATTTTTAATTTCATTCATTGAATTATTCAGTTCCAGGGTTTCTTTTAGTTTCTTTTTTTAAGGTATCTATCTCTGATAAATTTCTCATTCATATCCTGAATTTTTTTCTAATGTTTTTGTGTTTTTTATCTGTGTTTTTAATATCTCACTGAGTTTCTTTAATATCATTATTTTGAATTCTTTACCAAGCATTTCATAATTTTTTTTCCATTGAAATTTTTTGCTAGAAAATTATTGTGTTCCTTTGGAGGTGTCATATTCTCTAGATTTTTAAATGTTTCTTCTGTCCTTATTTCAATATGTGCACATCTAGTGTAACAACCGTGTCTTCCAGTTTTTTGAATTGTCTTTTGTAGGGGAAGATTTTTCTTAAAGGCGTGTCTATGGTGTTGGTTGTGTAGGGCACATTAGGTGTGATTCTGGATGTGTACAGTAGTGTAGTCTCTAAATGATTTATTTGGCTGTAAATAGCATCAGTGGTGTCTGTCATAACCTCAGTGGCTTAGGCTGTGGTTATTAGTGGAGGCTGTGATGAAGCTTTGCTGGGGTCAGGGATGCTAAATGAGCCAGTCCTTGGGTCCCAGTTGTGGCATCAGTGGGTGGAGCATGCCTTTCTTTGCTCCTCTGGTCAATGAATGCAGGCATGTGGTAGGCTAATTCGTGGGCCTCCGGGTAGGTTGCTTGGGTGTGGTTGTGTCAATGGTTGACTGGGTGAGTGAGAGGCTGCCTGGACCCCTGGGTAGTATGTATAGGCAATGACAGTAGAAATGGCTAGACAAAACGTAGCCTCCCTGGGCATCACATACTGATGTTAGTGGTGGCAGCAGTGGACTGGATGGGCTGGCCTCCAAGCCTTCAGGTGTTGGGTGAGGGTGGGTGCTGATAGTGGTAATGGCAGTAGGTTGGGTGGGCCTGTCCTCAGGCCCCAGGGAAGAGTGCAGATGCCAGTGGTGGTGAACCAGAAGGGTGATCTCCAGGTTACCAGATGACATGCTTTGGCACCAGTGGCAGGTGTTCTGTGTCTGTTGTTAAGTCTGCTGGTCATATGCCTATGGTAATTGGTGGGGTGGGGTCGGGGAATCCCCAGGCTTCTGGGCAGTGTGCTTGGCCACTGTGGGTAACAGTGCCAGATTGGGTAGGTCTGTCCTTAGGCGCCCCCAGTGATGTGCATGGGTGCAGGCTGTGGTGGGCTGGCTTGGGTGTTCCCCAGGTCACCAGGAGGCACGCTTGGGAGATGATGGCAGTGGTGGCAATGAGCAGGGATAACCTGTCTTTAGGGTGTGTGCAAGTGCACTATGGTCTTGCTGCTGGTGAGGGCAGGGTTGCTCTCAGTGGCAGGCGGCTCTCAGGCTCTGGGGAGTGCACACATTTTTTTCTTTTGTCCCGGGGGAAGCCTTCCAGGTGTGTTGACTGCCTATTCCCTGGACTGTAGGACATTGTATGAGCTAGAATGCTGGGTGTCCTGCCTAACTGCTGGATCCGCTGGTGTTGCACCACTGCAGCCCTCTGTGTGGATGCGAGAGGATGTCAGTAGGGCTCCAGGGATACGGAGATGCAGGGGCTGTCAGGATGCAGTCCGGTGGGATCTGAGCTCTCATAATGGTGCTATGCTGTACTTGCTTGGATCTTGGGGGATGTATGGGACCCAGAGTGAGCTCCCTCTCTGGAGTAATGCTGCCATTTGGACTCTGGGCTGTTCACTCTTCCAGTCTCAGGGATTGCAAGGGTCGAGGGGCTCTCCTATGGTTAGATTTCAGGAGCCACAGAGAGAATGTGGACTGCTAGGTATCTCTCACTTAAGCTTTCCCCATATTGGAAAGCCTCTCAGAACTCCCAGCTAATCCTGAGCTGGCTGCCTTGATTTTCTCTCCTTCCGTGCCTCAGGTGTTTTCTGTCAGTTTTCTGTTGAATTCCGGTGTTCTCTCTCAGATTCTCTATTTGAAGTGTGATTATCTACTCACTATTTTGGTTCTATTTTGTGGAGGAGGTGAGTGCCAGATGCCTCTAGTCAGTCATCTTGAAGCTAATCCTCTTCTATGTATATTTTCTTATAGTTTAAAATATGTTTTAAACATTTTATTTCCTATAAGTATTTAGTCTGGTGGTGTTTTAATTTTTTTTTTTTTTTTTTTAGCTGAGCCCTTCCTTTAAACAAAACTTTACTTGGAAAGCCGAGTATGTAGAAGTGATACAAGCATAGTTACTTATGCAAAAGTAAAGGGAGAAGCCTAGGATCTGGTATTTCTCCTGCAGTGGCTCCAAGGTAATGCTATGGAATAAATAGAACTTGACTGCATGGTATGAAACCACTGCCTAATATAAAAACCACAATTCTATAAAAACCACAATTCTAATCTAATTAATACTTACAGATAGAATATAAGATGTGAAATAAGGATTGACTTTGTCTTTTCACTCCATGAGTGTTCAGCTAGTAGAGTTTACTTCTTTTATGTGTTCCCTCAGTTTTATTTTATTTTATTTTTTTTGAGATGGAGTATGGCTCTGTCGCCCAGGCTGGAGTACAATGGTGCGATCTCGGCTCACTGCAACCTCCGCCTCCTGGGTTCAACTGATTCTTCCGTCTCAGCCTCCTGAGTAGCTGTGATTACAGACACCCACCACCATACCTGGCTAATTTTTGTATTGTTAGTAGAGATGGGGTTTCGCCATGTTGGCCACAGTGGTCTTGAACTCCTGACCTCAAGTGATATGCCCACCTCGGCCTCCCGAAGTGCTGGGATTACAAGTGTGAGCCACCATGCCTGGCCCCCTCATTTTTCCATTTGAGGGAATTGCATTAGAGTAATGCTCCCTGCCCCTAAACCTTATTCACTTCTCCAGGGGCTGAGGAAAGGTGGACGAATCTGAAAGGTAGTTAGGAGAGAAGCTGAACATGCTGGCTTTTTCCTCTCACTCATTTCCTATCTACTGAAGATCTACATTCTGATCTACTCTCTGCAAATGCCACCAGGAAGATGGTCATACAGGAGTTCCCTGTACTTTTTCAGGTTTGTATGTAAGAAAGTTTAATTCTGGGGAGAATTTTGGGGATGCTCATTTGGACCACATATCAAAGCCACATTCTTGAATCCATCTTTTATCAGTAACAAAAGTACTCAAAAGATATTTTAATAGTCATCTCTCAGCTTCTTGGGTATTCCCATCTGGTTTGCTATTCAGATGAACATAAGAGAGCTATTATTATTAGCCCTTAAAGTTCCAACTCATTTTAAAGAATAATTCTTTCCCCATTAAGCTATAATATTACTTTTATTAAATAATAAATCCACATGGCTTCAGGATATTCTCTCTATTCCATTTATCTGCCTTCTAATTCCTTGTTATGATACTCACTAAAAAATTAATAATTAAAGCATTCTTTCTAATAAACTTTAGAATAATTTTATCAAGTTCCAAGAAGTTATCTGGCATTTTAAGTTGATGATAGGCCTATCAATTCAGATAACTAAAATGTTTCAATATTCAGTCTTATCAATACAGAGAGATGTTACATCTTCATTTGTTTCAATAGCTTAGTTAAATTTTTAAACTTTTATTTATTAAAATATTCTACTTTAAGTGTTATTTTCTAAAAGCTTTTAAAAATAGGAATTAGTGTGGAATTTAATAAAGTTTTTGAGATAGTAATTTTCTTTGAACTTTATTTTGTAATGCATAATCTTAATAGGTTTCTTAATATTTAATATCAAATAATCTTTATACATGTGGGTGAATCCTTTTTAATTATGGCATATAATTCTTTTAATATTGCTGAATTATTATTTTGGGTTCATGTTGATTTAGGATTTATGACATGAGTTAATATTGATTTAGGATTCATGTTTTGTGAGAAAAGCGTATGCTTTTTATATATCTTATTCAGGTTTAATATGTCACAAAATTATTAAGTGACTTAATATTTTTGCTCTGGAACAGTTCACATAGTAAGGGGATTATCTATGCTTTAAAAATTTCAAGAGTATTGCCATGAAACCATTTGACCTTTTAGGGAGATAGTTCTCTGATAATTATTCCCTAGTCCAGTTTATTTTAGTATTATTGCACAACTGGAGAATTCTGAGCTGATTTCCTATGGTAGATGTTTTAGTACATCTTGTTAATTTAAATATTTTCAAATTTAACATCATAAAATTGCTCAGAATATTATCTTGTTTTGGATACCTCTGCTGTTTTGTTGTAGCCACTTTTCAATCATTTTTGATTTTATTGTTTTGTTTATAATGTCTTGTTTATTTTCTGCAATGTTCCTGATAAATGTTCATTAAACAGTTACTTTCTGTTTGTTCTCATTTGAAGTAATGTATACTCTTTCTAGAAAATGTGATATGCTACATTTCATTGATTGTTCTAAAAAGATATATTTTATAAATGATCTTTAGAATTTATATCTATACATACATATAACTGTCAAGAAAAATACATCATTGGCAAAAGGGAACAGATTTGATGATTTTTATAACTTGCCTTTTGTATATAAAATAAATATTTTGAACTTCGAGTTAAATACTCTAATTTTTAACCTTTGGATTAGCAAAAATATCTTAATTGCTTTAAAAATGTCTTATTGTTGAATATTTATTTTGTTTTTAAATCTTTACTATCATAAAAATACTGCAATAAACATACCCAGAACAAAATTCTTAATTATTTTCTTGAGAAAAATTCCTATTAGTGGGGTTGCTGGGTCAAAGGCTATGAAGCTTTAACAAACTATATATGTGTTTGTGTGTTATATAAATATAAATACATATACACTTGATACAATCATGCATCATTTAATGATGAAAATATATTCTGTGAAATATGTTATTAGACAATTTTGTCATTGTATGAGTATTATAGAATTTAGGTACACAAACTTAGGTGATATAGAATACTATCTAGGCTATATGCTTTAACACCTTGTTCCTAGGCTACAAACCGTTAAAGCATATTACTGTACTGAATACTGTAGGCAGTTGTTAACATTACGGTTAAAGTATTTGTGTATCTAAACATATCAAGAGATAGAAAAGATATAGTGAAAATATGGTATAGAAGATACAAAAATGGTACACCTGTAAAGGGCACTTACCATGAATGGAATTTGCAGGACTTGAAAGTTACTCTGGGTGAACGTGATGGCCTAGGACAGTACTGTACATTACTATAGGCTTTATAAATACTGTAAAGTATACTTAGGCTACATTAAATTTATAAAAAATATTTTTTCTTTCTCTAATAATGAATTAATGTTAGCTTACTGTAACTTTTTTTACATTACAAATGTTTAAATTTTTTACACGTTTGTTGGTAAATAACACTTAGCTGAAAACACAAACACATTGTACAACTGTACTAAATATTTTCTTTCTATATGTCCTATAAGCTTTGTTCTATTTTAAAATTTCTTATTTTCTTTACTTTATAAACTTTTTTCTTAAAAACTAAGACACAAACATACACATTAGCCTAGGCCTACACGGAGTCAGGATCATTAGTATCCCCATCTTCCACTTCCGCGTCTTGCTCTGCTAGAGCGAGATCTTCAGAAGCAATTACGTGCGTGGAGCTGTCATCTCTTATGATAACAATGCCTACTTCTGGAATACTTCCTAAAGGACCTGCCTAAGGCTGTTTTACAGTTAACCATTTTTATAAGTAGAAGGAATACTGATAAAATAATGATAAAAAGTATAGTATATTAAATTCGTAAACAAGTAACATAGTCTTTTATTATTATCAAGTATTAGGCACTGTACACAATTGTATATGTGATACTCTTATATGACTAGCAGTGCAGTAGGTTTGTTTGTGCCAATGTCCTCTTAATCACATGAGTATTGTACTTGTGCTATGACATCAATAGGTGATAGAAATTTTTCAGATCCATAATAATCTTATGGAATCACCACTGTATACACAGTCCCTCATTGACTGAAACACCGTTTTGCAGTGCATGACTGTATACACATAAACATACATATGTATATAGGTATATATGATTTTGGTTATACATACATATGTATAGCAAATATATGTATATATAATTTTTTCTTCAAATTGTCCTCCATGAGGTTTCCAGTGATTTGTACTCTTAATAACAACATGTAGAAGTACCCAGTTTCCTGAATAATTTTCAAACTGGATATTATCACTTAAAAACAAGTTTCTTTATTTCATATGAAAATATGAAATTTATCTTTTTATTACTAGGGAATTTAGATAGTCCTGTACACATTTGGCATTAATTTTTACCTTTGATTTTATTGCTATCTTAGTAAATCCATATTTTATTTATAACATCTTTACATTCTTTCAAAATATAAGTCCATCTATTATAAGTGACTTTTATTGTACAGAGGAATTGACTTCCAGGATTGGCCTGAGTACAGTCCTTGGAAAAAAATATTTAAAACAGGATAAGAATAATCAATATATTATAATAAGTGCTTGTAACAGTCCAGAGTAAGAGTTGTATACTTACTTATGGTTGATTGAAAACTCTTATAAATTTAATCACCACTATAATAATTTATAAGTGATAGATTTATTCATTCCCATTGTTCTTAAACTTACTGCGAACTCTTTTAACTTCACTTGTAACAAACTGGATATTAGTGGCCTGTTCGAAATTTGTTTTCAGCTCTGTTTTTCTATATTTGCCATTCAGATCCAGACTCTTCACTTATATTTGGTTATTCTGCTTTACATATTCTAATTTAATGGTTTATTAGTTTTCTTCTTGTGTTTTCTCGTTTTTCTTCTTAGTGGTAAATTGAGAGTTCATGTTTTGGGAAATGCTCTTTAATTGATATTTTAATCCAGCTATACATGCCATTTTCTTAATATACATTAAGTACACATACAAATAAATATGTATACATGCACATACCTGTACAAGGAAATATAAAGATTTTACTCTATTTTTATGCCTACAGGAAGATGTCAGTTGAGAAGTAAACTCAGAAACTCTGATGGGACAATTAATGGTTCAAAGCCTGTGAGAAGTTGGAATGGAATGTGTCTAGAGCACAAGAGGAAGTGTTTCTCTGTCTTTTTCTCTCCAGAGAGAGTTTGAGAATTGGCTCACATGATTGTGGAGGCTGGCAAGTTGAAAATTTATAGGGCAGATTGGCAGTCTGGATACCTAGGGAAAAGCTGGTGTTGCAACCAGAATCTGGATGCAGTCTTCTGGCAGAATTCCTCTTCTTCAAAGGAGGTTATTCTTTCTCTTGAGGCCTTCAGCTGAGTGGATAAGGCTCACCGATATTATGGAGGGTAATCTGCTTTACTCAAAGTCTACTGATTTAAATGATAATCTCAACTGAAAAATATCTTCATGGCAACATCCAGATGTGTTTGACCAAATATCTGTGTACCATGACCTAGCCAAGTTGACATATAAAATTAATCATCACAATAATCTAACTTTTTGTTCTCTGTAAACATTTTCTGAGAAAGAGGTGGGAAGTAGGGTTGAATATTTGTCATAGAAACTGTAAGGGAATGTTTAAAAGGGGCAGAGAAAAAGATTTCTGATCTATGCTGAGGTCCCAACTGAGGCTGAAGATCCTAAATCATAGTAGCACAGAGTTTTATAACTGTATTTTCAGGAATACCAAGAAATATAGAGTAGCAAATACCAATGATTAAAAAGCTGTAGGTCTCGGGAAATTATAAATAGCTGTGGGAGAAAGACAAATCATGACAGAGTTAGCTGTGTTAGAAGTGAAGTTACAGTTATATTATGACAAAGACTTGACTAGATGCTCACCAATCTCATTTTCTCTTCTTAGACACAAAGGAAATCTACAATTCTCAGCCATTCTTGGAATTAGCTAATGCTTGTATGACTAGGTTCTAGCCAATGAAACATAGGTTCAAGTAACATAATCCACTCTTGGCCTGGCTCTTAAAAATGTCTTCAGCAAAACTTTGACTTTCCATTTTCTTTTCTGCAAAGTACCAGAGGTTGTGTATTTAGAATGGAAGGCTTCTGGATTCTAGAATGACTGCCAAAGAGAGCTGATCAACCTACATTTGACTTTGAGTGAGCAAGAAAAAGCCTTTTATTGTATCAAGCCACCAAGATCTTGGAATTGTCTAATATAGTAGCTAGCATGAATTAACCTTTCTAGCATACATACCACAGGATCCAAGGATGAATGTGAAATCAAGAAGGGAGAAATAATTGAGAGGAAAGAATAAATCCAGGCATGTGAGGTTTAAATGAGGCAGAAGAATAGGCTTTGAGGGAATAGGAGGCCTGGAGCATAGGTGTTTAATGTCAGAAAGCAGTATATTGAAATGCCACGAGTTGGCATTAGAGTGATTTCAAGTTCTGGCCATAGAACTGAATATTGGAGGGAAAATGTAGTGAAGGTTATTAGCATTGAGAAGGCCCTTGCAAAATAAATCATCCAGATGGAATAATGCAGGAGAATACTATTTCCAAACCAATCTTTTTATATCACCTTAAATTCAATATGGAGGCATTTGCTTTGTGTGTGTGTGTGTGTGTGTGTGTGTGTGTGGTGTGTGTGTGTGTACCCTAATCCCAAAGATACCAGTTAAAAATTACGTTGTTTCCATTTAAAGAGCTTTTCAGAAAAACAACAACAAAATTTAAGTGATAATGTTTGTATGGTGATGGAGTGCCCTATTATTATCGTTAAGGATTTTAATATCAACTAAAACTTACGTTACTGTTCTCAAATCTATAGATTGTACTGGTAGATAATTATTTATTTAATGTACATCCAACTTGTATATGATGTTTGACATGGTTTGGCTGTGTTCCTACCCAAATCTCATCTTGAATTGTAGTTCCCATAATCTCTACGTTTTTGGGGACCTGGTGAGAGGTAATTAAATCATGGAGGCAGGTCTTTCCTGTGCTATTCTTGCGATAGTGAAGAAGTCTCATGAGATCTGATGGTTTTATAAAGGAGAGTTTCCCTGCACATGCCTTCTTTGCCTGCTACCATGTAAGACATCCCTTTGCTCTTCCTTCATGTTCCACCGTGATTGTGAGGCCTCCCCAGCCATGTGGAGCTGTGAGTCCACTAAACCTCTTTCCTTTATAAATTATTCAGTCTTGGGTATGTCTTTATTAGCAGCATGAAAACAGACTAATACAAAGTTGAACCATGGGTAAAATGTGGCTGGATGAAAGATTCTTTTACTTCCACACAACCAGTTCTTAGAATGATTTTCTACGTGGGCCACTGCTACATCAGCTCATAATCTGAGTTAGGAAACTTAGTCTTATTATTACCAAATAATAATTACTAGAACTGCTGGTCACATTATTAATTAATGTTTTTCTGATTATAGAAGTGATACATGTTTATTGTAGAAAAAGTAGACTATACAAAGAAGTATAAAAAGGAAAATAATTCAAATTTTACAACATTGGCAAATGTTATTATTTTTGTATGTTTCCCAGCAGATAATTATTCTGTACAGGAATATACTTTAAAAATATTTTTGGGATTGCATTATATTCACATATTTGCTATAGCTCTTTTTTCTCAGTACCATATGGTGAACAATCATGCCACTAAATTCTTCAAATACAGAATTTATTAACAGCTGTATAATACTGCATCATATGGCTATTTCACAGTTTATTTAATGATGTCTTATCATTAGACATTTAGTGTTTTCTTTCCTTCTCACTACTGCAATTAATGTTGTGATATACATTTGAATTTAATTTGTCCATTGCACTTCAGATTATTTTCATTAAGACTGTTTTCTATAAATGAAAACCGTGGGAAGAAAGGCCTTTGAATTCTTGAGTTGGTGTTTTAGAAATGCATGTATTCAGATAGAACATAGTGAACATGTCCATTCACCATATATAGAGCTATAGGTTTAACAAAATTCCTATCAAAATCTTAGCAAAGTTTCTTGTTGAGATAGAGAAGATAATTCTAAAATGTATATTGTACCTTCAGAAGGTTTCTGATAGAAATTCCCAAATGGCATCACTATAGCAATTAGACTGTTACTAACAGGGACCAAGACCTTGCCTCACTTCATTTTCGTCACTCAGCCCTCAGCATTTCTCTTTAAAATATTTTTCAATTTGGCAAGTATAAACAATTCTTTTCTTTTCTTTCTTTTTTTTCAGAGTCTTGCTCTTGTTGCCCAGGCTGGAGTGCAGTGGCGCGGTCTTGGCTCACTGCAACCTCTGCCTCCTGAGCTCAAGTGATTCTCCTGCTTCAGCTTGCCCAGTAGCTGGGATTACAGGTGCCCACTACCACACTAGGCTAATTTTTTGTATTTTCAGTAGAGACGGGGTTTCACCACACTGACTAGGCTGGTCACCAACACCTGACCTCAGGTGATCACTCGCCTTGGCCTTCCAAAGTGCTGGGATTACAGGCGTGAGCCACCGCGCCCAGGAACAATTATTTCATTTTAGTTGCAATTTGCATTTCTTTGGTTATGAAGTTGGGCTTTTAAAATTATTACTTCTGTGGATTGTTCTATTCAGGTTTTTAGCATATTGGGAATAACAGTGTTTATTAGTATGAGTGTTTTTTCTATTAAGAATATTAATTTCTCTTTCTCATTTTTGTTGGTTATATCATGTACCTTTGAATTTTGTGAACACATTCCTGAGTTGATGTTTTAAAAATGCATGTATTCAGATGGAAAATAGCAAAGATGTCAATTCCCCCTGTGTAGATCTATAGGATTAACATAATTCCTATCAAAATCACTGTGAGATTTCTTGTTGAGATATACAAGATAATCCTAAAATGTATATTTTAGGAAAAGACCATAGGATAGTCAAAATAATTTTGAAAGAGAAGGAAGAAGTAGGATAAATCACTCTTCCTAATGTTAAGGCCTATTAGAAAGCTACAATCAAGACTGGTTTTGGTAGAGGGTAGAACATACACCAATGGAACAAAATGGAGAAATAAAAAATAAACCCAGCCGGGTGCGGTGGCTCATGCCTGTAATCCCAGCAGTTTGGAAGGCCAAGGTAGGCAGATCACCTGAGGTCAGGAGTTAGAGACCAGTCTGGCCAACATGGTGAAACCTCATCTCTACTAAAAATACAAAAATTAGCTGGGCCTGGTGGCGGGAACCTGTAATCCCAGCTACTCATGAGGCTGAGGCAGGAGAATGGCTTGAACCTGGGAGACGGAGGTTGCAGTGAGCCGAGATCGCGCCATTTTACTCCAGCCTGGGCGACAGAGCAAGACTCCGTCTCAAAACAAACAAACAAACAAGCCCACATGAATATAACCAATTAATTTTGGGTCAGGAAGCAAAGGTGATTCAGTGGGAGAGGGAAAGCATTTTCAAGAAATGGTGTAGAGCACTGCGACCGCCATCAACCAAAAAGAAAAAAGGACTTCAATTAAATCTCACATCTTATACAAAAAGCCTCATAAAATAAATCATGTAGATCATAATACTATAAAACTTTCAGAAACAAACATAGGAGAAAATCTTTGGGACCTAGAACTAAGAAAAGAACTTTTAGCCTTGACACCAAAAGCATAGTCTATAAAAGGAAAAATTGATAAATTGAATCCCATCACATTGAAAATACTGGCTCCGTGAAAGCCCAAGTGAAGAGGATGAAAAGACAACCTACAGAGTGGGAGAAAATATTTGCAAACCACATATCTGACATAGAGCTAGTATCTAAAATACATAATACCTATAGAAAGAACTCAGAAAACTCAACAGTAAAAACAAACAATTCAATTAGAAAATGGGCAAAAGACATGAATGTACATATTAGCAAAGAGGAAACAGAGATGGTAAATAAGCACATGAAAAGATGTTCAACATCATGAGCCATCAGGGAAATACAAATTAAAACCACAATAAGCTATCACTACATACTATCAGAATGGCTAAAATAAAAAATAATAACATCAAATGCAGGGAAACTGGATTACTCACATATTGTTAGTAGAAATGTAAAATGTTACAGCTTTTCTGGAAAAAGAGTTTAGCAATTCCCCCCTCCAGAAAAAGAATAATTACCATATGACCTAACAATTGCATTCTTGGGAATTTAAAACTTAAGAAGGTTTTAACTTAATAGAGAAACATTTTATATGGAAACTTATACATGAATGTTCATAGAGGCTTTGTTTTTAATAGCAGAAAACTGGAAATTACCCACATTTCTTTTAAAGGGTGAATGGTTAAATAAACTTTCATATGTCTATACCATGGGATACTACTCAACAATAAAAGGAAAACTACTGATACATACAGCAACTTGGAAGAACATGAAGGTAGTTATGCTAAGTGAAAAAAGCCAAACTCAATAGGATACATATTGCATGATTCCATTTACAAAACATTCATATGTTATTATAACTGTAGATAGGGAGAAGGGACTGTTGGTCACCAAGAGTTAGGAATGGGAGGAGGAGGATGTGGATGTGGATAAAAGGATAGTACGAGGGAGCCTGTGGAAATGGAATGCTCACATTTCTTGACTGTGGTGGTTGTTACATAGATCTACATATGTGATAAAATTGCATAGACCCACCCATCACACTGGTGAAATCTGAATTAGCTCTGTGCTTTGTACCAATGTCAGTTTCCTGGTTTTGATAGTTACACTATGTTGATGCAAGATGTTACCTGTGTAGGGGAGGCTGTGTTAAGTGTACACAGGACCTCCCCGTACATTTCTTAATATCTTCCTGTGAATCTATAATTATTTCAGAATAAAAATTTAAAAATACTGTTTATTCACATTAAAAATATTCATGTAATGTAGGAAAAAACTTAGGAAGATACACACCTAATTAATAATAGGTTTTAGTTCTGGGAGGTGTGATAGATTGGCATGGGCAAGGGAAAATGAGTGCTTTCTACTCTATAAAATTGTACTTACAGTATGTGTCACTTTTGCAATTTCACAATTAAACGATAATTTAAAATATGTATTTAAACCCATAATTATTTCTGAGTTAACGTTCCCCATTGTTTTAATAATTAGTACTCTCCCGTTAGAAGTTATCTGTATTCACCTATATTTTAAAATAGTTTTTTAAGCTTTAGTTTTTTTTAAATAACAAACCTTTAACTTGTTAATTCATTGTAATTTCTTTTAGTGTATGACATGCGGTTTTTACCTAATTTAAAATCATTTAAAAATAGTTAACTGATGCTTTGGCATCATTTGGTCTTCACATTTATTTTGATGGCACATTTATTGTATATTAGGTTCTGATATATACTAGGGTGTGTTTTTGGCTAAACTGTTCAGTTTCTGTTTACATGTTTTTGATTATTGTAGGTGTATAATTTTCCTATGTATTATGGAAAATTCTTTGTTATACTGTATTTTTAGAATCTTCTTCTTGGGTAGTATAATCCATTTATCTTCTAGATTAACTTAGGATCTCTTTTTTATTTTACCAGAGTGGGTTTTGATTGGCTCTGAATTAAAATGATAAATTAATTTGTGGAGAATTTACTTCTGTCTTATCTAAGACAGAATATCTGTACAGTTTTTCAAAACTGCTTTTGTGTCTCTGTGTTTTTACTTTTCTTTATAAGTGTATTATACTTTACATTGTAAGATTGCTTGTTAGTATTTTATGTTTTGGGCTACAATTATCAATGATGAGCAGGATTTATCTCCCATTTTCTTTTTTTTTTAAGCTGGCTATTGTTAACATGTAAAACTTTATTCTTATGGTCTTATTTTTCATCCAATTATTTTGAAAGTTGTATAATTTTTTGTTGGATTCATGTTCATTGCTTTGTTTTGCTCTAATTCTCTGTTTTTAGTAGATATACAATGACTACTAATGTAGGGAATGATAGCCACTCTTGCCACTAATTTTAGAAAGAATGTGTGTAGTGTCCACAATTGAGATTATTGCTGAATGTTGACTTTAGATGTGTCTTATCTGCTATACTTTCCTTTTTTTAAAAAAAAATCAAGAATTGCTATTGAGTTTTTCCAAATGCCTTCAGGGCTTATTAGCATGATCATGCTGTTTCTATCAACCTATGTTGATAGAGTTACTTATTTTGTGTTTATTGAAATTTTATTTTTAACTAAACTTTGAGTTATAATTTATGTAAAATAAAATACATCATTTAAATAAAAACATCACACAATTTGATAAATTTTGACAGATGTATTTCTCTGTGAAAGCACAGCTGCAATATATTTCCATCATCCCTAATAGATTCTTTGTGCCTCCCTGCAGAAAATCTGTCCCTTTGCTCCAGGCTCCAGCCAGTCACTGTTTTGTTTTTATCAGTATAGATTAATTTACATTTTCTAGAATTTTATATACATAGAATCAAAGCAACTGTTATCTCTAGTTTCTTTCACTTAGCAGAATGAGTTTGAGATTTGTCTTAGTTCACTCATGCTGCTATAACAAAATAACTTAGATTGGGTAATTTATAAACAACAGAAATTTATTCCTCCCAGTTCTGGAGCCTGGGAAGTCCAAGATCAAGGCACCTGCAGATCTGATGTCTGATAAGGACTGGTTTTCTGCTTCAAAGATGGCACCTCGTTGCTGCATCTTCACATGGCATAAGGGGTGAAAGCTTTAAGTTTCTTTGGTAAGAGCACTAATTTCATTCATGAAGGAAGAGCCCTCATGACCTAATCACCTCCTAAAGGGCCCACCTCTTAGTACACCACAATGGAGATGAGGTGTTTTGTTTTGTTTTGTTTTTAATCTTTTAATTTAAAAGTAAACTTTACTGTCGAAAATGCAAACTTGGGGAGGGCAGAAAGATCACACACAAGGCTGCCTCTTCACACCTGGAGGGTTGCACGGCAGCCGGGCAGAGGCGCTCTGCACTTCCCAGTGGGGCGGGCCAGGCGGAGAAAGGCGCTGCTCGCTTCCCAGATGGTGCGGGGGCTGGGCAGAGGCGCTCCTAACTTCCCAGACGGTGCGATGGCCGAGGGGTGAGGTTTAAATATGAATTTTAAAGGGACACAGACATTCGAACCATAGCAAGATTCATTTATGTTGTTGCGTATTTTAGCATTCTATTCCTTTTTTTTGCTGAGTAGTATTTCACAGTGGGGATATGCCACATATTTTGTTTCTCTAATCACTTGTTGATGGATACGTAGGTTGTTTCAAGTTTGTACCTATTATGCATAAAATTGCTGTTAAGCATTCATGTGCACATCTTTTTGATGTGCTATTTCTTTTTGATAAAAACTTATGAATATTCATAAGCGTATGTTTAACACTCAAAAAAAGCCACACATTTTTTCTATGTAGTTTTACTAGTTTACATTCCCATCAACAATATCTGAGAATTCTAATTACTCTACTTCCTCTCCAACATTTTATGTTGTCAACTTTTAAAATTTTAACCATTATAGTGCATGTGTTGTGGTATCATTATAGTTTTAATTTACATTTCCCTGATGAATGATTTTGAGCATCTTTTCATGTGACCACTAACAGATTTAATAAACCATCTTGACATTCTTAGAATATACCATCCTTGCTTGTGAAGAATTTAGTATGACCAGCTTCTGAGAGTGTCACCCCAGATACTGTCAGAAGTTGGTCACAATAAAATCATCACAATCATTCCATTCATACCAAAAAGTATATAATATATGATAAGTATACACATATATTATAGCAAATATATAAAATATAGGTATTGATTTGAAATTGTGTTATTCTGTATTACTTTTCTGTTACATATGTGTAAGAAATGTAAATATAAATACATGCATATTATTTAAAAAACAATAGAACTAGTTAATGGTTGAAATTAGTAATTAATAATAGGACTAATTAAACAATTGATACAGACAACAAAAATATAACACAATTTTTATAATATTTCTGTTAGAGATTTTAACTCTTTAGATATTCTACTTTTGTAAGTTGTGTTATTGTGTATTCTTAAGCTAAGTAAATAAAATACCTTTAAAAAAAGAATGTAAATAAAATGGGATTAGTTAACCAAACATTATATTTAATAAAATTAATAAAATTAACAATGACATATTTCTTTCTGTTCCATGATACACCAGTAAGATGTTTTTGATATTTCTGTTTTCTTTTCAGTAATATTTCTCTGAAGTGCCAGCAGCCTCCCAGATACTCTTCTCTTCTTTTATGTAGTGGTAGAACTCAAACTGAAATATAAAATTTATTTTGACTTGCATCTCTGCCCCTTTAGGACCACATTACACTGTTTCCTAGTGGCAGTTAAATGAAATGACATCAAGCTAAATATTCTCTCAAGAAAAGTGTTTTAGCATGGAATTCTTAGAATTTTACTCCCTAGTAAACAGCAAATGTTTAGATTTATAGAACTTAGTTTCCACTTCACTAAAAACGCCTATCCGGTTTGTATCTACAGGAGTATTTTGGTAGCTGTTTGTCAATCAAGTTCCTTTCATCTGTAAATCCATCAGGTAGGCCCTCCATGTCTAAAATTTCCCTCATGTTTAGATATTCCAAAACACACTGGATGTTATTATCGTAAGTTAAGCCTCTTTTTGTCATGGAAAATGGTTATGAAGCATAGAAGTAATTTGAACTTGTGAAATTGAAGTTGGATTTCATGTAAGTTACCATTTTAGTAAAGAAATGAGAAAGTCCTGTTTAACTTGGTTTCCCTTTTCTAGTGACTTTGTTTTTTTACTTCTGAAACAGCCCTATTTTTTTAAATGACTTTTTTTGTTTTGCATTGTATGTGTTTTTGTTGCAATCTCCACATAACTTTCAACAGCTCAAGTGCAGTCAGTACATGCTTTCCTAGGTTCCTTATGGTCTCTTCATAGACCACCAAACATTTTTGGAGAAACAGTGCATACATTTCTGTTTCCATACTTCTCTCCATTCTCATCCTCAATGCATTTGCAAATTAGAGAAGGATACTCTTTTTGTCCTATGCTTTGCAAATATGATTTTAGGGCACGCCAATATTTTAACATCTATGGAAAGCAAAAATTATAGTCATCTTGTAGGCACATGTCTAGGGAGGCTACCTCCTTCCATTTCTACAAAGTAAAGAAAACTTAAGTGCTTCTGCACGTTTTGAGGAAATTGAAAAGTGATCCACAACTTTCATTATGGAAGGGAAGCAAATCACAATCCTTTTAAGCAGTATTGTTTACAAGGTGTGCAGGACATTTAGCCAGCAAGATCTTTAATTTTCTTTGGTAGGAAGTTTATAAGTTGAATGGAATTTGCATATACATAATACGTGTGTGTATGTGTATATATATATACTGTCTGCTGAATATGCAAATAGATGAGTATCTTGATCCATTTTCTGTTGCATATAACAGAATACATATAAGTGGGTAACTTATAAGAAATAAAATCTATTTCTTACGGTTTTGGAGGCTGCGAAGTCCAAGGTCAATGGGGTGCATCTGGTGAAGACGTTCTTCCTGGTGGGGACTCTGCAGGGTCCTGAGGTGGTGCAAGCCACCACATAGCAAGGGGGCTAAGCATGCTAACATTCTAGTTTAAGTCTCTCTTCCTCTTCTTAAAAAGCCACCAGTTCTCCTTCCATGATAACCCATCAGTCCATTAACTCATTAATCCATTAGTCCATTCATGTGGGTAGAGCCCTCATGATCCAATCACCTCTTGAAGGCCCCATCTGTCAATATTGTCACATGGATAAATTGCAACATGAGTTTTGGAGGGGACAAATATTCAAGCCAAATGAATGAGCAACATTTACTTTGTATTTGGACGGGGATCAACAATATTTTATTTATTACTTTTTGTAGTTCCATTAAAATCTTTATAGAAATCAAGATGGAATGGGCATGGTGCCTCACACCTGTAATCCCAGCACTTTGGGAGGCTGAGGCAGGCGGATCACTTGAGGTCAGGAGTTTGAGACCAGCCAGGCCAACATGGTGAGACCCCACCTCTACTAAAAATACAAAAATTAGTTGGGCGTGGTGGCAGGTGCCTGTAATCCCAGCTATTCAGGAGGCTGAAGCAGGAGAATCACTTGAACCTGGGAGGCAGAGGTTGCAGTGAGCTGAGATCTAACCACTGCCCTCCAGCCTGGGCGACAGAGTGAGACTCCATCTTAAAAAACGAATCAACAATAACAACAACAACGACAGAAAAAAAAAAACAAAAAAAAAAAAAGAAAAAAGAAATCAAGATGATTTGAAGCTCCATTTTTCAAATCTAACTACCTAACAACAGCCAGGGGTAACATTTTATTGTTCTTGTTTCTGTGATGTCTCATGTGATGTACTATAGAAAGAAGAATCCTTGGTAAGAGTCAGACCTGCACTGTCAGAGGCTACACATCTGTTATCTAAATTTCCTTTTTTGTTTGCCCAACAGGACATTTTAGTTACAACCTCTGAATCAGGAAATGCAACCTCTGAATCAGGAAATGCAACCTCACTCAATTTTGTAGAGGAATTGAAGGAGAAGTAAGAAAATGTATGCTCATTCATGTAGTATGCTGAAGCTAATTCAGTGGCCACTTTACAATATTCATAATTCTAAAAAATATGTAAATGAGGAACATCATTGCATGTTTGTAGCTGGCTACCTTGCTGTGATAACCGTTTTGGATCCACATCCCTGGCATTTGGTTTGTGTCGACTGAGCTCCAGAGGAATCAGCCATGGGTGACCCTCCTCCCAGATCACCACATGCCATCAGCTGTCCCAAAGAGTTTAAAAAACAGTTTTAGAACAATTGAATTGTTTGGGTACATTCACTACTTAGGTTATCTAACAGATGATGTTCTAGTGTAATAATTCAGTTTTATTCTGTTTTCATCTTTTTTTTTTAAACCTACTCTGTAAGTCTTAGACTGAAACTATGTAGTCTACCAAGCAGTTATATTTTTAATACTTTGTGCATTTTTGTGTTTATTTCATATATTTTAATGCTTTGTTATAAGCTTTTGAAGTGAATAAATATCAGGTCTTAATACAGTGGCACGATCTCGGCTCACTGCAAGCTCTGCCTCCCGGGTTCACACCATTCTCCTGTCTCAGCCTCCGGAGTAGCTGGGACTACAGGCACCCGCCACCACGCCCAGCTAATTTTTTTTTTTTTTTTTGTATTTTTAGTACAGAAGGGGTTTCACCGTGTTAGACAGGATGGTCTCGATCTCCTGACCTTGTGATCCACCCGCCTCAGCCTCCCAAAGTGCTGGGATTACAGGCGTGAGCCACCGCGCCTGGCTGTAATATAACTTTTAAGCTATAATTCTATGTTGACTGATACTAGTATTTCCTTTCCTAATTTTATTTGTGCTCAAATGCAGTTTACTTTGCTAATCATTTAAATTTATTGATTCTATGTAATTTATTTTTAATGTGTTTATTATAAGCACTCTGAAGTTGAAGTTTATTTTTAAGCCCAATTAAGAAGAGTCTGCATCCTAATAACTTAATATAAATAATTTACATTTATTTTCATAACTTATTTTCTACTTGTACCAAATTAAAAGGCCATGCCTGTGTATCTTGTTTTAAATATTACCAGTGAATGCTTTTCCTTTTTTAAGCCCCCGAAATATTTCTTTGTATGAAATGTAAAAAAACTTCTTAAAAGTTAAAGAATTTGTCTTCCTCTTACTTTTTCCTGATTTTGTCTAATTCCTATTTGAAATAAGATTTTAGTTAGATTTTACTCATTTTAAATTACATATTTTCCCTTTTAAAAATCGTTTTAGTACATGCATCTATTGTTGTGCCATTATGAAAATTGACGTTTAAGTCCTCATGCTCACTAGCAGTCCTTTCATACCAGTTTCATTCTTTACAATTTTTTTTCTGAATCCTTACATACTCACAAATACCTTGCTTTTGCCCAAACACATGAAAACAGCTTACCTTGATCCACAATTATTTTTACCTAGAACCTAAACATTATTTTAGTCCATCTCGTTTTAGGTTGTGGAGAAGTCTGAGTTCAGCCTGAAAAACAGATTTTTACCTGATCCAGTCCTAGCTCTGGACCTGTATTTTAATTAACAATGCACTCTCAATATTTCCTTGCTTGTTTGAAACTCAGTCATGGCTCTGAGACCTCTAGCAACCCCTTCTAGGTGTTAAAGCTCATACACTTTTGCTTTAACTGTAAGTCTTTCTAAGCTGTCTAATGCTGCTACCCTCTATTCAGCATGCTTGCCCTGTACTTATTTAAGTCGTGGAAAGATTGCTTTATGCTCCATTTAGCTTCTCAGAGGCCAGAAAGGAGAGATTACCACCACAGCATGCACACAGGTCAATATTCCAAATTCAGTCTTAATTGTTCTTTTCGAATCACCAGGGAAACCTCCCTCCTTCCATCAGGTATTTGTTTTTACTGATTAATTACTACCATCTATTTAAAACTAATTTCCTTAGAAACTCCTCTAGCTGACTCGTTAATTATGTTTTCCCCAAGCCTGGCCATTGTCAAAGAACTTACTTAGTATTAAAGAGATTATAGTTAGTTTCCCATGAATATTTTAGTACTTTAAAACTGATCATAAAGAACTTTAGAGCAGAGATGAAAGTTAAAGGTACAGAAAGCAAATTGCGGGATGGTGTGGGAGGCAGAAAAGAAAATTTAAAAGGAAATAAGGGAAAAATATATATGCTTATATTTCCATAATAACATGAAAAACTTTACCTGTAAAATTCTTTAAGAGAGGGTAGTTAAATTGGAAGGAATTTTAGATGAATTTATTTAAACTATAGGATTGAAATGGTTAAATCAGAAAACGAAATTGGAAAATAAAAAAATCAAAAGAAGAATGTCCAATGACTTCCACTCTGTGGATTCCCTTAACTCTCACTGAGAAAGAAAAGGTTAAGAGTGGTTCTCTTTCCTCCAGGACACTGCAGGCAGTTTGTATGAGCATTGGCTGACAGAATTGATAAGCCTGAAGATAAATGAGTTTAAGTAGGGATTTATAATTTACTGATGATTAAACTAAGGAATATTTTTGGGATTTCTGGATGTATGTGTGTGTGTGTGTAAACCTGCACTTTGTGGATTGATGTGATGCAGCTACACTTAAAGGCAGAAGTTAGTTAATGAGGTATAAAGACTTAGAGGGTCCCAAACTGAGTAAGGTTTCCATGTTAGCTTATACCCTATGCTAGTTGAACAAAACCAGATCTCATCCCAGTGTGGAAGTGCACATTTAGGACCTCCTAAATATTGATGTGATATGTGTGGTAGCTCCTTTTTGGCACTCTTCGCTAATTATTAGCAAAGTTTGATGTGGGGTCAAATTTGTATTTTGTGTGAGTTGATTGTCCATTTGTCCTTTTGCGCTCCTGCAGGCACTCATCCTCGCTTTTGTCCTTTTGTGGGTTATTTTTTTTTTCTCTCTATCAGAAAATGGGTACAGAGACCTTCAGCAGATACAGATGGAGAGACTCAGCCTAATTCTTCCCATCTCCTAATGCCTTTTAGATTCTTAAGGAAGTATAAAAATTTTTCCCAAATAAAAATTGATAAGAAGTATATAATTTTATTATCAGAAGTTTACTGTAGACTTTACATGTTATGGTTTTAAAGATATGGTCACAAATTCTTTCATCCTCCTTCCTTCAAAAAATGGAGTTTAATGCCCCTTCCCTTGAAGGTGGGCCAGACTTAGTGATTCACTTTCAACAGAGAATGTGGCAAAAATGATGCTATGTTTCTTCCAAAGCTAGGTTGCAGAAAGGATGCAGCTCCTGCCCGGTTGCTCTTGTTCTTGTATTGCCCACACTGGGGCAGACCAGTTACTATGCTGTGAAAATACTCAAGTAGTCCTGTGGAGGGACAGTTTTTCATAGGGAGAAAAACTGAGGCCTCCTACTGAAAACCAGCGCCGGCATGCCATGAGAGTGAGCCACCTAGGAAGCAGATCCCTCAGCCTCAGTTAAGCTTTCAACGACTGCAGCCCTGGCCCTCATCAGACTACAATCTTATGATAGGCATCAGGCCAGAACCACCCAGTCAAGCTGCTCCTGAATTCCTGACCCTCAGAAATTGTGAAAGATAGTAAGTCATCATTGCTGTTTTAGGTCACTAAGTTTTGGGGTGATGAGTTATACTGCAATAGATAACTAATGCTGATTTTTATCAAAGATCTTGCCAGAAGAAAAAGCTAAAAAAATATAGGAATGGCATTGGGCTCTGTGGGTAGGTGGACACTGAAAAAACATTTTTGAGAATATTAGGAAAGCCTGAAGGGCTCTGAAGAGACTGTTAGAGAAATTTGAATGCCCTCAGCGAGGCTTTTGGGAAGGGCTTATAGGAAAGAAAGAAAAATTGTTTTTGGAAACTAGAAGAAAGGGGATCCTTGCCAACTTGTGGCAGGAAGTTTAGCAACATTGTCACCTGTGGTAATATGGTAAAGGTACTTTAATCAATGGGGATATCTAGTTTAAAGGAGATTTCTGGGCAGAGTGTTGAAGGTGCCTCCTGTTCTTCTCTTCTTGCTTCTAGTAAAATACAAGAGGAGAGAAACAAGTCAGAGAAAAATTATAATATATAAAGCAGTGAAGACCTGGTGGGTTTTAAAGTTTGCAGCCTCTTTGGATGGCAAATAATGCTAAAATTTAAAAAAATTGGCTTTTGAACAAAGATCAAATTCAGGGTACTCTCAGGAAGATATAGTATAAAGATGAACCTGAGGGTGTGACTATAAAATGCTTTGTGAAGAAGTTAGAGAACCAGATGGTGAGATAAAAGGCCATCTAAGGAATTTAAGGGTGGGCAACTTCATAAGGAACCTGAGCCAGGACCACTTAGCTAAGCCACTCCTGAATTTTTAACCTACAGACAAATCACGAGAGATAATAAATATTTACTGCTGCTTTAAACCATTAAGGTTTGGTTTAATTTGCTGTGTAGCAATAGATAATAAGTTGCCACTGACTTTTAATTATTGTAAAATCAATGAGGAGATGTCTGGCCTCATAGAAGATTTACCTGACATGAATCGGCCCTCTTCCTGATTCTAACATACAGAAATGGTGGAAAACTACAAAAAGCTTGAATAAAACAGTCATGTAACTGAGAAAATGGAATCCCTAGATAATAAAAACCTAGAGAGAAATCATAGTCATTTGGGAAGGGTAAAGTGAACGTAGTAACCTGGCCCATTGAGGTTTATGAGATATAGGATTGTGTAAAGGATGAGGCTGAAGTTTTCATGCGGGGTCAGCAGCTGGAAATAAGTCCAATTGTATAAGGCCAAGAGCCTACAAGGGTGCACTCTCTTCACAAATATAAAGTTTGACTTTCCAGCCTGGAAAAGCAACAAAGAAACTTGTTAAACCTTCAAGACTTTTTCATCCACTGATTATTCTTTGTCCCTTTGTTATGAGAGAGTTCTTTGAAAACAAAGCACAGCAAGCGCATGAAAGGAATACTGAGGCTATTTTCTCCAGGTGACACACTTATGACAAAGCTCATTCTTAGGCAGTCTGTCTTCTATCTCTCTATAAGAATATGTATTACTATTTATTTAAATTGAAAATGACAATCATACAAAGTATGTTTGATTTGGTCCATTCTTTTGACAATGAGGCAGAGTCAGCACTAGGGAGAGGTAAATAAGGTGCCCAGAGCACAGAATTTAAGGAAACATCACCCTGAATGTGATGCCTCTTTAAATTTTGTACCCTAAACACCTCACTTGTTTCAGCCTAGTCCAAAATCAGCCTTTGCAACAAGATGACATGGCAGGAATTTTCCATACATTGAATGAGCTAAATAAGTATGTCCATGGTATTGAAGAAAATATATTTAAAACAAATGATAAAATAAAAGCATTTTATCAGATTCCTGGGCAAGATGGCCAAATAGGAACAGCTTCGTTCTGCAGCTCCCAGCGAGACCAACACAGAAGGCAGGTGATTTCTGCATTTCCAACTGAGGTACCCAGTTCATCTCACTGGGACTGGTTAGCCAGTGGGTGCAGCCCACGGAGGGTGAGCAGAAGCAGGGTGGGGCATCGCCTCATCAGGGAAGCACAAGGGGTCAGGGAAGCACAAGGGGTCAGGCAATTCCCCTGACCAAGGGAGGCCATGAGGGACTGTGCTGTAAGGGACGGTGCTATCCAGCCCAGCTTTTCCCATGGTCTTCATAACCCACAGACCAGGAAATTCCCTTGGGTGCCTATACCACAGAGGCCCTGGGTTTCAAGCACAAACCTGGGTGGCCATTTGGGCAGACACTGAGATAGCTTCAGGAGTTTTTTTGTTTTGTTTTGTTTTGTTTTTTTTTAATACCCCAGTGGCACCTGGAAAACTAGAGAGACAGAACTGTTCATTCCCCTGGAAAGGGGATTGAAGCCAGGGAGCCAAGTGGTCTTGCTCAGCAGATCCCACCCCCATACCCCCATGGAGCCCAGCAAGCTAAGATCCACTGGCTTGAAATTCTTGCTGCCAGCACAGCAGTCTGAAGTTGACCTGGGATGCTCGAGCTTGGTGGGGGGAGGGGCATCCACCATTACTGAGGCTTGAGTGTGGCTTTCCCCTCACAGTGTAAACAAAGCCACTGGGAAGTTTGGACTGGGCAGAGCCCACCTCAGTGCTGCAAAGCCACTGTAGCCAGACTGCCTCTCTAGATTCCTCCTCTCTGGGCAGGGCATCTCTGAAAGAAAGGCAGCAGTCCCAGTCAGGGGCTTACAGATAAAACTCCCATCTCTGTGGGACAGAGCACCTGGGGAAAGGAGCAGCTGTGGGCACAGCTTCAGCAGACTTAAACATTCCTGCCTGCCAGCTATGAAGATAGCAGTGGATGTCCCAGCACAGTGTTCGAGCTCTGCTAAGGGACAGACTGCCTCCTCAAGTGGGTCCCTGACTCCTGTGCCTCCTGAAGTGGAGACAACTCCCAGCAGGAATTGACAGACACCTCATACAGGAGAGCTCTGGCTGGCATCTGGTGGGTGCCTCTCTGATATGAAGCTTCCAGAGGAAGGAGCAGGCAGCAATCTTTGCTGTTATGCAGCCTCAGCTGGTGATACCCAGGCAAACAGGGTCTGGAGTGGATCCCAGCAAACTCCAGCAGACCTGCAGAAGAAGGGCCTCACTCTTAGAAGGAAAACTAACAAACAGAAAGTAATAGCATCAACATCAACAAAAAGGATGATCATGCAAAAACTTCATCTGAAGATCACCAACAGCAAAGACTAAAGGTATATAAATCCTTGAAGATGAGGAAAATCCAGCACAAAAAGGCTGAAAATTCCAAAAACCAGAGTGCCTCTTCTCCAAAGGATCACAACTCCTCACAAGCAAGGGAACAAAACTGGATGGAGAATGATTTTGATGAATTGACAGAAGTAGGCTTCAGAAGATGGGTAATAACAAACTCCTCTGAGCTAAAGGAGCATGTTCTAACCCAATGCAAGGAAATTAAGAACTATGATAAAAGGTTAGAGGAATTGCTAACTAGAATGACCAGTTTAGAGAAGTACATAAATGACCCGATGGAGCTGAAAAACAGAGCACGAGAACTTCATGAAGTATATGCAAGTATCATAGCCAAACTGATCAAGCAGAAGAAGGGATATTAGAGATAAAGCGTGAAGACAAGATTAGAGAAAAAGGAATGAAAAGGAACAAACAAAGCCTCCAAGAATTATGGGACTATGTGAAAAGACCAAACCTACATTTGATTGGTGTTGGCATACCTGAAAGTGATGGGGAGAATGGAACCAAGTTGGAAAACACACTTCAGGATATTATCCAGGAGAACTTCCCCAACCTAGCAAGACAGGCCAACATTCAAATTCAGAAAATACAGAGAACACCACAAAGATACTCCTCGAGAAGAGCAACCCCAAGACACATAATCATCAGATTCACCAAGGTTGAAATGAAGGAAAAAATGTTAAGCGCAGCCAGAGAGAAAGACTGGGTTACCCACAAAGGGAAGCCCATCAGACTAACAGGTGATCTCTCTGCAGAAACTCTGCAATCCAGAAGAGAGTGGCGGTCAATATTCAACGTTCTTAAAGAAAAGAATTTTCAACCCAGAATTTCATATCCAGCCAAACTAAGCTTCATAAGTGAAGGAGAAATAAAATCCTTTACAGACAAGCAAATCCTGAGGGATATTGTCACCACCAGGCCTGCCTTACAAGAGCTCCTGAAGGAAGCACTAAATATGGAAAGGAAAACCAGTACCAGCCACTGAAAAACAAACCAAAATGTAAAGACCATTGACACTATGAAAAAACTGCATCACCTAATGGGCAAAATAACCAGCTAGTATCATAATGACAGGATCAAATGCACATGTAACAATATTAACCTTAAATGTAAATGGGCTAAATGCCCCAATTAAAAGGCACAGACTGGCAAATTGGATAAAGAGTCAAGACCCAGGAGTGTGCTGTATTCAGGAGACACACCCCATCAGGCTACCATTGACTTTCCTCACAAAATTAGAAAAAACTTCTTTAAATTGCATATGGAACACAAAAAGATGCCATACAGCCAAGACAATCCTAAGCCAAAAGAACAAAGCTGGAGGCATCATGACTTCAAACTGTACTACAAAGCTACAGTAACCAAAATAGCATAGTACTGGTACCAAAACAGATATATAGACCAATTGAACAAAACAGAGGCCTCAGAAATAACACCACACATCTACAACCACCTGATCTTTGATAAACCTGACAAAAACAAGCAATGGGGAAAGGGTTCCCTATTTAATAAATGGTGGTGGGAAAACTGGCTAGCCATAGGAGTAAAACTGAAACTGGGCCCCTTCCTTACACCTTATACAAAAATTAACTCAAAATGGATTAAAGATTTAAACAGGGCCACACATGGTGGCTCACACCTGTAATTCCAGCACTTTGGGAGGACGAGGTGGGTGGATCACGAGGTCAGGAGATCAAGACCATCCTGGCTAACATGGTGAAAATTTTTTGTAAAAATACAAAAAATTAGCTGGGTGTGGTGGCAGGTGCCTGTAGTCCCAGCTACTCGGGAGGCTGAGGCAGGAGAATGGCGTGGACCCAGAAGGTGGAACTTGCAGTGAGCCGAGACTGTGCCACTGCACTCCAACCTGGGCAACAGAGCAAGACTCCATCTCAAAAAAAAAAAAAGATTTAAACAGAAGACCTAAAACCATAAAAACCCTAGAAGAAAACCTAGGCAATACCATTCAGGACATAGGCATAGGCAAAGACTTCATGAGTAAAACACCAAAAGCAAGGGCAACAAAAGCCAAAACTGACAAATGGGATCTAATTAAACTAAAGAGCTTCTGCACAGCAAAAGAAACTATCATCAGAGTGAATAGGCAACCTATAGAATGGGAGAAAATTTTTGCAATCTATCCATATGACAAAGGGCTAATATCCAGCATCTACAAGGAACTTAAACAAATTTACAAGAAAAAACCAAACAACCCCATCAAAAAGTGGGCAAAGGATATGAACAGACACTTCTCAAAAGAAGACATTCATGCATCCAACAAACATGTAAAAAAGCTCATCATAACTGGTCATTAGAAAAGTGCAAATCAAAACCACAATGAGATACCATCTCATGCCAGTTAGAATGGTGATCATTAAAAAGTCAGGAAACAGCAGATGGCTTTTACACTGTTGGTGGGAGTGTAAATTAGTTCAACTATTGTGGAAGACAGTGTGGTGATTCCTCAAGAAATACCATTTGACCCAGAAATCCCATTACTTGGTATATACCCATAGGATTATAAGTTATGCTACTCTAAAGACACATGCATATGTATGTTTGTTGCGCCACTATTCACAATAGCAAAGACTTGGAACCAACCCAAATGTCCATCAGTGGTAGACTGGGTAAAGAAATTGTGGCACATATACACTATGGAATACTATGCAGCCATAAAAAAGAATGAGTTTATGTTCTTTGCAGGGGCATGGATGAAGCTGGAAACCATCATTCTCAGCAAACTAACACAGGAACAGAAAACCAAACACCACATGTTCTCACTCATAAGTGGCAGTTGAACAATGAGAACATATGGCCACAGGGAGGGAAAGATCAAACACTGGGGCCTGTCAGGGAGTTGGGGGCAAGGAGGGATACCATTAAAAGAAATACCTAATGTAGATGATGGGATGATGGGTGCAACAAACCACCATGGCACGTGTATATCTATGTAACAAACCTGCATGTTCCGCTCATATATCCCAGAACTTAAAGTATAATAAAAAAAGTGAAAAAAAGCATTTTATTAAAAATATTTTGACAGTGGTTATTATAAGTAACTATGTTTCCATTTTTCAACCTAGTTTGACTATAATTGCATTAAACAAAGTACTGTAACTTGAGAGAGAAATACTTATAATTTGTGGTTTTATGAAAAATCTTGATTAAAAACCTTTTTGACTTTCCAAAAATTGAAAAGTGAATGACACAGCTGACTGGGTTATAAATCCTTTTGCAAGTCAGGTGTTTTCTAGTTTTAAACAAATTTAAAATCAAATTTAATAGTTTATTAATGTATGGCCATAGGTCACTATAAGATTTTTTTGGGGGGGGGATATATATTTCAAAGAATTGTATAACATTATTTTAAAAAATTTATTCTATTTTCATATATTTACTTCTATGAATACGTTTTCTTGAGCTTATATTCATACAAATGAGTTACAACTCAAAGAAAACCTAGCAGAAAACTTTAATAGATAGAGTATTTTGGTAATAGGAAATAAAAATAACTTGTATTTTTTTTTTACCAATTTTAATTCATTTTTATTTAACGTATCTTCTTTTTTCACACAGAAGTATGTCAAGATAATACACAAAAACTTTGAAACTGAAAACATATTACATAGGATAAAATGTTGTGAGGCAAGTGAACTGGAAATTTGAGTTCATGAATAAAAAGGAGTGATGTAGAATTGTGACTACTAAAAAAGATATTTTCTAACTTTGCTGTTTGCTAAAATAGCAAATAGCAAATAGATATTTGATAAAATAGCAAATAGCTAATAGATATTTGCTAAAATAGCAAACAGATATTTGCTAAAAAATGCATGTAGTGGCTATCATCTATGTCAAGAAAGTTACTTAACAGTTAAACTGATTACAGTGATATTTATGTAAATATAATGTTAAATATTTTGGGAAATTTTACATTGGAATATACATAGAATAATGTAGAAAAATATTACATGTACAAATCAATAACTTTTAATGAAATTAACACTCTCCCATATAATTTTAGAACCCAGATTGAGTCCACATGCCAGGAGACTTCCTCATGATACCCCATGGTCATTAACCTCTCTCCAAAGGTACCATGGTTTGACTTTCCTAACTTCTGTCACTGTACATTAGTGTAACAGTTTATTTATTTATTGGCTGTGTAACAGTTTTATTTTTATGTCAATGTTTTAAAAACATTGGAAATCACAACTTTATAACTGCTTCAGCTTATGATAAAAATATAGATATTGAAAATATCTGAAGGTCCATTTTTTTTTTTTTATAAAATTAGGAGTTATCTGAGCCAGTGCAATATGACAAGAAAAAAATGAAGCGGGAGGATTTTCAATAAGGAAGGAAGGAGGGAAGAAAAGTAAGAAACACAGAAAGAAAAAAGATGTTGGATGTGCGTAATATGATTGACTATGTCTTAAGTTCAAAAGAATCTTGAAAATGTTGAAACTAAACTGATCTAGAAATTTGAAAGATGACTGAGAGGAAAAACTTGTTTCTATATGGACTTGTGATGAATATATTGCTACTATTCTTATTTCTTATTATAAATATTAAATTTAGATGAAAGAAACTGAAATCTTACAGTCAGCATAATATTATTTATAACATGACACATTAACAACATGACACAGTTGCTAAGGTAGCATAATTGTTTGTCTAATTTTTTTCAAAGCAGAAATAAACTAGCTTGAAGTTTTTAAATAACAGTTTACATAACAATAAACATTCAGTTGGCTCATGATTCTGTTGTGTTCAGCTGATTTATGCTGGGATAGACAGGTCTCTGCCAGGCTTCTCATGTATTTATGGTCAGCTGAAGATTTACTGAATGGGGCTGGGCATGCTCACATGGAGGGTTGGAAGGCTATTGGCTGATCGAGGCTGGCCTTAGCTGGGATGTGGTGGTAACTGGGCTGTATTCCAGTCAAGCTAGCCCAGGCATATTCTTTTGGTGGTGGAGGAGGTTGAAGAGTTCAAGAGTTTTAAATTAAACAAAACAAAACAAAAACAATGCAGAGTTATAATTATCCTAATCAAAGATGCCTCAAAATTTAAGTGTATACACAGATACACCAGAGGGAGATTCATTCTAATGTCTGCCAAAAAACAAGTTAAAGTAACAGTACAAGTTAATGAGTTGTTAGTCTCTAATATATTACAATTTGGTGTATGACATATTTGGGTGTGCTAGTCTTTTAATTAAAGTTTTTAAAACATTTACAATTTATTTAAATAATGATATTTAAGACAATTTTTTTTAGGATTCTTTGGAAAAAAATTCACAATCCTCTAATGGTCAATGGAACATGACTTGAAAATGTCAGTAATTCATTTCATTGATGAAAAAACTGAGACCCAGAAAGACTAAGTGACTTGTTCGAATGCTACACTTATGAAGCTGCAGATTCGTGATGAGACCCCCAACCAGCTGTGGCCCATCTGATCTTTTTCTAACATGCCACAAAATGTATCTATGGGTAATCCCTATGCTTTTCTGTTTAAGTAAAAATATAAAGTGATATAATACCTGGAAATAACTTGACACAGTAAACAGAAGGGTTGAGAACAAATACAAAATATTTTTTTTCTAAAATTGTATAAATATCTGATGAACAGGCTGGGCGTGATGGCTCACGCCTGTAATCCCAGCACTTTGGGAGGCTGAGGCAGGCAGATCACCTGAGGTCGGGAGTTCGAAACCACCCTGACCAACATGGAAAAACCTGGTCTCTACTAAAAATACAAAATCAGCCAATCATAGTGGTACATGCCTGTAATCCCAGCTACTTGGGAGGTTGAGGCAGGAGAGTCAGTTGAACCTGGGAGGCAGAGGTTGTGGTGAGCCATTGCACTCAAGCCTGGGCAACAAGAGCGAAACTCCGTCTCAAAAATATATATATATAAGTGTATGTTCATCAGATATATATTTTATTTATATATATACACACACACACTTTTGAAAAGAGATATATGTTCTATGCATTATGAGTTACTTAACCCATTGTGTTGGCAGTATATTATATTGCAAGCTATTCAAGTCTTAATTTTTATATTTATCAGCAAATAAATTTGATCATGTGTGAACAGTGGAATATATGCAGTTATATGCTAGTAGATATTTACAACTGTTTCTCTGAAAACCAAAAGTAGCCATTATTGTAATGTGTATTAATTTTTGTGATATAAATATTCCCATTATGGCTGGTTTCAAACTGCCAACATGATGACAGTGAACACAGAGTTGGGAAGAGAAGCTCACAGTAGGTTCTGGTCAGCCAGTGAGAGTCACCTGCAGCATGTCACTCACCCTTTTTCCTAAGTTGTTTGTTGTAATGCGTGCCCATCTATATGAATTCCTCAGTAATTCAGACTTATTCATATGCATTGGAAACTTGACTGATATAGAGCTCTTCCTCAAGGATTCTTGGTTGTGTTGCTATTGTCATCATGATGCCATCTGCAGCTCTATCCCTCTCCTTACAAGGCAGCATAATGTGATTATGCTGTAAATGTAACTTCTGAGACGATCTCCATATGTGAAAACCAGAATAATAATAGCCACCTTTTCTATTTCATCATGTATTGAATATAAAAGGCTTTACAAATAGTGATTAATTTTATCTTCCCTCTTGCTTTCTGTTTCCCTTTGGCACAATACTTTTAATCCATGGCCTTAGATCTTCAAACTCAGTGAAAGTTATATTCTGAGATACTTGAATTTAATGAGATTTACCTAATGAAGATAACTTACCTTTGATTAGCTGGTAAAATCTTTTGTCTAGCTCTAAAAACGGCAGGGTTGCTGTCAGCTAACCATGTCCTAACCCTCAGCTTTGTGGTTGAATGCTTCAGTTGCCTCTTTTTCCAAATCAATGGAGCCAATTAGTTCACTGATCTTTATGAAAATCAAAATAACAAGAAGAGTTGCATTTTCTGTCTTCCTCTTACCTATATGAACATTTATCAAAACTGACCCCAGTTTATTTTTAGTGAAGTGTCAACAGGTATGTGTATGTTTGAATGTTTGTATTTGGGATAAGGAAGGCATCTGAGAGAGGACTCTATGCTTAAAAAGTAAACTTTATGGAGAAAGATTCTAATATATCTAGAAGCTAATTCTTACTTGTGTGCTATGGACAATAGAAATATTTGGTCTATTTCACTTACTTCCCTTACCATATGTTGTTTTCCTTGCAGCATTTGGTGCTACTGTTGACTAGCTCCTTGAAATATTTTTCTTGATGGTTTCCTTGACACTGTTCTCATAATTCTCCTCCTACCTTCTCAGTTTATCCTTATCAATTGCTTTATTGGACTCCTCTCTCTTTGCCTGTCCTTAAAATACCATAAATTTTTGAATGACATTCATTTGTTTTTTCCTTCCCAATTCTGCATACCTTTCTTAGCCACACATAGTCTTACCATCTTTCTGCTCCTGGAACCCCACCCTGTTTTGCCTATGGTCCCCACATTCACTTACCATTTCTAACTGGCTGTTGCTCATGGTATGTCATGATAAGTAGGAGGAGAAAAGTGAGCTTACTAATTCTCTACTATAACTTTACTGTAATTTCCTTGGTTCATAAGTGGAAATCAGAAATAAAGTTACCTTTAACAAAGATTAAAACAAACTTTACTGAAAAAGAATGGTATTGCCAAATTATTGTATCAGTCTTTACCAGTGTTGAGCTTTAGGTTTATTTAATTGTTACATCACTTGGTTTTCTCTACTTTTAATGACTAGTACATATAGAATAAAACAACCATGTTCTTGATGGGTGATATGGTTTGGATTTGTGTCCCCACCCAAATCTCATGTTGAATTGTAATCTCCAGTGTGGGAGGAAGGGCCTGGTGGGAAGTGACTGGATCATGGGGGTGGTTTCTAAAGGTTTAGTACCATCTCCCTAATGCTGTCTTGTACAGTTCTCCCAGGATCTGCTTGTTTAAAAGTGAATAGTACCCTCTGTCCCCTCTCTCTCCTACTGGCCATGTGAAGATGTGCTTGCTTCCCCTTCACCTTCTGCCATGATTGTAAGTTTCCTGAGGCCTCCCCAGAATCAGAATCCTGTAGAGCCAGCAGAACCACAAGCTGATTAAACCTCTTTTCTTTATAAATTATCCAGTTTTGGGTGTTTATTTATAGTAGGGTGAGAATAGACTAATATAGTGGGTATGGAAGGAAAAGGATTTTGTTGAAAAGATTTTGAAGTGAGGAAAAACAAACTTGAAAGCACATTAGACTACATCTTCTTGTCTTTACTTGGTCTCTCCTTTCTATGTCCTCTTACAGAGAACTAGGTTGGAGTTTTAGTTTTCCTTTTCTCCCAAGTGTAACTTGGAAGTCATGAAACTTCAAAATCTATCTTGAGTTTTTAGGGAGGATGAAAGAAGTTCAGAAATGTTCTCTCCTTCCTAGTCAGCTGTACTAGTGTTAATTTTTTTCATAAAGTATGATGTAAAATTGTGTCTAAAAACACATTTTAAAAAGTGTATCATCAATTTACTGAAAGTTATGTCTGCTTACAAATTATATAGTATCCTAGTCCTCTTCCTGGAACTGTAGTTTTGGTAGGTTTTTTTGGTACCATTCATTTATATGCTAAATGTGGTAGAAAATGTATAAAATCATAGCAGGTAAACTTTCTTGTCTGTGTTTTGACCTTGCTTTTTAAATCTGCAGTCAATTAGAGGAAAATGTTCTTAATTTCTTAGTTTCTACCAGTTACCTGCCTCTCTCAAATGCATCCCCAGAACCTAGAAGTTTATTGTGCACTGTTCTAATTTGAAAGCTGTTGTCATCTAGTTTTATTTTCTAAGACTAAAGTTTAGAATCCTCTTGATTCACCCCACAGGTTTTCATTCAATACACACATTGACTGTCTTCCTTATGTTAGTCACTGTGGTAGGTGCTTAGAATACAAAGTTGTGTAAGTCATGGTCGCTGTCCTCAAAAGTACCTCATCATCCAGTAGGGAAACAGGCATAAAAACAGGAAATTACATTACAGAATGATAAGTGCCATTAGAAAGTAGAGCACAAGGGACAGTGATCCAAGGAAGAGAATTAATTTTGCCTGGAGAGTAGGGAGAGCTTCTGCCTTAAGGAAGGTCGTGCTTGAGTTATTCCTTGAATGATGAGTGGATTTAGTACTCTCTGTTCAAGAGTTTTGTCCCAATTAACAGGTTGATACCAAAGAGGCCAGGTCTTCCCTCCAATGGAGGACATTACAATGATTCTCAATTAGAACATAATGTGTGTTCTGATACAGTTCCTCTGTGGAGCTAGTCCTTAAAGTTATATAAATTTGTAACTCCTAGTTTAAGATGACTCTTGAGTTACACTTTGGGTTTTTATTTCCCTACTCTCTGCATATGGATTTTCTTCTATCACTCAATCATCATTCTCTTAATGCTTTTAAAAGGGTTATTGTGGTAGGCAGAATAATGATCCCTCCTCCAAAGAAGCACCCCCAGTCTCCAGATCCTGTGAATATATACTTTACACGCAAAAGGGGCATTAAAGTGGCAGGTAGAATTAATTATTGCTAGTTATCTGACCTTAAAATAACATTATCCTGGATTAATTTGGAGGGCCCAAGGTAACCAAGGGTTCTTAGGTGTAGAAAAAGAAGGCAGAGGGCTGTCAGAATGATATGATGTGGGAAAGACTCGACTGGCCATTGCTGACCTTGAAAATGGAAGAAAAGGCCACAGTTAAAGAGTACTGATAGCCTCCAGAAGCTGGAAAAGGCAAGGGAATGGGCTCTACCCTGAAGCCTCCAGAAAGAATGCAGCCCAGCCAACACCTTGATTTTAGCCCAGTGAGACTCATTTAGACCTTTTGACCTTGAAGACTGTAAGAGAATAAATTTTTGTTATTTTAAACCATCCAGTTGGTGGTAATTTGTTACAGCAGCAATTGGAAACTAATGCAGCTGCTAAAGTCTGTCCTCAATTATTACTTCTCATCTTACACATTGCTCACACTCCATTCTGCCTCATGGCTTTACAGAGCTCCCTTGCTTCTTCATACCTTCAACTGTCTACCAGGGCCCAGGTTCTCCAGGTTCATTTGTTAATTAAGAAATCCTTGCCTAATTTCTATTTATTACTGTCTCAGTACAAACCAATATCTAGCATCTCACATTTATATTTTCTCATATTTCCTTCTAAGTTTGCCATCAGGTCTCAAATTCCAATTATTGTATGCCTTGGCTCTTGCCAATATTCCCCTCTCACCCCCACCCCCCAAGCAAACTAACCTTCCTTATTACCCATTCAATCTCATTCTTCTTAGAAAGATTCTATTAATTGAAAAATAACGTGGTGCATTGGGAGCATTTCCTGATGGAACTAGGTGACTAATCCAGGGTCCAAGATTACTCCTAGTCTACTGCAAAATGAAAAAATTCCTTACAAAGTAGTGGTAAGGGTTGGGGGAGAATAGGCAAGGGCATACATTGGTCATGTATGAACATACCTCCAAACTGACTATCTGTTTTGGGGTACATGTCCAAGTTGCTGTTCTCCCAGGCAGTTTTCATCATTCCTAACCCATGCCCATCATGGTTTGGTATACCAAGGCATGGCAGTGGGGATGTGCCTATTAAGAGAAATATGTCTGAAAAACACTGCTATGGGAGACAAGTGGGCAAAAGTTCAAATGAGAGGAAGCTGAAGGAGAAAAAAGTTCTTTGGAGGCAGTTTTAGACCATAGACCTGGACATTCTGGGATCTAAAGAGTTTTACTGATGAGTCACTCATGAGTGAATCAAAGCAACTCATTGCTCTGCAAAGTTCTTAGAAATAATGTGCTCTCCCCAAATTGCATCTTCTCCATACTTTTCTCTCCAAAGGAACATATTCCTTTAAGTTACAAGTCAGGAGAAAATGCCTTCCAATAATGTGCTGGTGGGAGAAACAGAATCTGAGTCAGAGTGACCCTCAGAGGTAATGTTTATTGATACATTTTAAGTTGTTGTAGTCCATGTCACTTTTCTTTTGCTGTATCTTAGAGGGAATCTAAAATACAGTCCTCATCTTCCTGTCATTATGTTGCAGTATGTGGTTCGGTTTCTTTATTTCAGTACTTAATTTGCCTAAATTTTATCTTTTTATTTCCAGTTTCAGAAACTATCTAATGTTCTAAAAAGCGATTTTAAATGTGGGAACAACCTGGAGTCCTTGATTAAAATATCAATGGATAGTACCAATTTTTTTTAAGTATGGTAAGGGTGGTTTTTAAAAAGTCAGTTCTATATTTCAAAAGCATGAATAAAATATTATAAGGGGAAATGATAATTTCCTGGCTGTGGCAGGAGTTGAAAGCCGGTGGCTGGGGTAGGTTGGGCACATTGTAACTGAAAAAAGAAGCCAATGAAAAAAGAACTGAAGCAGAGAGGGTGAACTAGAAATAACACAGTAGGGGATGAAGGACAAAGCGTCCATAGTCCCAGATCCACAGAAGAATGCCATGGATATTCTTAACAACAGAAAGATAATATTAAGAAATAATTTCAATTTTAAGTAAAAGTAATCAATAGGGAAAGAAAATAACAAAGGCATTATCTAGAGTGATGTATCTTATAAGCTGGGAAAGGGAGAGGGACAAGGAAGGAATTTACTCATCTCGGGAACTAAAGAGTGGTAACCAGATGCTCACTTGTTCTAGGAATATAATTTTGGCCAAGTTAATCTTACAGTAAAACTCCAACCTGAGAATAATATTGATAGATAAGTGTCAGACACTGGCCTATAGGATATATATGTAATCCCTGTGTTAGTTCATTCTTGCACTGCTATGAAGAAATACCTGAGACTGGGTAATTATAAAGAAAAGAGGTTTAGCATGCTCATGGTTCTATAGGCTGTACAGGAAACACAGCAGCTTCTGCTTCTGGGGAGGCTTCAGGAAACTTACAATCATGACGGAAGGTGAAGAGGAAGCAGGCATGTCTTACATGGCTGGAGAAGGAGCAAGAAAGAGGAGGAGGGGAGATGCTACACACTTTTAAATGACTAGCTCTCATGAGAACTCACTCACTATACAGTACCAATGGGGTATGGTGCTACCTGTTCATGAGAACTCTGCCTGCATGATCCAGTCACTTCCCACCAGGCCCTTCCTCCAACACTGAAGATTACAATTTGACATGAGATTTGTGTGAGGACACAGATTCAAACCATATCAATCCTCAAAACAGCCTTATGGGGTAGATAGTGTTACTATCATCTACATTTTTAGCTGGGAATATTGAAGCATGACTACTGGCCAAAAATGCCAGTGCTTATACGTAGTGGATATGAGATTTGAACCCAGACCATCCAACTCCAAGGTTAGCAACTGTGCCACACTGCCTTGGGAAGAGCCTTTGGACAGTGAAATTGTGGGACGATGGTTTGTTCTAGGAATGGACTGATACATTAAAGACTGAGCTGTCCTCTGTCATGACGGCAATGGGATGAGAGTTGAGGAGCAAACCTTGTTTCATTGAAGCCAGGTAACAACAACATAAAAGAACAAAGACAGCCCTTCAGTATTTGCAGTGTAGAACTCCATCCTAATTTTCTGGGCGTTTTAACCATCTGCATAATGCAAGGTTAGTGAGTAGAACTTGGGGAGGAGAGGAGAGGGGAGCTTGGAGCAGGATTTCAGAACCAAAGGTTCTCAGGAATTGGTGCTATGATCAGAATGGAGAGGTAGAGTCCAAGAGGTGTTACTGAAACAGCAGGGGTTTGGTCTAGGTCCTGCTCCTCGCTGCACAGAATGCCAATCACTGAGACGACAAGTATTGCCAAGGAAAAAGGCTTTAATCAGGTGCTGTAGCCAAGGAGGTGGTTGCTCAGTCTCAAATTCAGCTCCCTGACTGACTAAACTAGGGCTTTATATAGCAGGGAAGAAATGTAACAATATGTAAAAAAACACGAACTGGGTGCGAGTGGTGCAGAAGGAGGCATCTGGTGTGGTGATCTGGTGAGTTTTAGTTCTGTGATACTTTTTTGGAGTGGCCTGAAGGTCTTTTCCTGAGGAAGTGTATTAGTCTGTTTTCACACTGCTATGAAGAACCACCTGAGACTGGGTAATTTATAAAGGAAAGAAATTTAATTGGCTCACAGTTCAGCGTGGCTAGGGAGGCCTCAGGAAAATTCCAATCATGGCAGAAGGTGAAGGGGCAGCAAGGCACTTTCTTCACAAGGCGACAGGAAGGAGAATGAACTACCAAACACTTATAAAACCATCAAATCTAGTGAGAACTCACTCACTATCATGAGAACCGCATGGGGGAAGCCACCCCCATGATTCAATTACCTTCACCTGGTCTCTCCCTTGACAAGTGGGGATTATGGGAATTATGGGGATTACAATTCAAGATGAGATTTTGGGTGGAGACACAGCCAAACCATATCAGGAAGGAACTCAGATAAAACAAATACAAGTTTCAAGCTTTAACAACAGAAGGGTCAATTTCTATGTTTATCCCATAAACAGTTTGTTCTAGGAATGAACTGATACATTAAAGATAGAGCCGTCCTCTATCATGACAGCAATGGGATGAGAATCTATGGGACTGCCTATGGGACTATTGGGTCAATTTCAGAGGGAGATCCAGGACTATGTTGTGAACAATAGCAAAAATTACCATAAAGGATTTGGATCTTTTTGAAGCTTATTAATAATAAAAGTAGCCTTGTGTTACCTCTGCTGTGAAGCTTCCCACCACAGGAAATTTGGGGGCTGCCAAGTTACAGGATCCAGGGGTTACCATTCCCATAGAATACTAATCTGTCTGGATTTATGCATAAATGGCCCTTTTGACTTGTATGTGTCAGTGGAGAGGAACTTGCAGAGTTTGCAGCAACTGCAGTTCCCCTTCGTGACTTTGGAAGATAGGGATGCCTGGTGTCCTCATGCTCTCTATATCTCAGAACCCTCTTGAGTTGATAAGGACTTTCCAATCAGCCTTTTTCATTATCTCCTGCCTACTTTAACTTCAGACACATTCACATTCATCAGTCTTGTCTTATCTGAACAATGAGCGGGGACTAGTACCAGGCACAATGGAAGGGTAATATTCAGAGGCTTTAATTATATTCACACTTGAGGAGTCTCCAGAAAGAACACTTTGCAAGTCATAAACTATCAGCACCAGCGCTGCCACACACTTGTTTTTAATTATTGATGAGCAGCTGGTTTGGTCGTGGGATGCCTTTCAGGGTATCCTTCAAGTGTTAACTTTGCAGCACCATAGTGCTGGCTCTCTGGACAGAGTTGCTCTAGCCAGGTTACTTTGGTCAGAGTTAGAAGGAATAAACACTGTCAGTGTGATGCCACAAACATTCACTGAGCACGTTCTATGTGCCAGGGTTTGTTTGTGGTTCAATATTCTGTTTGGGATGAGAGAAAAATGATCTCTGCTTTCAGGAGCTCACAGTGAAGAAATGAGGAGGAATATAGAAGTAAATTAACACAAATCAGCATGAGAGGTGCTGCAGAGGAGCTACTTTAAGGGGGCAGAGGAAGATGGGGTCAACATTTGGGGAGCTCTGACGGTCACCCAGAGAAGCAGATGCTCGAGCCGGGTTCCTCTGGTGTTATCCTTGTAGGTCTCTCCATCTGCGTGGGATCCCTCTATCAGAAGGTATTGACCTTGGCTTCAGAATCACCTGGAAAGCTCTGAGAGGCCTCAATGCCTAGACTGCAGCCCAGACCAACTAACACTCCCTGGGGGTGGTACCCAGGCATCTGTATTTTTAAAAATTCTGCATGTGATATTAATGGGCAGCCGAGTTTGAAAACCACGGTCATAAATCGAGAATTCAGTAATTCAAAAATAAGAGTTAGGAAGATGACTGTATTATGGTTTGGAGACTGTTACTATATTCTGAGAGGGCTGGTAGAGAAAAGAATATTGTTGTTCAGAAGAGATCAGTGGTTATATCTAGCCAGGTTCAAATACAGGAGCATCATAGAATTTTACTAACACAGTCGGCCCTCCATATCCATGGGTTTCACATTCACAGATTCAAACGACTGTGAACCAAAAATTTTTTTTTAAAAATCCCATAAAAATATAACAGTAAAAAATACCAATAAAAACAATGTGTAGTATAACAACTATTTACATAGCATTTATACTGGACTAGGTATTATAAATAATCCAGAGATGACTTAAAGTATATGGGAAGATGTGTGTAGGCTAAATACAAATACTGCACCATTTCATATTAGGGACTTAAGCAGACATGGATTTTGGTATCCTCTGGGGTCCTGGAACCAATCCTTGTGATTACTAAGGGATGACTCTATAGTAAAATTGGGAAAATCACATGAGCTACTTATGTTATAAATAGGCATGGGAGCTAGGCATGGGATATGAGCTGTGAAGCAACCTGAAGTTAGCGATTTTTACATACGTTTTCTATTTCCCACTCCTAAAAAATCTTGGGAAAGCCTGCATCTTAAAGTATATTTAAGAAGAAACCAGAGAAGTTCCACCTAAGAATGCAGAGAAAGTGCATACATTTAAGTGTCAAACTTAAAATTATGGAAATTGTTTGCAGATTGTACTGTTCTATAAATCCATTTTAGATTTTTAAATTAGTTTCTAAACCTACAAATTCTTTGAAAATAGGCCACCTGGGGCTCACATATACATGATTACTTCAATTAAACAATAATGATGATAATATTGGTCATATTATATTTATAGCATATCTCAATATATCAGTACTTACCATATTTTATTTAATTCCCAGAAAAGTCTTATAAAGTAGGTAATTATGATTTTTTCCCAGTACTTAGATGAGACTATGAGGCACAGAAATGTTAAAAAAAAAATTATCTGGCTATGGGGTCCCAAGTAGCCCGAGTTGGGATATAAACCTAGTCATTCTGATCTTCTCCACTCCTTGTTCTATCTCTCTTCATTGTGAAAAGGAGTGGCTTGATGTAGTTCAAAAGGAAACTGGTTTGAGAATAAGAAGATAGGATTCCATGTCTGATTGACCTGCTCTGTGATCTTGAGTTAGTCACTCAGCCTCTCTGAACCTTACTGTCTTCTTTAAACACTAAAGATCAGACATAATATGACATTACAATTTTCCTTGTAGTAATGAGTTGCAGAGGGAATTCATGTTGAAAATCACTTTAGAATCTCACAGATATGTCATTCTTCTGAAGGGCATCATTAAGACATATATGTATGTATACACACACACGCATATACTCTCTCGCTCTCTGCGTGTGTGTGTATATATATAGTGTATATATGTGTGTGTATATCTATAGTGTATATATATATGTGTGTATATAGTGTGTGTGTGTATATATATATAATATATATATATATATCGTGTATATATTGACAGGTACATATATATTTTTTTCCTAAAACAAAGAGTATAGGGATTCACTTTGCATTTTTGTGTAAGTTTTATAGATAACTATTTTTCTTTTGTCAGAAAATACCACTCATCTTCCCCATCCTCCTTGTAGTTGTAGAGAACTTGCATGAACTTGTGTCTGGTGCACCAGACAGGTTTAACTTTTTTTTTTTTTAACACTAACCTGTGTCCTATAGAGGATGCCCCATCTGGCTCCTTGATCCTTTGTGATCTAGATGGGTCTTTTTAGCTCTTGATCGGAAGCAGAATGGTTCTGAAACAAGCAGCTTAGACCCTTTGGGAAATTAATCAGGCAGGGGAGGCAGTTCTGAGTCTCTAACAGGTACATTAAGGAGCATTCTGAAGCTTGTCTAGCTTGACAGGAAATTGCCTGAGGGAACTCTAAGAAATCCAGACAGGCTTGGCTAAGGCAGGCATTGAAGTTTGCAGTTGCTTAGATTGTCCTATATTGTTAGGATATAGAAAAACTTCAGTCCTAGAAGATGCAATCCATTTGGTACATGATACTGATGGTACTGCAGATATTAATAACAAATTGGGTGGGTACTGGAAGGTCCTCAGTGTGGCCCTACCCTCTTATAGGGTCCTTCATGCTCTTTCCCAGCCTTCTCTCCAAGCTAAACAAGACTTGTTAGACAGATATGTGTATGAAGCTAGAATAGAACTGTGGCTCTTGAGGAGTAGTGGTATGTGATTATCTCTGGTAGGTGGTAGAACAGTAGTGAGTGAGTGCCATCCAGGAGGGGGCCAGAGGGGAGCAGTGCAGCTACCTCCTCCCTCCCTGCAGCCCCAGGTCCCATGGTCTTCACAGTCACGGCCACTGCCCTCCGTCAGCACCTCACCATCTCTCAGCGGGACAAGTGCCACAGAATCTTGACTGTTTTGGAGGCTGTCCTTGGGCCTTCCTGGTGTCAGTCCAACCTCTTCATCATGACCAGGGCTGTCTTACCAAACACCAAGTTGGTCACCATCAGCACCCATGGATAGCAGGATAAAATCTAACCTCCTCAGCATAACATCAAAACCCCTTCACATCTGACTTCAATCTTCCTGGTCCCCCTGGAGGGGGCTGGATCTCACAATAGTCTTGTAATAGCCCACTCTCCCATCTTGACTGATTGCTGATCTGCCTGTAGGGAGCCAGAAAAGACAAAGATGAGGAAACCGCGCCAGATGGAGACCAGTCATGCTCTTCTCTGTCTCTCCATTTTACCTGCCCCTTAGCCACCGAGACACTGTTTGCAGTGGCTCCCACCTTCTAATCTTGAAGGAGTTTACTTCTTTAAAATCCACAACTCCTGTAGTGCTTTCTCACTCTGTAATCTGTATATCCCCACAAAGCAAGAAGATTTTTGTCAAATCTGACCTTCTGTAATTTATGTTTAAAAAACATTGAATATGAGTTTTCAAACAACTATGTATAACTCCCACTTCCAAAGGACAATCTGAAACAACTCTTATCTCCTCCTTCCTTAAGAGTCGCATCAGGAGGTTTTAATGATACATTAACTCATCAAAAATATTAATTAAGCTTCTAAGATAGAACTAGAATTAAACTCAGATTCCCCACTATCTACTTCGCACAGACAGTGTTTCATACTTGCCTCTGGCTTTACTCTGTTGGCTGCCAACCGTTGGCCCCAACGAGAGGGGGATTTACAGTGAAAATAGTGGAGCTTACACTTTAGGGCCTATGCTTTGACTGTGTCCTTCCCAAGTCTCTGCAAATAGCTATAGCAATATGATACATGGTTGCATGTTTGTAAAGCTGGTAAAAGTGAGACATTTTAACTGCGTTAGGATCAGAGTCTCTTTCTCTTCTGATTTCCCTTCTGTGATACCTCCTTTGGTGACAGGTAGTACTAGAATAGGTATTCGTAAGTTCAATTGAGGATACATTCAGTGAGTTCAGTGGGATTTATTAATGCACTTTACAATCACTGCTGTGTACAGTTAAGTTACTGTGTATGGTATCATGATATTCTTATGGAGCGTCTGGAACCAGAATCTCTTGGGACAGGGCCAGAGAGGGCAGGCTTCATGAGGTCTGGGAGTAAGGCTTTCAGTTGTGTGTGTGTTTGTTGGCTTATCATTGAGTCCCCAGGACTGCATTGGCTCAGAGTAGGTGTTTAATAAATGCTCATGAAATGAATTTTTATGCACAGAAGGCCTTGAGAATGACTGTTTCTGCTTATTTAATATCTTATAGAGCAAGACTGCAGATCAAGATTTTCCAATGTGGTGCTGACTTTTTTGAGAACAGTTAATGAGAACTAGGAAAGTCCTTGTAGACCATCCAGTCCAGTGGCTTTCAAACGGAAAGTGTGAAAGGACAACAGAGTTACATGGATTCTTTTCTGAACTGCTTTTTTCCAGTGATGCCATATTCTGTAAGACTTCATGTGAAGGTGTGGAGGACGGGTAATGTCTGAATCTTCCAGGCAATGAGAGGGATGGTGTGAATCTGGAAATTCTTTGTGATGGTCTGAGACTCCCCTTACTCCAGTTAAGAACACTGACTTAATTCGATCTGTTTTTTTTAACAAATGGCCTCTGAGACCTAGAGCAGTGAGGATAAGGACTCTTACCCAGTTACAGAGTGGAGTAAGGGCTAGAACTCAACTCTTAAAAATTTCAAATGCAATGTTCTTTCTACAATATTGTGCCTACTTCTTCACTTCTGCTTATAGGCAACTTCCTTTTCCTTTAATTCTCTAATATTTGGAGGGCACGTCACAACTTATACACTTGCTCTATATTGTTTTACATTGCTTGTCATGGTTTCTCATATGTAAGTATAGTATTTTCTTATATTTTAAATTTTCTAAGAACAGGTAACATATTTTAAACTCCCCTTGCAATTCTGCAGGTAACTAACACATTGATGATAAGCTAATATTAAGAGAGCAAAATAGTTGATGATTAGTTTATTAGTATCTCAAAATAATCCATTTGATGTGCTAAGGTGCTATTAGTTACATTTCAAGTATACATGCAATTCTTGTTAGAAATATTATCCACCTTTTGAAATACATGTTGATTAAAGACTAACATGGGCTGTGGGCATAGGTATAGTAACAGCATACCATAGGCCAGAGAAAGAGTTGCCTTTGGAGGTCCAAGATCAAGAAGCAGGATGTCTAACAGGGCTCTTGAGAATTCTAGGGCAGCCAGTACTCAAAAGGCAAGATTTGATTGTGAATGATTTCATGCAGCTCCGTTGGTTAATAAGCAAATCCTGCCCACATTTGTGGATAACATGGAAGCTACCTGAGCAGGTAAAGGCTAAGACAGAAGATCCATGAACAGAACTGGAGTTTTGATAATTCACCAGGAACTTGGTTACTTTGTTGTACCTTTTATGCTTTTATATTTCTTCTTCCCTTTCATTTCCATGCAATGTATTTATAACTTGTAGCTAGATTTTTAGATTACTGCCAGACAAATTCAGTCAATTTAATTAATTAGGCAAATTAAAGTGAAAATTATTTTTTAGGGGCTGTTAAAATTTATAAGATGTTAGCACATTCTTCTCGTGTGCTTTTATTATTATTATAAATGTTGTTTAATAATTAGCCATGTGTTAATTGTTAACTTGGGGAATGATTTACATGTTTAAAATTGGGAGAAATCATTTTGGCTATGGCTACCTCTTTTAATTTACTTACATATTTTTTCCCATCACACAGTGTTTGACTTTTACAACCACATAAATTTTGATTAGAACCTGAAATAATTCAGTAAAACAAGATGATGATTTTTTGTTCTGCTCAATCTTTGTATCATAACCTTCACTTCTCAATGCTCAAATGATGGAATGAAAAATGGACAATTCTTGACTGCATCGTGCTGCCCTTGTGTTGCTGTACTGTTATTTCATACTTGATACATTCACATTTTTTCTATTCTTATGAATTTTCTCAAAAATTGTACTCTAAAGTGCATGAGGACAGAGACTATGTCTTATTTTATTTTATTTTATTTTATTTTATTTATTACTTCATGTTCTTGGATACATGTGCAGAATGTGTAGGTTTGCTACATAGGAATACGTGTGCTGTGGTGGTTTGCTGTGCACCTATCAACCCATCATCTGGGTTTTAAGCCCCGTATGCATTAGGTATTTGTCCTAATGCTCTCCCTCCCCTTCCTCCCAACCTCCCAACAGGCTGGTGTGTGATGTTCTCCTGCCTATGTTCATGTGTTCTCATAGTTCAATTCCCACTTATGAGTGAGAACATGTGGTGTTTGGTTTTCTGATCTTGTGTTAGTTTGCTGAGAATGATGGTTTCCAGCTTCATCCATGTCCCTACAAAGGACATGAACTCATTCTTTTTTACGGCTGCATAGTATTCCATGGTGTATATGTGCCACATTTTCTTTATCCAGTCTATCGTTAATGGGCATTTGGGTTGGTTCCAAGAAGAGGAGAGAAAGAGACTATGTCTTATTAATTCTATTAGGTTGGTGTCTTATTAATTCTATTAGGTTGGTGTCTAATTCTATTAGGTTGGTGTCTTAATTCTATTAGGTTGGTGCAAAAGTAATTGCGGTTTTTGCCATTACTTTCAAGTGCAAAAACAGCAATGATTTTTGCATCAATATAATACATGTCTTGTAGTAGTGTTTCCAAACTAGCCACATCAGAATCACCCAAGGTGTCTTTTTAAAAACCTAGAGTCTAAGATCTCAGCTTGGGAATTCTGAAAAGTTTTAAGAAGGGTCTCAAGATTCCGATTTTTTTAAAAGCTCATCCAGATAATTTTTCTGGACAGTTGATTTTGAAAGTCACTGGTCTATAGCATGAAACACTGCCTTGCATTTAGTAATGGCTCAAAGTGTTCTTTTGTTTATTTTGAAACTTACATCACTCAAGAGAGCCATGTAAACCAGGTCTAGCATGTTTACTTCATTATTTTCTCTTCTTTTTATTTTATTTTACTCTAAGTTCTGGGATACATGTGCTAATCATGCAGGTTTGTTACATAGGTATACATAGCTTCTGCACAGCAAAAGAAACTGTCATCAGAGTGAACAGGCAACCTACAAAATAGGAGAAAATTTTTGCAATCTATCCATCTGACAAAATTCTTATAACCAGAATCTATAAGGAACTTAAACAAATTTACCAGAAAAAAACAAACAACCCCATCAAAAAGTGGGTGAAGGATATGAACAGACACTTCTCAAAAGAAGACATTTATTTTCTCTTCTTGGTGCTTTGCCTTGCTTCACTGACTACCTGACAAAAACCAATTCAGATGCATTCTTTTTTTGTTTTATGGTGCATATTGACAAAATAACCAAGACTTTTTATTGCTTCTTCAAAACTACTTGAAAAATCTGATGGTGCTTTTTAAAATTTGCATTAGCGCTTTATGGTACAAGACCACCCTGTTGCCTATGTTTTCTGGCTGGAAGTGTTGGATATATCTTGGAAGACTGATGCAAGACAAATGTCTACCCACATTGACACTGTCCTTTGGATCCTGGTGGCTGCTGCTGTTTTCAGAGTCTTCTTCCACTTTAAACATGCTCTAAATGATGCATTTGTTTCAGGAAGCTATCTTATCTCTGATTACTCTCTGCTGCCTGGCCTTCTGATTGCTTCTCTTTCCAACTGCCATTTTCCAGATCATCATATGGCAGTCATCCATTCTTGGTGCATGGCCAGTCCATTGAAATTATGACAGAAAACTCTGCAGTTGTCAACTGCGTGAATGATTTGCTTTAGCATTGAGTAGTTTAGTCTCATTCCCATATTTGTTATGGGTTACTCTGTCTTGCAATTTTAAATTCAAAAAGCATTGTTTCCAGCATTGAGGAAACTTTTCAAGAAGCTTAATGTGTTGGTTGCTTAGTGTACTTAGGTTCCTAGAGGTGTGTAGAAATGTGTTCCTGGCTTATACTTCATGGGTCACGAGTAGAGTCACTAAAGGTTAGGAACAAAAAATCAAAAGATGAGAGAAATGGGTTGGTAGAGGATGAGTGAAAAAATAACAAATAGGAGTGAGGAATACTTAAGAGAGAGTACCGAAGAGATGGAGAGGGAAAAAAAGTACTAACTACAAAGAACCTAGAGAGGTTATCTTAAGAGGTTTTGCAGTAAGGGGATAATTCATTAAGAATATTTCAAAGATTATATCTGACAGGTGAGCCCTTGGGCCAAGAGCCTTTTGCAGATTTGGGCTGTGTCACTTCCCCCTATCCCCATCCCCATTCTTATTTATATCCTTTGAAATGTCATGAGAAGATTATTTCCTTTACAACCATTTTTTCCCCAATTAGTCTAATGCAGAGATTTTTAATATATGACTGGTGGATTTACAAGTTAAGCACTGGTCCTTGAATCCTCTAGAATGGTTTGTAAAATTTGTATTTTATCTTCATGTTTCTCCTCCAGGGGGAAGTCTAAAAGTTAATCATATTCTGAAAGGGATCACTGACCAGAAAACAGTTCTGTTTTTCTTTTTTTTTTTCTTTCCTTTTTTTTTTTTTTTTTTTTGACAGAGTTTCACTCTTGTTGCCCAGGCTGGAATGCAATGACATGATCTTGGATCACTGCAACCTCCACCTCCCAGGTTCAAGCGATTCTTCTGTCTCAGCCTCCTGAGTAGCTGGGATTACAGGTGCCCACCATCACGCTCAGCTATGGTTTTTTTTTTTTTTTTTTTGTATTTTTAGTAGACGTGGGCTTTTACTATGTTGGTCAGGCTGGTCTCGATCTCCTGACATCAAGCGATCCACCCACCTCGGCCTCCCAAAGTGCTGGGATTACAGATGTGAGCTACCGCTCCCGGCCCTGTTTTTTTTTTTTTTTTTTTTAATTAAAATTTTAGAAGATCAAGTAACAGTGGACCCCATCCATGGAAACCTATCACTGAGTAACATATTCTCCAGATAACAGTCAGCAGAGTCCTGGGAATTAGGCTGATGACAGTAGCTGGTCGCTGGGCTGATGCTTCTTCCATCCTTTACCATTTAGTCGTTTTGGAGCTTGATCAGTGTTACCTTTTGTCTCTCATCATCTCAAAGGAGTCTTAAACCTTTGGATGTCATTTTCCAGTTTCTTGTGAACAAAACACCAGTGACTTGTTTTTTATTTTTTTCCCCTCTTTTCTTCTTTTTTACATAGGCAATTGATATCTGAGATGCTTTTCATACTTGAATTACAGGTGCAGACCATTTGTTGTATTTAGGGTTTCTCTCCTGCAAGCTGGAAAATAGATCGTGTTTGCATTTTTAGCGTTTTAAAAATGCTAGTGCATTAGCTGATTTGCGAATTATTTTGTAACTACTTGAATGTAAACATTTTTCCAGGGTCAGTTTCAGGAATACAACTTTCAGTACGTACCCACCCTTAGATGACTACAGTTATCATTAGGACTTTTGATAATGTTTACAGTTTCCTGCCTGAAAGAATTTTACTGATGTCAGGAAGTATATTCTGATACAGCTTTTAGGTCCCCTGATAACTCCTTGAGCACAGCTACGTAATCTCTCTGACAAATGGTAATTTGTCAGTCTGTGGCAGAAGCAGGATTTTCATCAGTCTGGCAAAAACTTCTGAGCTAATAAGTTACTGGTTCTGAGTTTATTCTCAAATGGGCGATAGCTGCCCATTCCTCTATTCTCTGAGTTCCTGAAGAGAATCAGCAGAAACTAAAAGTAGGAAAAGACAGGAGATGAGATTAGTGATGAAATGTAATAAATGGAAACTGTTAAACAGCCCTTGCCTATCGATAGTGGGGTTGGCTGATGTGTCTGAGAAGGAAAAACCACAGCTTAAAATGATTACAGCCAGGCTGGGTGCGGTGGCTCATGCCTGTAATCCCAGCACTTTGGGTGGCTGAGGTGGGTGAATCATGAGGTCAGGAGTTCAAGACTAGCCTGACCAACATGGTGAAACCCTGTCTCTACTAAAAATACAAAAATTAGCTGGGCGTGGTGGCGTGCACCTGTAACCCCAGTTACTCAGGAGGCTGAGGCAGGAGAATCGCTTGAACCAAGGAGGCAGGGGTTGCAGTGAGCCAAGATCATGCCACTGCACTCCAGCCTGGGCGACAGAGTGACATTCCATCTCAAAAAAAAAAAAAAAAAGAAAAGAAAAAAAAGACTACAGCCGTAAGTAACCATTTCACCACGGGGGAAAATTCTGTGTGTCCTTTACATAGATTTTATTGTAGAAGTTATTGCTCCAGAGATTTATATCTTGCATTTACTTATTATTTACTTATTTCATTTATGGAAAGCAGTATGAAAAGCTATCTACTGTATAGAATATGTAATTGTTTGGAGTAAAGTTTTAAAAAATTTACTTTCAGACCCTGCTTGATGCTCATTAATTCCTTGTTTTCAGATTGCTTAATACCCATTTCCTATTTCATATCTTAAATTACTTCAATTATTATTCAAATTTGCCTAATGGTAGTCATTTTATCCCCTAACATAGAATAGTCATATGGAGTTACGTTTATATCTGTCTCTACCTCTTAGCAAATAGTCATAAGCCCATAGTAATAAATGATCCCCTTGAAAACCATAAGTTCTTTTGTTTATGTTTATCAGTGCAGGGATTAGGGCTACCAGTGAGTAAGGCCAGAGAATTGTCCAGGTAAAAGAGGTTCTGAAGATAACAAGGTTGAGAGAAGTGAGGAAGTCTGTGGATAAGGGAAGCACACCAGGTTTAGGACCTTAACAAGGAGATGGAGGAACGCAGAAGAAATAAAGAGCAAAGGAGCTCAGCCAGATTAGCATCTGGAGAGGCAGACAGAAAGAATTCTGAGGCCTGGGAAACACACATAGGTAAAGTTGAGTAACAAGTGTCAGAAAAGTGGCCAAGAGGGCCAGGTAGAAAAAATCAGAACCAGACTCAGTGTCCAGACAGCAGATTCAATTAGAAAATGTGCAGAAAAAAAAAAAAGACCATGTTAACATGTATTGTGAGCCTGACTATGATACGCTGTTTGCACTGGACCAGGATGAAGTCAGCAAGAGGCAGTACTGAGCCCACAGGCAGGGAAAATAAGAGAGGCAGATGGAGCAGGAGGCCAGGCAGTGCCTGGCTCCACCTTTGGCAGAATTTCATCTGGACCTAGTTGGATTGCTTATCTTTGCATTTTCTAGACATCCTTTATCTTTTTAACTTATTGGTCAATGGCATATATATATTGCACCATGCAGCTCAAGCAACCAACCCTTTTGTACTTTTTTATTTAGAAAAAAAGTAAGACTCTGTTGGGAGGCTTTTACTGTCTGCTCTTTTCTGATTCATTTCAACTTTATTTAATCTATACAAGACCAAATAAAATGCAGCATTCTTGTCCCAATTGTAATAGATCTTATGTTGACACATTGCTGCCATTGTCCTGTGAAACGAGTAAAAGGAATTGCCGTAAGAGGGTCTTTCTGTGCCAGTTTTTCCTTCTGAGTTTTTGTTGCTTTTGGAAACATCCTCATCTGACCTCCTTTACTGATAAGATTTTAACGGGCCAAGTGCAAATCTAGGCATTACTTTAGAATTTGCAGTTTAGACATTTACTGTTGAGTTGAGTATACATACTACAGGGTGTAGAGGTAAGTAATGAGACTATGTTCACATTTTGAAATAAGTGCTCTTCTGCCAGGGTTACACGAGGACACCTTCGTTTACCAGTTTGATTGATCTTCTAAGAAGGTTCAAATGAGGAACAGCTAATGCTACTGATTCCTCTCTCACAGTGGTTGAAAAGGGATTTCCAACAGTTCAAGTCAGAGTGAAGGAATAGGAAAATTTCAGGCATAGGCAAGGAGCTGGTCAATAGCATGTTGCAAGAGTCTCGAGGAGCAAAAGTCTCTTATTTACATTCTGGTTTCATCCACCGAAGAATCAGGTTTTCTATTAGAATGATACAAAAAAATGGATGATAATGATACTGATTGGATACTCAGACAGAAAGATGCTCCCTGACATGAGTGACTGTGGGTGGAGGTAGGTATGAGAGGCTGGTGGTGGGCAGCCATGTTAGCAGAGAGAGGTAAAAACAGTTGATCAGGCGAGAAAGATGAAGTTCTAATGTTGTTGGATCTTGGCTGATTTTGAAACACTAAACAGTCCCTCCCAGCATCTCCCTGTCATCACTGCTTTGTTTTCCCCAGTCCCGTGCTTGTGGTTCTGGCTCTCTTGCCTCGAGTCAGCCTTTGGACCTGAGTTTTTTCCTTTGGCTTTTGGTTGGAGGACATGATGACCTCACAGATGGTCTTCATAAATCAGCCACTGTGCTCCCAGGAATCTTTGATTCTACTCTCTAGTTCATCTCCTTGACTGTGCCCTGAAACCTGGCTCACTCTATTAAGTCATGCTGGATATTGTGGGGTCATTTTCTACCCCTCATGCATGTCCTGACCCACTTGTTTTCTCTGAAAGTCGATTTTCATTTTCTGTAACTCTGTGTCTTTGCTCTTCTCCCTCTGTCCCGTAGCTGTCAACCCAGCTGCATGCAGCCAACCCAAACCCTTTGTAATTTTTCTCTTCAGTGCTTCACAATATATGTCCTCTCTGACTTGGGAGCAAATTAATGTTAAGGATTTTGCACTTAAAATTTAATATAGCATCATTGGCCCTGAGTCGAGGAGTGGGTATTATGCCAAAATACTTATTGTCCCCATGTTGTGTCTAGCAAGTTGGGAATTCTGATATATGGCTATTTTAAACAAAAGTCCAAATGAACTTTAGAATTGGCTTGAGAAGGAAGAGAGAAAGAATTTTAAATTAAAGCAAAAGAATCTTTTGTTTTCTACCCCAGTTATACTGAGATGACATAGTTTGGATGTTTGTGCCCTCCAAATCTCATGTTGAAATGTAATCCCCTGTGTTGGAGGTGGGACCTGGTGGGAGGTGTTTGGGTCATGGGGGTGGATTCCTCATGAATAGCTTGGTACTGTCCTTGCCATAATGAGTGAGTTCTCACTCTGAGTTCATGTGAGATCTGTCTCTTTAAAAGACCGTGACACCTCCCCCTACTCTCTCTCTTGCTCCCACTCTTATCACATGATGCACCTGCTTCCCCGTTTTCTTCTGCCGTGGGAGTTCCATATGCACCTAACCCTGGAGCTCCCAAATTTATAAAACAATTGCTAATAGACATAAGAAATGAGATAGACAGCAACACAATTTGAGTATTGAAGGGGGACTTCAATACTCCAGCGACAGCTCTAGATAGGTCATCAAGACAGAAAGTCAAAAAAGAAACAATGAATTTAAACTAAACCGTGGAACAAATTGACAATCTACCATGATTGGAAGTTTCCTGAGGCTTCACCAGAAGCAGATGCCGACACCACACTTCCTGTACAGCCTGCAGAAATGTGAGCCAAATTAAAACCACTTTTCTTTATAAATTATCCAGTCTCAGGTATTCCTTTACAGCAATGCAAGAATGGGTTAACACATAAGGCTTATGAGTTAACTGATTTGTGACCCTCCAAATATAATAAATAACAAATGAAATATCTAACCATTGGAAGCCCTCTTTGTGGCTCTCCAGTCAGTTGGATGGAGGCTCACAGGGGCTATAACTACCTCATGAGATCAGCAGGTTATAATCCCTCCTAGGATTATGTAACACACTATGCAGATATTTATAATTATATTGTGAAGGAGAAATTAGATGTGCAGGTATACATTTTGAAGTAGGAGGAAATGAAAAGGGACAGTAAGAGTAAAAGGTTTTGCTGTGATTCTGTTTGGTAAAACCTCTTTTGAACAAAGATTTCCTCAAAGAAATGAGAGCAAAATATAATCAGCTTGAGGGCTCTGAGTATAGCATTGTGTCATATGGATCAAAAGGAAGCCTAAGCTTTTGATCCCTTTTCTCAGGTGGGGAATGGGATTTAGAGGTATGTCAGTATCTACAAATTCAGTTCTAAGATGTTGAGAAGAAGCTTTGAAGCCAATAAAAAGCATAAGGCAGGATTTCATTAAAAATAGTTATTGGGGGAACATTGAGCAGTGGTGTGGAATATTGGGCTAGCGCTGGAATATGGGATTATGCACATACCCTGAGATGCCTCTGCACCCAGCCACACCACAAGCTCTGAAACAGCATGCCTGAAATTCCATTGCTGCGGACCTCAAGCAGTGACTTCATGACTTTGGGAGCACTGGCAAAATCCGGTGCCTTGATGAGCCGTTGGGAATGATGGCTGCAATCTTAACAGTTAAGTCTTTAGTCAGAGATGAATGAACTCATTTAATACAAAGCTTTTTCAAAATCCACGGGGGTGATTATGTTGACAGTCATAACTAAAAATAGTAATCCGTAAAAGTCTCATCCCATATTTACATTGCATTTAAAGGACTATAAATTTGGCATGGTGATTACATCCTATTGTGTCCAACACTTGGCATTTGAATTACTAAGGACCCATAACTTAACCCTCAATACTTTTGAGATAGAATTTATATAAATGATCAATGCTTTATTAAAGGTAATAATGATAGTGTCTTTACCATTTTCCAGTTCACGGAGCACCTTTTCGTATATTACTTTTTGAAAGAAATAGTTTATTTATAAACTAAAAAAAAAAAAAAAAGGATGGTGTTCAGCAGTTGTAGTGGTATAAATTGTCTCCCCCAAAATTCAGATTTTGAAATCCTATCCTCTAGTACCTCAGAATGTGACATTATTTGGCAATAGGGTTGTTGCAGATGTAATTAACTTGAGATGCAGTCATTAGGGTGGGACCAATGCCAGTATGACTGAAGTCCTTATAAAAAGAGGAGATTTGGACACAGGCATGCACACAGGGAGAACGGCACATGAACATGAAGGTAGAGATCGGGTGATGTGACTACAAGCAGAGGACCGCCAAAGCTTGCCAGCCAACCATTAGAAGCAAGGAGAGAGGCATGAACAGATTCTTCTTCACAGCCTTCAGAAGGAAGCAACCTGGCTGACAACTTGATCTTGGACTTCTACCCTCCAGAGCTGTGAATCAATAAATTTGTGTTTGTGGTATTTTGTTATGGGAGCCCAAGCTAACTACAGCAGTCATCAACACATCCAAGTTATTTGTGATTGTTCTGCAGCCTTGAGTGTTATCTTTTTTTTCTCCCACTTTTCCCTGAAACCTTCTGAAATTGGATGTTGGTTTCCTTAGAGAAGGTGTATATGATGGTAAGTTTGGGTGAGGCCTGGGTAAGGAGGGGCAGGATAAAGGGTGTTTTAGGGTGAATGCCTGAGCCAGCAGAGGATGGTGAATGGTGGCCTGGAGAGAAGAAGCCAGAGAGAAAAAGACAGTCCATGCAAATGGACCCCAAAAGCGAACAGGAGTAGCTATTTTTATATCAGACAAAACAAACTTTAAGGCAACAGTGGTTAAAAAAGACAAAGAGGGAAATTATGTAATAGTAAAAGGCCTTGTCCAACAGGAAAATATCACAATCCTAAATATATATGCACCTAACCCTGGAGCTCCCAAATTTATAAAACAATTACTAATAGACCTAAGAAATGAGATAGCAACACAATAATAGTGGGGGACTTCAACACTCCACTGTCAGCACTAGACAGGTCATCAAGACAGAAAGTCAACAAAGAAACAGTGGATTTACACTATACCCTGGAACAAATGGACTTAACAGATATATACAGAACATTCTACCCAACAACCGTGGAATATACGTTCTATCAACAGCGCATGGAGCTTTCTCCAAGAAAGACCATTTGATAGGCCACAAAACAAGCCTCAATATATTTGAGAAAATTGAAATTATATCAAGTATTTTCTCAGACCACAGTGGAATAAAACCAGAAATCAACCCCATAAGGAATCTCCCTTGCACCAAGTCTCTTTTTTCCCTCACTGCTTCCAGAGCCATCGCTCTAAAATATGTATCATTTCACTTATTTGCTCAGGGCTTTAGTGGCTGCCCAGAACATGCAGGATTATGCTGAAATTCCTTGGCATGTCACCCGCTTCATTATTGGCCTACTTTTCGTTTTTTTCTTTTTTTTTTTTTGAGGTTTATTGAAGTATGACTGACAAATAAAAATATTATCTATTCAAGGTGTACAATGTGCTATTTGGATATATATATATATATATATATATATGCAGTGGCCAGATACAGAAAAATAAATACTGCACGATCTCACTTACATGTGGAATCTAAAAAAGTCAAACTTACAGAAACAAAGAGAAGGCTGATTTTCCAATTTTATAACCTTCCTAGTGTTTTCTCTTGAGCTCTAGCCATGAGGAACTATCAACTAATTTGCTTCCTGAATGTGTTGTGCCCTTCTGCGTGGGTGTTCAATTCCACTTGCTTTTTCCGCTTTTTGCAATGCTATTTCTTCTTTGCTTTTTTGCTGAAGTTCTTTTTGCTTTTTTGCTTTTAGGGCACCCCAAATATGCCATTTCCCTTTTACTTCTCGCTGGGCATATAACAGTACGGAAGACAGCCGATAATTTAGCGGATGATTTATGCATCAAACAAACCATCATAAATAATTACTTTATTTTCATTATTTTAAGGACTTTGGAGGGGGGAGTGTCCAACAGGTGGAACATACCTGAAATGATGAAAGTGAGGCTACTTCTCTGAAGAAGTGCTATTTAAGGCAAAATGTAAAGACTATATAGGAGTTCTCCATGCAGAGAGTGGGCAGAATAGCCTTCTGGCAAAGGAAATAGTGTATCTGAAGACCCCAAGAGAGGAAGAAGCTTCCTTTCCTGGACTCATGTGGTATCTTGAACATGTACGTAGGTGAAAGCCTTGTATCACTATAATAATTTTCTGGCTGTGGGTCTTTTAGATGCAGAATGTAGGTAAGTCCTATTCATACTCATATTCCCAGAATCCTGCACAGTACTCATGCACGCACAAAATTGGCACTTACTTTAATGTTTGTGAATAATGGATTTAATGAAATAATGACTTGGATAGATGGATGAATAGATGGGTTCAATGTGTTTAAAATATGCTGTAAATGGGTATCATGAAGTTAACAAACAAAACCAAGATGATGAGTATCAGCAGAAGTAAATGACACAATCCACCAGATGAACCAGGTTCATATTCAGGGTCAAGAATGCAGGTAGAAATCTTGACACTGGCAAATCCATGCAAGGATTGAGTCAAGAATCAGGAAACTTTCTTGCAGGAAACTGAGTCTAGGAATAACACTGAAACTCAATCTTCTTTAGATTGTTGGTCTATACAGTAGAACAATCAGAGAACATAATTAGACTGGAAGAGAGTTGGCAAATTATGATTCATAAGTCAAATCCAGCCTGCTGCTTAGTTTTGTAAATAAAGTTTTATTTTTTAATTTTGAGACAGAGTTTTGCTCTGTTGCCCAGGCTGGAGTGCAATGGCACGATCTTGGCTCACTGCAACCTCCGCCTTCCCGGTTCAAGCAATTCTCCTGCCTCTGCCTCCCAAGTAGCTGGGATTACAGGTGCCTGCCACCACACCCAGCTAACTTTTGTATTTTTAGTAGAGATAGAGTTTCACCATGTTGGCCAGGCTGGTCTTGAGCTCCTGATCTCAGGTGATCTGCCTGCCTCAGCCTCCCAAAGTGCTGGGATTATAGGCCTGAGTCACTGTGCCCAGCCATAAAGTTTTGTTAAAAGACAGCCACACTCATTTGTTTGTCATTTGGCTGGGGCTGCTTTCACGCTATAATGCTAGAGTTGAGTGTTGCTATAGAGACCTCATGGCTTGAAAAACATAAAATACTTACTGTCTGGACCTTTACAGAAAAGGTTTGCTGGCTGTTGGTCTGGAACATCAGCTGCTTGCTCAATGGTATTATTGAGTGCTACTAAGTATTAGGCACTGTTCTAAATTCTTCACGTTAACTCATTTAGACCTTGTAACAATCCTGTGAAGTAGGGGTTATTATTATCTCCATTTGATGGAAGAGAAACTCCAGGCACAGAAAAGTTAAATTATTTCCCTAGGAACGTACTGCCAATGAGCTGTGGCCTTAGCCACTGTGCTATACTGCCTCTATACAGAAGCATCCTATTTGTTGTTGTTGTTGTTGAATGGGTATAACAAGTGGGAACCTCTTAGAGAGATGAAAGTCACACCATCACTGTCTTAAATATAAGCTGAAGACTGGATGGCTCATATATTCTTGCTGCTCTCCCAGAGGTTAATCTGAAAATTCTTGGGAAGACATAAATAGAATTTAATGACCATTTGTTTCTTTATCCAGGACTGATAGCCATGCATGTAAGATATCATTTACTTCTTGCTTAACACACTTTCACAAAGAGAATTGTGTTATTTTCCTAACTCAGTAAGGTATAAGCTATAGTCAGGCATAGTAGCTTTCCATCCAATTAAATATATGTTAAAGGAGTTGAAGCTGGGAATTTTTAACATTGAGTAAATCAGTGAAGACAGCATAGGTTGCAAGTCTTCAAGAATTTTACCAAATTTTCTCTTGTGGTAATATGAACCTGTCTAGAGAAAATCGAAAGATTTGGACTGGGAGTTAATACTAGCAGTCATGATTGTAATCATATTATACATTTTTGTAGATCTTAGGACTTGATAAAAAAGATTTAATAAGTGGTACATAATCTGGAGTATCCATTTTTTTTTGGAGAGAAAATAAAGGAGAGAGAGCTTACATCTCACAAATACTTCAAGGTCATCATTTCTCCCTGTCTTGCTAGAACAGGAAAATAAGGGACAAGACAAATAGCTGCCAGAGCTCTGATTGTCTCCTGCTCTATTGGAAACAGGACATGAAGGCTAAGCTGACATTGATAGAGACGTGTTTTGACGTGTTGGCACAGTATAATAGTGATCATTGCCACAGCCAGGATGTGTTCTTGTACAATCTTTCCTGTAACAGGAACATTAGCTTCTACTGGCAGAATCTTTTCTTCCTTTGATGCATGTCTTGTTATGTGACTCTTTCAGCTGGGTCAAGTGGTCCCCTGGTTCCTCTGTAGATGGAGGTGAGAAGGAGACAGCCATCTGTTTGGATGGCTTGGAGATTCACCTGCCTGAAGGGAGGGAGTTTGGAACAGATGATGGCTTTCAGACTTGGGTCCAGGATCCCCGCCTAGAGTGACTGATCAGGTCTGTAATGCCAAGGGTCATTTCTTCTGCATATTTTGGACAGCAGCTGTTGAACTGCTGGGTTTCCAGTCACTTCTACCTAATTGGGGAAAGGGGGCCACCTGCTCAGTATCCCCAAAATAGCACCAGTCTCCACCTTTCCCTCTTAGTCTCACCATCCCTCTGAGTCTTAGGGCTCACAGCCTACACTGCCACAGAGGTTCAAGTCTGTAGCCTTCCACATGGCTAATGTGATTTTATTGCTAAGTCCAGGAGGAGTACTTGCAGAGCATGATACATGTGTCATCTGAGGAATTCAGAGTTATTCAAAAATACTTCATATTATGAGTAGGAAATTTAAACAACTTTATTGAAAAATGGGCCATATCATACACTTTTCAGAGATTCTTCTGTGTGACTATAGAATGGCACCATGAGAGCATCACCTGTTTTCTGTTTATGCTATTTACCATGTCAGGTTATTTTTTACTGCCATATATATTTAATTTTGACAGTGAACAGATCTACTAAAAATAGAATTACAGCATATCATTTTAATTACAGCCATTTCAGTTGCTCATCAACATAACAATGAAAAATGGAAGGGTTACCACAACATTGCTGAATCGCCATCTCTTAATAGCTTTCTGTGAGTGTAGCATGTACTACCAGATAATTATGAAGATTAACTCTTGCAGATAGGATGCCTGTACCTATTTTTAATAATTTGTAAGCACTGAGGAAGGATAAAGAGTTGGAAATACAAGAATCTTAATCTTAATTATTTTACCCCATCTACCCTTTTATCCGTATTGAACTGTTGGGTATTTAGTTTGCTTTTTTTACTTTTCCCTTTTCCTTAATTTTTTTGTTATGGTGGAGGAGAGACTGGGGATAGCAAAGAAAGGAAGCAATCAAATTGCTGTAAGAGTCACAGACAACCCTCTTTAGAACAAAGTAAAGTCCATAAGAATGAGTTTCCATATCTCTGAAACTCCACATAGCTTATTTAATACTGCACAGAAGGCGGGTTATTGATCTGTGTGTAGAGTTGTAGGCAGAGAGGGACAGTAGTATATTCCAGGAGCTTCTCTCAGTCTGCAGCGTTACTCTAAGCAGGAAAAGACCCATGATTCCCTGTAGTGTCCTCAGCTGCCTCTATTAATCCATTGTCAAAATCATGGCAACAGGACCCGAGGCAAATAGCAGTTTTGTATCATCTTGCTTATGAATATGATCATGAGTGCTAGTGGTCTCCCCTTATGCAACTGGGTTTTATAAGCAATAGACCAGATGTATATGCCCTTACATTATAAATATACCTTTAGAAGTCTGATGTCTAAATCACGATAAGGAATCATTTCCAATGTATAAAACTTAAAATTTCCAGAACAGAGAGCAATATTTATTTCTACCAGCTTTCTCTCCATTAAATAATTGTTTCAATATCAGGATGTGATTGGAGCTTGAAGAAGCTTCTCTTGGGATATCTAAGAATGGAATCCATTTTGATTAAATTTACTGGTAGTTGAGGCGGTATGTAAATGGCATCAAATAACCAACTGGTCAATCTCCTTGAATGAATCAACTAGCCAAAGTCTAAGTAACAATGGCTTAGGAACAGATCCAGATTGTGCGGGGTCTGAGGCTGTTATGATTTGGTGGCTTTCTCTGAGAAAAAGAATACATAGTTGCATATGCTACATTTGGTATGAAAATGAATATTTATTTAGAATGAGAAATCACAAGTTATGCATTAAAAAGTATACAGATATGAAATCATCACAAAATCCTGAAAAATAACAAAATATTTTTATTAACTTTCTGATACACTTTTGTAATTGCTACATTTTTAGTTGCTTCTTCAAATGACAAAAAATTTTAAATATAATTTTCTATACAGATAATAGATAATAGTCTTTCCTTTATCATGGTGGATTCAAAATTGATTTATGTTACTGATGGTTTGGCAACATTTATTTCAGCTTAGCAACCATCTATTGGTAATGTTATGCAAATGTTTAGGATTCTTGTCAAACTGCAAGAAATCTCTTTAAACTTTGCTTTATATATAAACTTTATATTGTAGGCATTTTAAGTTATCTTAGGCAGTATCTATTCTGAAATGTTATTTGATCTGACAACACTCATTAAACAGTGTGGTCGACATTCTCAGGCAAATTTTGTTTTTCTTTACTAAGACATTCATCTGCCTTTTACTTTTTTATTTTTGGTTTGGAACAGTCCTGGTGTAATTCCTTTTCTCATGTTCATGATACTGATCTGCAAGCTTTAGTTTCCGTTGTGATATAATAAGAATTTTGGTGATATTGAAACTTCTGCCAATCTTCTCTTTCGGTTTACATTTTGGCTTTTTTCTTCTTCTCACATTCGAATGTTAGTATTATCCATAATTCTGAAAAATTAAAAAGAATCTGAAATTAACGCATAAACAAGAGAAGTTCAGTGCGTCTAAAATTGCTGCTATGTTTTGTTCAGCTAAAAGTGTTGTAATCAAATTAATCTTATACTACACACAATGACTTATTAATGAATATTTTGCACTTGTTTATTCAGTCTATTTCACTGCATTGGTAATAATATTGTGTGTTATTTCATCTAGAACCACTAGACTTTATCAGAACAACATGTGTTGGATATTCTAGGATACAATCCACTGTCTTGGGATGCATAAAATATGTAACAGCTATAGATTTGTGACTTACAAATACAAAAATTCTGGTAAATATCGCATAAAGAAAGGATTCTCATACAAATGGGGAAAATGTGTGGTGCATTTATATTTGTGTATGTTGCATAATCACCTGCATTCCTGACAGGAGGAAACTTCAATTTTTTTCATGCATCAGTGAGAACAGAATCTTCTATGCAAAATGTTACACAAATTAGCTCTTGGCTTCCTACATTTCAAACCTTATTTCCCCTTCACAACCCACATAGTTTTGGTGCTGGATAAACTCTAGACCATGTTAACATCACAGTATAACTTCTGGCCAGGCATTTCTGATAAAAATGCCAGGTAAGATGACAGGGTGGGCTGTAGAAACATTTCTGGAAGTCATTCCTACACCGAATGGCTGGTCACAACTTAATAGAAATGCCTGGAAGCTACAGACACATGTCCTGTTAAACCCCAACTCAGTATATACCCAGCTCAGCTTCTTGTTAGCCTAAAACGCAAATGATTCGTGATTGCACCAAAGTTACCCTACATAGGAGAAAATGTGACAGAGGAAATCAAAGCATAAAGAGACAGCAGTCTAAACCACTGTAGTTTAACTATCTTTCATTTGGAAATTTACAAAATTATATGATAGTATCAAGCATGGCTAGATCTCCTTATGGGGAACTGTAAGGTGCAAGACCCATGAAGCTCATAGTACACCTTGCTCTGGGGGTAGATCTCTCTCTTTCTCTCTCTCTCTTTCTTTCTTTCTTTCCTTTTCCCCTCTTAAGTTCACTTTGCAATGGCCAGGGAGTGATTTCATCCCTTCAATGTGAGAGACAACACAAACGTATTTTGAGACAGGAAGGCTGTTGGGGTGATCAGACCCAACACCAGGTTGTGGGGGCGATGAAGTCTGGTGGAGTCAAAGGATTGAGAAAAAGACATTTTGAGAGAGATAAGTGGGACCAGGGGGCCATCGCAATTGTGGAGGCTGTGAAGGCCCCGAGCTCTGGGAGCCCACGCTATTTATTGGTAATCCAACAGAGAAACAGATGGTGAGAATGTGGAGGTCAAAAAGGGCAGGCACATGATCTACAGCTGTGATGGTTTAGCATTTATAAGGAACATGTTCTGCTACTTGAGATAATGGGAATACAATTGATGTAGGAGTCTAGGAGGGCCAGAAGCAAGGAGCCAGCAAGTCTAGACACATTCCAGAGGACATTATGTCAGACATGCAAGCCCTGGCTCAGTATTTTTCCCAACACTCAGCTTTTCCCCAACATGCACCCTTTCTCTTTTTTGTAAAAGAGAAGGTATCATTATTACTAGCTATCATTATTACTAGCATAAAAGGTGGCCTTTTAATTGAGCAAGGCAGTTGCAGGCTGTGCAGCCGTTAATTGCCAGTTGGTGATCCAGATTCATTTTTCTTAGCCCTTATGCGAACTGGAGTTGCTCTGGTTTGAATGCTTCCCACATATCTCCCCTTTCCCTTTTACAAGAGGACCCTTAATCCTAGGGTTGCAGAAGGATGAAGGTCCATCTTCTGTAACTTCTTCATGCTGAATAGGGGTGATGATATTCCTGCCTAACTATTAGGGTCTCCTGTATTCAGGGTAGACAGAAGCTGAGTCAGAAAGCATTGGTCCATTAAGCATCATGACTCCAGTCGGTCCTTGTTCCATCTTTGCATTCAGATTCAACTGGCTCACGGCTTGTACTGGGGGAACCCGGTCCATAGTTGGGATCCATGGCTCCCTCCAGTCTCCCGTTCCATGTTGTACACATCTTGAGGACATCCACATGGTTCATTTGTCTCCTGCAAAAACACAAGCATACCCTCACCCCCACGTTAGTAAATCTACTGAAACAGAAGCAAAAACTTTTGTGGCTATAGCCGGGAGGGCACTGATATTGAAAAACAGGCCCCTTCTAACAGAAAACACAGGAAAAGCAAATCGAGGCTTTTCAAACCTTCAATTTGTACTGTACAGGTGGGTCCACTAGATGCTGTGGCTCATGATAGATCTTCAGATGTTTGGTGGGCACCCACACAGGCACGTGATCGTCACCTGGAGAGACACAAGCAAATCCTCTTCCACATATAATTATCTTTCCTTTTTTCCAGCTCTTTGTATGTGACCATATCTTTTTCTAAGGCCTGTGGCATTAAGATGAGTTAAAGAATGTAATGTTTGTGCATCAGCAAAGGTGCAGACACCAAAGCATCTGCCCTTTGATTAAGTTTAGTTAAAGGACCAAAAGGTCCTGTTGGAGAGAAAAGAAAGAGCATTTTTATTCCTACCTCCCTCCCCTCTATTCCTTTTATATTTGCTCTTTGAGCCATAGCTAATTTCCGTAATTCAGAATGTTCTTATCTGTCTCTGCAAATCTCTGGTAGTCTTTGCTAGTCTCTACTTTTGTATCTCTTTAGGGCACTGATCAGTACTTCTCTAGGGCACTGACCTTATATTGCTAGTCTTCATCTATCCCTATCTGTCCCTGTGGTACCTGTTAGTTCCTGCAAGTCTCTATCTCTCTATTTATCTCTATCTCTCTATTTAAATAATCTCTATCTCTCTATCTCTATGTATCTCTATCTCTATTTATATCTATGTCTATTTATCTCTATCTCTCTATCTCCATCTCTATCTATCTCTATCTCTATCCATTTATCTCTATCTCTCTATCTCTATCTATCTCTATCTCTATCTCCCTTATCTCTGCTTACTTAGTTCTACTTACTTAGCTCTACTTACTTACTTAGCTCTACTTACTTACTTAACTCTGCTTATTTACTTAACTCTACTTATTTACTTAACTCTACTTACTTACTTAGGTCTACTTACTTTCCTGGAAACCTTTTTTATGACCCTGGGTAGAGCTCAGAAATCCACTCTTTAAGCTTTGGTAAGAGACAAAACAGGGACCCCGGACTCAGCACCAGATTGAAGGGAACAGGAAGTGCTCTCCCCTCCCCAAAGCAGGAAAACCAGAGTTTGGCCCTTGCAAATTTCCACTCCACATCAGCATCATCCTCAATTTCCTGGAATGAATTGTTGATCATGGCAATTAACATATTTAGCAAAACAATGACCGTTGTAACATTATAGACTCCATAAAGAACACAACCAATGTTTTCAATGAATTTGTGGTTATAGTTGATGACCACTGATTTTACTTCAGAAAGTCCAAATATAGCCCAGAACAGTGTCTTAAAACTCTGTTGTGAAGGTTTCATTTGGTTTTACACCAAGGTAGTAGGAATAGAGGTTGAACATTCCCATCATAAAGGCCACAAACACCACAATGAACACATTCAGCGCATATCATGCCTGTGTGCTCATTAAATCTGTTTCTCTCTAGCAGAGGCAGGTTAACCATGAAACTGAAGCTTCAAGATAACTTTACTTGCCCTATGCAAAGCAGCCCGTGATTTATTTTTTCCGGGGACTACTGCCAACCAGGCCTGTGTGTCAATCTGTAAGCATCCAACAGCAGGTCTACTGTACAAATAGGTCTTTTGTCAAACACTTATTAACCCAATATATAGCCTTTCCTGTTGGATTAGTACTACCAAAGCCTCCTGTTCTTTTCACAGTGCTGCTTCCCAGCTTTATGTCAACAACTGAGCAATTCTTTCTCCTAGGGAAGCAGACCACGGAGTTGAGGAACTAATAATGAATTGAATTTCTCCGGTATAATCAGAGTCAATTATTTCCATATGTACAGTGACACCTTTCAAATTTAGACTAGACCTTCCTAGTAATAGACCAACTGTTCCTGAGGGTAAGGGTCTCCTGACTCCCATAGGGACCGTTTTTGGTGGCTCCCCAGGAGGTAAGGGTATGTGAATTGTGTGCAAAAGTCTACAGCAGCACTGCCTGCTGTGGTGGGGGACAATTGTTGTACGTTTGTAAGGGCACTGGCTGTGCCAGAAATGCCTGAGTTTATTGAGGTGCTCTCTGAATAAACAAGCCTCAGATTCCACTGGGTCTTAGTACTACCAATTGCTCCAGGTTTTAATGTTGTAACTACAGGAGTGGTAAGTTTTGTAGCTAATTCATTTTCTCGCCCATTAAGGGGAGAGAGAGGAGGTGGCCATTCACTTAATCCAGCAGTTGGAGCCGAGGGGATAGTAAAACATACTTTTTTGTTTCCCTTTTTTTTCTTTAATTTCCTCCAGTTTCTGTTCCTCACATTCAGAATCTGAAGTTAGTTTTTTACACTTGTCCTCCACTTCCTCATCTGAATCTGCCTCATCATCTGTTTGAAATGGCTCAAGAGCTGCTTTTATTAGCACCCACATGGACCAAACTGAGACTGGAATTTTTGCTCCATCCTTATATGCTTTTTAAAAATCTCTGCCAATTCTCTCCCATTCATCCAACTCCATAGTCCCTTGTTCTGGGAACCATGGGCAAAACTGCTTTACTGCACTAAAGAGTGATAACAAATTCTGGGTACTAACTTTCACTCCCCTTATTCGTAATAAATGCCTTAAGAAATTTAAATAAGCAGAATGTCTGCTTTCACTTTGTCCCATTGTTACCCTGGTTCTTCTGAGAGCTCAGCTTTCCCGCCAAGCTTCTTTTAGACGTCCTTGGGTGTCCTTTGACGAAGCATCCTCTGCTTTCACACGCTGTAGTGTTCCTTTACTGGGGTCTTTGTCTCCTCACTTTGGGCGGCCAGGAATGTTGGGGTGATCAGACCCAACACCAGGTCGTGGGGGTGACAAAGTCTAGTGGAGTCAAAGGATTGAGAAAAAGACAGTTTGAAAAAGAAAGTGGGACCAGGGGGCCATTGCGATTGTGGAGGCTGTGAAGGTCCTGAGCTCTGGGAGCCTACACTATTTATTGGTAATCCAACAGAGAAACAAGTGGTGAGAAGGTGGAGGTCAAAAGGGCAGGCACATGAACTACATCTGTGATGGTTTAGCATTTATAAGGAACATGTTCTGCTACTTGAGATAATGGAGAGCAGGTTCTTTTAACCCAAGATACAATTGATCCTGGGAGAGCAAGGAACAAGGACCTAGCAAGTCTAGACACATTCAGAGGACATGTCAGACATACAAGCCCTGCCTCAGTATTTTTCCCAACACTCAGCTTTTTCCCAACAGAAGGCCATGGATCAATGGAACAATGATCTATATATGGCACAGGCTTGACATTTCTCATGTTTTTAAGGGGCAGCAATTATCATTGCTAAGCAACTTGTAATTGTGCTCATTGGCTTTTTCTACCATTTTCTGTTGAAAATAAGGCAAATACTTCCACCTTAGGAAAGTGGTGAAACAGCTAGGTTAAATAGATTTTCTAAGTTGAAATAGTGTCTTAATGGCTTCAATATTTGGGAAATGCTCTGTTAAATAGTTGTAATTAATATAAGACTTCCCAGAGTCTTTGAGATGTTAATGTGAACATCAAAGATGCTTTAAGAAGGGATTAGGGCACGCGACATTTCCTAAACTTATTTGATCAAGAATTTCTTTTCTTTTTATTTAATCCTCAGGATCTCCTGTGGACCTGACCTAGTGGAGAAATACAAAGCTTTTATTTCCATTAGCCAGTAACAGGTGAGGAGTCAGGACTGATATTCCTGCCTGAGTCAGCTGAGATTACACGTTTAATAAACACTTATGGTTCAATGACAATATAGTTTTCAATAAAACTCTGTTCTTAATAAAACCATAATTATTCATGAGTTTGTGATTACTAACATTTATATAGATTTTTTTAAATGTAATTTAATTTAAAGTTCTGGAATACAAGTGCAGGACATGTAAGTTAGTTACATAGGTAAATGTGTGCCATGGTGGCTTCCTGCACCTATCAACCCATTACCTAGGCATTAAGCCCAACAAACATTAGCTATTTACCCTGCAGCTCTCCCTCCCTCCACCCTCACAACAAGCCCCAGTGTGTGTTGTTCCTCTCCCTGTGTTTATGCATTCTCACTGTGCAGCTCCCACTTGTAAGTGAAAACACACAGTGTTTGGTTTTCTGTTCCTGCGTTAGTTTGCTGAGGATAATGGCTTCCAGTTCCATCTATGTCTCTGCAAAGGATGTGATCTAATTCTTTTTTATGGCTGCATACTATTCCATGGTATATATGTGCCACATTTTCTTTATCCAGTCTATCATTGATGGGCATTTGAGTTGATTCTACATAGATTTTAAAATAGATCTCATTCAGAGAGGGTTACAATGAATTGAAGAAACTCAAGACACAAAATGACCATCTTTCTGATTCACATTGATTCTGGATTATAAACTTTTGCAAAAATCTTAGACATTTGTTCCTGCTGTGATCAAGATGCCTTATAAGGGCTTGATGACAGGTATAAAGGTGAGTTTAAAAGAGAAGAAGGAGTACCAGGTGTGGTAGCATGTGCCCAGCTCTTTAACTAGTTTCAGCTACTTGGGAGGCTGAGGTGGGAGGAATTCTTGAGCCCAGGAGTTCGAGGGCAACACAGCAAGACCCCATCTCTTAAAAAGAATAAAAGAGGGAGCTGAGTTATGAGTAAGAATGGAAGAACATGGCTGTGAGAATGGAAGGGAGGAGTTACACAAAGTGACAGATGAGAGATGATATCCCCTGCTGATGGTCAGGGCTGAGAGTGAAGGCTGAGTTAGACAGAGTTAGACAGCTGTGTTGCTGTCCATTGACACAGAAGCCTTAACTGGTGGCAGTGTCTATTCTGCTCTGCTATTGAATCTCAAAATTGAACCTACCTCTTTACTTCCACTGCCATTGCTCAAGTTCAGTCCAGCTTTCTATCAAAACTGCCTCTTATTTTCCTAACTGGAATCCCTGCCTTACAGTTTATTTTTTATTGCAGCATTTTCTCTTCACTGATGCCATAACTACCTTCCAAAATGTAAACATAATGATGCTCTGGACATCCACACAAGCCTTTTGGAAAAGAGCCATAGTTATTGCAAAGTGAGAGGAGAAAAGGAGGGGGAAAAAGGAGTTGGCCAAGGCTCTGGTCATCAGGGCACACACTGTGGGCCAAATGATGGGTAAAAGCAGAGCCTTCATAGTGCAGCTTGCACTGTAGAGCAGGCAAATGTCCTTAGTTCTGTTTCTCTAGTACTCAAGATTGAAGGCAAACTGCTATTGAGGAGTTGAGCCAGTCCCCCCTGTGTTGACTTGAGCCTCATTGACTGCAGACACTCACAGTATGAGGCACAGTGCATGTTCACTTGTCCATGCTCAATCACACCACCAACTCACTTCCATTTCCTAATGTCATTTATTTCCATTAAAATTCTCTCCTTGTTTGATGTCGCTGGGGCTTGGCGCAAGGCTTTTGAATTTCCTACTGAAAATCAAAGCTTACTGCTGTCAGATAAGATGAGAAGAGAGAACTGATGAAGAAAGAAAGAAAAAGGCACAAAAAAGTATTGATACTATACTTCCTGGTGAAAAATGGCAACAGGGGAGTTCCAAGCTAAAATTAAGAATAAAGAGAGGAGGCGGGCAGATCACAAGGTCAGGAGATTGAGACCATCCTGGCCAACATGGCGAAACCCCATCTATACTAAAAATTCAAATATTAGCTGGGTGTGGTGGTGTGTTCCTGTAATCCCAGCTACTCAGGAGGCTGAGGCAGGAGAATCACTTGAACCCGGGAGGTGGAGGTTGCAGTAAGTTGAGATTGCACCACTGCACTCCAGCCTGGCAACAGAGCTAGACTCTCTCTCAACAACAACAACAACAACAACAACAACAACAACAACAAAAAGAGGAATGAATAGAATCACAGGTTCAAGGAATAACATTAGGAAACCAACTTTAAAGTCGTTAGTTTATGGGTTCAAGTCTCACTCTGCCAGTTTCTGGCTCTGCTTGTTAATATGTAAAATAGTAAAATGGGATTAATAACAGTAGGTGCCTCATAGAGAGGTTGCAAGAATTAAATATTTCATATACTTAGTTAATTAGTCAGTGTTAATTGACATTTTTTTTGTCATTGATGATAGCCTGATCAACAGAAGTTAGGCTTGAAGTTAGAAATGTTAGAAGTTAAAAGAAATGAAGATTATTCCTTCATCTTTTTCTACATTGATTGACTTATTGAAAAATTGTTACCATTTTTTTGAGCACCTATTTGATTTTAGGGAGAATCCTTCAAAACAGAAGACACTGTTAAGAAGTGTAGAATCTGGAAGCTTAGAGAATACAGCTACTTTAAATCCTTTTTTGAAGTGAGACATAGACAATTTAAATATCAATTGGATAATCCATCAATAGATTAAAATTTCAGAATGTTAGTGCTAAAAAAAGTACTTCATAGATCATTCACTCAAACCCTTTCATTTTCCAGATGCCCAAGCTGAGTTGCATCATTCATTCATTCATTCATTCATCCTTCATTCATTTACAATGTTTATTGAGTGCCACCTGTTTGTCAGATATGGTTACCTGACAGGTAGTTCCTGAGACACAGCAGTGAACAGAACGGAACTGATCCATGCTCTTTTGTAGCTTATGTTCTAGTGGAGAAGGAAGACAACAAACAAATAAAATAGCAGTGGTAACATGTCCTAAGACAAAAATGAAACAAGGTGAGAGTAAAGAGGGGAAGCAGGCACATGTGTTAGTTCTTTGTGTGTATGCGTGCTGTATTAGTCTGTTCTCACGCTGCTAATAAAGACATACCTGAGACTGGGTAATTTATGAAGGAAAGAGGTTTAATTGACTCACAGTTCCACATGGCTGGGGAGGCCTCACAATCATGGTGGAAGGTGAAGGAGGAGCAAAGTCATGTCTTACATGGCGGCAGGCAAAGAGAGCATGTGCAGGGGAACTCCCCTTTATAAAACCATCAGATCTCTTGAGACTTATTCACTGTCATGAAAACAGCATGGGAAAAACCCGCCTCCATGATTCAATTATCTCCCACTAGCTCCCTCCCATGACACCTGAGAATTATGGGAGCTACAATTCAAGATGAGATTTCGGTGAGGACACAGAGCCAAAACATATTATGTGCATATGCTGTTTTTAAAGAATGTTCAGGGGAGGCCTCCTCTTTGATCAGGGGATATTTAAGTAGGCACTTAAAGGATCTGAGTGCCAGATTTGCTTGTCCTGGAGCAAAGTAGCACTTTAAAGAAGATGCCTGTTCAGATGACTTGCCAAACCCTCTCCAGGATAAATTCACAAGAGAGTTCGATATGAAGTGAGACAACAGAAGAACTATATCAGAGGAAAGGTGACACAAGTGCACTTTTGGCTATGGTTCATGATGACTCTCAGAAGGTTACAGGAACCCTTTGTTGGAAAGCTGGCAGGAAGTGAGGTAGAGTTAGGGCAGGGAGCAAAAAGATTAAAATGTGTGTCTTTATATGGGCTTTTGATGCATATGAGCATGAGTTGATGTGAGGATATCTGAAACTGCTTTATCTACTGCAGAAATATTGTCATGAAATTTAAAGGAAAATTAAAGGAAAACAGGTGTAGGTTCTAGAGTGTATTCTCACTCAGGCAGTAGCATAAAAATTTAAAAATCCCTGACAGCAGAACTGATAGATTGTTAGAAGGTTTAAGTTGGAATGTGAGAGAGGGCCCCCAGCCCTCATTCTTCATATTCTCTTTGTGGGGGTTAACTATCAACAAGAGAGCAATTTCAAAGACAAGCTGAGAATGAGGGTATGTTGGCATCATGCCACCAACATGAAGGTCATGAATGTAAATAAGGTAATAAAAATATCAGTGGAATGGTGCACTCTTGACAGGGAGTGTTCCAAAAACCAAACCAAACAAAAAACGTATGTGATATTTGGAAGATCAACTCTTTAGACAGAAAATTCTATTAGCAATTCTATGGGGAACAACTCTCTGTAGGTGAAATGTCTTAGAAGCAACAAATTCTTTTTGTTCATGGTTGAATAAAATTAGGTAATAATGCAATAATCTCCTAATTGAGAGAATATCCTGGAGATATCAACCATACCAGAATGACCAGGAGAGGGTAGAAGACTTGATTGGGCTTGCCTAATTAAATATCTGGTTTGTTTCAAGTGAAAGAGTGAATTCACAAGACTAACTGTAACTTCAGGAAAAGTCTTACAGAGTCCAGTGGAAACAGTTCTTAACCATAGAGTTTTAATGACAGAGCCTGCCTTTAAAATTTGTTTTTGCATATTCTTTATGAAAGACAAAAGCATAATACCCTATCAAAGATGCCTAAGATTTTTTAAGTGCGTTCTTATCTATAAATAGATGAAAAATGGAACTTGAAAGTATTTGGGGAAAAAATGGACACATGTTAATATTAGACTGTAAGTATAGGATATTTTCATATAGGTGTGCCCTTTTAGGATCTTCCTGAGAAGGAAGATACCAAGCTGAAAGTCCCTATCATTTAATTAATTAAGTGATGCTACAATGCTTGCGAGTTCACAGGAACTGGGCTGTGGATGCCTCTTGTCTAATTCAAAGTGGTAAAGCTTATATATATTAGAAATAATCTTCTACTGCAGCCATTTCATCATTCCCTCCCACTTTCATTCTCTTATTACTGATATGGTTTGGCTGTGTCCCCACCCACATCTCATCTTGAATTATAGTTCCCATAATACTCACGTGTAGTGGGAGGGACCCCGTGGGAGGTAATTGAATCATAGAAGCGGTTACCTTCATGCTGCTCTTCTCATTATAGTGAGTTATCGCGAGATCCGTTGGCTTTATAAGGGGCTTTTCCCTGTTTGCTCGGCAGTTCTCCTTCCTGCCATCCTGTGATGAAGGACGTGTTTGCTTTCCCTTACACCATGATTGTAAGTTTTCTGAGGCCTCCCTAGCCATGTGGAGCTGTGAGTCAATTAAACTTCTTTACTTTATAAATTACCCAGACTTGGGCAGTTCTTTATAGCAACATGAGAATGGACTAATACAATCACAATGCCAGGGACTCTATCAGGGCCAGTGTGCCACTGTGATCTTTGTCCTTAAATGGAAAATGTTTATTGTCAGATGTCTCCTCTTCCCTCCCTTTCAACAATTAATGCCACTGACCTCAACGATGGCCTAGGGTACAGAACATTCTTCAGAATCGATGCTTCCCTTGATTTCTTCACCTCATATTTAGCACTTGAGTTCTCTAGCATAAATCAGAAGTATGACAAATTGTGGAAATCCTATATATCATCTAGAAGAAAGGAGAAATAGTTGAAGACAAAATGTAGTCGTTATCAGTAGGTATTCATCAATTACTATATATATTGAATCTACAATAGCCACTGATTTTTAAGTGGTGTCATCATTTTATGTAAAACTAAAGGCAATGCTTCCTCATTGCACCAAGACACAATGTTTCTTACATCTTATAATTTTTATTTCACATTATTAAGAGACTATTTTAGACTTAGATTTTTCTTTCGTCATTTATCATCTTTGTGCATGTATGCATCTTTGTGCATCTTCACTTTGTGCAAGTGAAATAAATTGTCTGTTATTGCAGGAAGATGTGGAATTATAATCATTCCTCCCATGAAGAATATTTGCTTCACTGTTATTAGATTTATACTGTGTTGCTCAGTTTCCTTGCCTTTCTGCTTGTCTATCACATTTTATTTAATGCCGAGTAATAGTGCAAAGTTTTAAGGAACACAATGAGACTCATCATTTGTAGCACAAGCAGTGCAAATAACTCAACTAAAGTGACAACCATATGAAGATCTATGACCAAGTTTGCACATGTCACTTCCTCACAACTGCTACCTGCGTGGCAATGTTTTAAGACACCATCAGTTAGAGAATGTATTTCAATTTCAGAAATCTTTAAGATGTGGAGAAAATGGACATCCAGTTTTTAACAAAATATGGTAATTACAGAAATATAAGGTAACAAAGACCTGTAATACTTTCTAATGCTGTGGGACAATAGGGAAGAAATGTCAGTCAGAGAATAGTTGACTTTGACTTTAATCTCCTGATGAATATATCCCTAATTTCAAATGGACCCTGGCACAAAAGAGATGCTCAGTACCAATCTCTTCAGGTAATGAATGAGAAGCTAAGGTTGACTTTTCTTCTCTGATGGAGAAGTTAAGTTTTCTTAAAAAAATCATAGCTGATTCATAATAACATAAGTTAATTTTGACAAAAGAAAGATCACCAATGACCTCACAATCCTAATAGGATTACTTTTATTTTTTTATATTCATCTTAGTGTTCATCTATGTAAATTTTTAGTGTTTCTAGTTGTAATCATAATGAATATAAAATTTTTATATATTTACACCGAATATTATATCATAACAGTATAATTATAATTTTATGGCTGTGTAATATTCCATTGAATTATACACAGTAATTTATTTAAAGATAAATTGTTATTATACATGTAAATTACTTCTGATGCTTTGCTATTTTAGTTAAAGCTATAAATAACATTATCATGCATTTAGTTTTCCCTTCTGTTAAATTATATTCCTAGGAAACATTCCCAGGAGTGGAATTTTTGGGTGACGGGGAACGATACATTTTTATGGCTCTTGGTATAAATTGCCATAAAAAGACGTTCTAATAAAATTCAGTGGCAATTTCTCCTTAAAGATTCTGAAGGACAGGGGACTATTAGCCACTTTATAATACTGCTTCATTTTCTAGGATGTATATGTCATTGGAGGCATGGCTTAAGAAGAGGGGAAAAAACAAATTGCTGTCGCTTGGTTACTACAGCGCTCCCCAATTTTCGTACAGCCTGGGTGCTGCAGTTCAGCTGTTTGCTCTGCTTTCTAGCTTTCTCAGCAATTTTGCAACTGAACATAAGGCTCTAAGGGGCTCTGAGTTAAGGGAAATCTGGCATTACTGGGTAGAACATGGAACAAAATTCTTTCTAAGTTTTTCAGAACTGGATAGTAAAAGGTAAGATTCGGTTAAGAAGGGTGGATTGGTTACAATATAATTTGCAGAGTCGCTCTATGGAATTACTCCCATTTACAGGGTGAAAATGATGATGCCTATTTTGCTAGATTCAAGATAACTTATATAGTCACAGTCTTTGAAAAACAACATCTATGACCACCAAATATAGACTATGGCTGAAAGTTAAGGGCCTGAGAAGGCTATATATGAATTTAGGACAGAAGTATATGCCTCTTAGGAATGTATGCCATTTTAGAATAAAAAAAAATCCTTTAGATCATGTCCAGGTTTCTACCATATCCTCCTTATAGCACAAAGAATGTCAGTAACTGAGATAACAGAGATATTTATTTGTCTCCCATGATACTGAAGGAAAAATTTAAGCAGGGATTACAATTCACACAAGTCTTATACAGGCTGTGTTCTTCATATAGGAGGGTTACTTTGTTGACCTATCTGTTAACCTATCCTAAGTAAAGCCCTTCTTTGTTTTCCATTAAAAAGTTTAGTTTTGTCCATGTTATCTCTGTCCTGACAGTTACAAAGGACTTAAACATCTTTTTGAGAAAAGTCATGCGTAAGTAACTTTTTAAGAAAAGGGCCAGGGATGCCATCTGTGGCTGTGGGAAAGCAAAACAAAACAAAATTATCTCCAGAGAATGTCACAATGGTTATCAGAACACACAAACTGCTGTTTGCAAACCTGTGTTAGGATAGCCATGATACTAAATCTCAAAGAAAGTCTCTATACACATGTGATATTATGATACCAAAGAGCTCAAATATGAAGTTTGAGTTCAGATTTTCGATCATTTGGTTTTTGTAGCATTTATTATAGAAATTAGTAAATTATCTCTAGTATTTTCATTAAACATTTGGTGCTGTCTGTGCTGTTAACCATGGAAACACATTTGTGTTATAGTAATCAGGACTTGTTCAGGTGCAAGTGACAGAAACACAACACAAACAAATGAGAAGGGGACTTGGTGTTTCATCTTATAGGGCAGTCTGAATAGTTTTGGCGCAACTTGATCCAGGGGCTTGAAAAATGTGATCATATTTCTATTTTAATCTCCATTTCATGATTCTGTACTTTTTGTCTTTTTCATGCAGGTTCTAGCCATTTGTTAGGAGAGATGGGCCCTGGTAGCCCAAAGTATGCACTTACTGTTTGTGAACCCACCAAAAGAGAGAGTTCCTGTCTCTGTCAGCACCAAATCTCAAGATAGACTTTAATTGACCATGTTGGTGTTAGATGCCCATCCCTGAAAAAAGTACTTAAGAAAATGATATCCTCTCATTGGTGAAACCTGAATAATCCTTCATCCCTTTGGCAGGTGGGGCCAGGCATCAAGACTGATTGTGGATTTTAAGAGGGGTGGTGCTACAAGAGAGAAGGGTGCTCCTCCTAGAAGAGGAGGAAGAGGTTCTGAGCAAACCCAACAAGCAGTCATGACAGTGGCAGTTCTAAATGCCTACAAGATCCACTAAACATTGGTTACATTTGAGAAGGTCTTTCCCAGTATTTTTCCTTTTCTTTTGTATTTGCTTTCCATAATCTTCTATGTAATCTGACATTTAAGTGCATGTGTTTAGAAGACTGCATCAACTGTGTACTGTTTCTTGTGCATAAATAGATCTGAGCTTTAAATCAAAGGAGGTAAAATCTATTATCTCTTTCTAGTATCTGGAACTATTTCCTAGTTTTTCTAATAGCCTTGATTATTGGGCTTTGATGTAATGGGATTCACATCTTTACAAAACTTCTTTCTATAACTTTGTGGTCGGTATTCAGTGGTCTCAACACCTGAAAGAATAATGGTTTTCTTTTCTTAAAATAATAATGTTTTTCTTTTCTCAACTCAACTTCTGCTCTGTATACCAACATAATTAACAGACAGATAAACCAAGTGCTCCGACTTCAAGGGTTTTCTCTTGAGGAAGATTGAGATGCTATATGAACCCTTTAATGTACTTATGCTTAAATGTGGAGGCATTAGACCAAGTGACTCCTCTCTAAATTTCCCCTAAGGAGTCATGATCTTCTAGCATTCCAAGTAGCAAGTTTTCCCATTAGAATGAACTTCTCTGTTCTTTCAGTAGTATATTTTATATTTCCTTACTAAATCTTGATTATAGGACTTATTAGCCTTGTGTAAGCAACTGTAAGTTTCTTTATTCTAGCAACTGGCTAACGATACGTAGAAAGAAGTCCACCCTCTGAAATTAGTGACTTCTAAACACTCAGCATACAGAGTCCCTCCAGACTTGCTCTAGTTTTCCTGTGATCATGCTGAGGATTTGGACTAAAGCATCATTATTCTATAACCCAAGGAAAACATTTGATTTGTCTCGGGAATAACTGTCTGATCTGTGGATATACAGGAAGCACTCCAGTTTTTCTACATATGTTACCTAAAGAATCTTCCTTCCTTCCTTCCCTCTTTCCTTCCTTCCTTCCTTCCTTTCTTTCTCTTTCTTTCTTTTTCTTTCTTTCTCTCTTTCTTTCCTTTCTCTTTTTCTTTCTTTCATTCTTGCTTGCATTCTTGCTTGCTTTCTTTCTCACTTTCTCTTTCTCTCTTTTTCTCTTATTTTCTATTTTTCTCTTCTTTCTTTCTCTTTTCTTCTTTCTATACTCTTTCTTCCTTTCTCTTTTTCTCTTCTCTTTCTTTCTTCTCTCTCTTTCTCTCTTCTTCTTTCTATACTCTTTATTTCCCTCCCTCCCTCCCTCACTCCCTCCCTCCCTTCCTTCCCTCCTTCCTTCCTTCCTTTCTTCCTTCCTTCCTTCCTTCCTTCTTCTTTCCTTCCTTTCCCTTCCTCCTTTCTTTCACTGAATTAATGAACAACCCACAAACTGAATTGGTTTAAATGTAAATGGGTTCAAAATGAGAACTAATCAATGTCTGAAAAAATAGCTTTACATTTCATTGCCTAAGATAAATAATGCTTCATGTCAAAGAGTAGGAGACTTTCTACAGTTCATAAAGCAGTGATATTTATGTAAAATTTATTTTTAAAATAAACTAATTTAAAAAATGTAGATTTTCAGAAACATCTTAAATTGGCTGGCTGTAAAAAAAATAATTTGCCAATGTTTTCCATTAAGATGAAAGTCTCAGGAGAGGGATGGACTAAAAAAAGATTTCTTTTTAATTTGGAGGATGTTTCTTTTTTCAAAAACATAAGGAATCAGCCAATCCCAAATTCTGTCTGAACTGGAATGAAAAGGACGAAAGAGGATAAAGTGGAGGCTGACTAGTCTCTTGCTTAACTCTTTCACAGCTGCTCCTTTCCAGGGAGAAACTTGTTTTTCCTGGGTCTTTAAGTCTACTTGGTGGGCCAGGCTGAGAGCTCGTTGATGAGACACTTCATGTCTGCCATCTACTTCTTATTCCTCAGAGGGGTTGTGCACATGTGGTTTTGTTTATCCTCTCAATTATCACTCACGGCTCAGTTATTTCCACTCTGGATCATGCCTTAGACACACACACACACACACGCACACACACATACACACACACTGACTCTCTCTCACTTTAAACCTATTTCTTAGTTTTTTCAAAAGTGTCTCTCATCTTTTTACTCTACCACCACCTTATTCTTATTGCATTTACGAGCTAGTGGATGAGAGTCATCATGGAAGAGAAAGGTGAGAATAGTTTTGGCTGTATACACACATCAAGAACAAAGTAAATCGTAAGTTCTGAAATGAAATAAGACATGAAAAAGTAGTATCATCTCCTAAGACTTTCTATTCTAGATATTCTCAATCTAATGTTATTTGCCCTTGTATTAAACCTAGTATTCATCAAGCAACATTTGAGATAAGTAAAAACAGTCTTGTGTCAATTGCATTTTTAAAATCTCTGCATTATGAAAGTTTGTTTTATTTGTATGCATTTGGTTCATTCAAAATATAACAAGGGGGTAAAGCAGATTTGCAGAGGAAAATTAGCAAAAGCATTAACCGACAGCTGATTTATAAAAGCAGGCTTATTTTAATTAAAAAGTATGTAAGGTAAGTCACTTAAATTGTGTTTACTCAATAAATTGTTTTCAGTCTCTATTACGATGGTTTAATAATTACACATGTCATATATTTTTAATGAACAAACATGAAATGCTGATTATGTTTCTTATTATTTGGAGAAGTAGAATATTAAAAATTAAAGCCTTTCTTGCAACAACCACTTTAAGTAAAAAGCTCTGACTGATGCCTGTGAAATTACTCAGATTAAGATTCAGCTCACATAAGAAAACGCCACCGGTAGCACATTCTTTCTTCTGCTTTTCCTTTTTTGAGGTAAATAACAAGATGGAAAAAAAGTGAACGCTGATGAAAAGCTCAACTTCTTCCCGAGATTATTGTTCATTCACCATGTTCAGTTATGTATGAGAAATATGCCGGGTGCAGTGGCTCACAACTGTAATCCCAGCACTTTGGGAGGCTGAGGTGGGAGGATTACCTGAGGTCAGGAGTTCACGACCAGCCTGGCCAACATGGCAAAACCCCATCTGTACTAAAAATACAAAAATTAGCTGGGTATGGTGGCTTGTGCCTGTAATCCCAGCTACTGAGGAGGCTGAAGTAGGCTTGAACCTGGCAGGCGGAGATTGCACTGAGCCAAGATCACACCACTGCACTCCAGCCTGGGTGACAGAGTGAGATTCCGTCTCAACTACAACAAATAACGAAAGAAATAAATTGTATTGTATTGGTGCTGGCGGTAGTGTTGAACTAGACAGGGACAGTCCCAGCCCTCAGAAGCTCACAGCTTATAAAGGAAAGTAGGTCTGGAGTAAGTAATGGTGAGTGTTGTAAAGGTATTATCATGAGAGTCACTAATATGGGATATATAACTCAGCTGGGAGTGGGAAAGAGCTCAAGGGAAGTTGAATAAATGCTAGTTAGGTTCAGGGAAGGGTAGACAAAACATTCCTAGGGAAGGTTATAGGGGCCTCAGGCAGGCAGGAGAATTTGAGGATAGAGTAGTTTATTATGACTGGAGTATGGAGACTTGGGGGTGAGGGGAGGGCTGGTGGCAAGCATTTAAGTCAGTAAGGTAAGCAAGCTGGCCCTCAAGTTCACATCAAGAATTTTCAGCTGTGACTTCTAACCCAAAGGGAAGCAATTGAAAGGTTCTTCAGCATCAGGGAACTTTGAATAAGAGACAAGAAAAACCATCTCTTTCAAATACCTCTCTAAAGCGGCATACAACGGGAATCCATTTTGAAAGGTGAGCTGTCACAGTCAAAATCTGTAATAAGTAGTAATGTAAATTATCTTCTGAGATAGGACTCCTACTCATTAAATTTACACTACAGGTCACTTAACAATTGGTCTCTAAGAACATGAATAAAATAACTTTGCCATCTACACAAAGAAATGAGCTTCTGGAATTGGACAATTTTGGGTATTAGATCTGAGTTGAAACAGATAATTGCAGTGTTTTCCCCAATTCTGGGACCTTTCAATATTCTTGCATGAAAGAATTTTCTGAGAGCAGCCATATTTATATGTTTGCTTTCATCAATAACCCCAGCCATTTGGCCGCCCACACGTGTCAGCATACATGTATCCTTGGCATTAATATGCTTGTATAAACAGAAGCATAAAGAAGCTCGTTGTTAATATGTGCTCAGGAACAGAAAATTAATGATTTATGATTATGTCTATGACATCAGCTGTACTAGAGGCTATTGCAGTATTGCTATGGGAACTTTTGATAACTTGTTTTGAGTTTCCTGCAGAATGCACAACTATTTTTAAAATGACCTGTGAATAGAGGACAAAGCTTTATTTTAAACCTTCTCTGACATGATACTCAGCAAAAATTTTAAAGCAGTTTCTGATTAAAAAATAACCATGTCATTACTTTAGAAACCACTCATTCAAACAACAATTTATTGGGCACCTTATTTGTGATGCAGTTTACGTATATACATTTTAATCTCCCAACAAGCCTGAAAATTAGATATTTTGGGTATCTTCACCTTATTAGTCAAACTCAGGATCAGAGAGGTAAATTTGCCCTAGGATACAAAGCTAATAAGTACTGGAAATGTGATTTAAACTCAGACCTGGCTCTTGCAACAGAATGTGCTATTTTCGCTACCATGCATTGCCTCCAAAGAGCTTATTTAATATTTATTAAGTGACTTACGTGGGCTAGTTGTTTTGTGGATCATGAAGCTGTGCCATAGGTCATGAAAAAAAATGAAGGGGAGTTGTAAATTATTAAGACATTTGCTTTGAGGAAGTATTTGCTATCCTGGAGCAGGATCTATTGTAGCTCAACTGGGTGAGCAAAAGACAGTCATGGGATAGTGGACTTTTAATTCTGTTTCATAGTCTCTGGTAGAAAAGAGGAATCTTCATTCTTGTTTATTTGCTTAACACTTGTCTGAAAACAATTATACCTAATGAGGAGGATTAATGAAAGTTCAATGTGCTTCTTCAGGTTTCATTTAAATATGATTGATGGTTAATATGGAACAGTGATAAATGTATACAATTTTTCCTGAACATTTATTTTTTTAAAAAGAAAGACTAGCACTTCTCAAATTATATTTGGCTGAAGATTCGTAGTTTGTTAGATGTTAATAAGTGATCTGCAAAAGAAAACGAACTCATGGTGAAATACATTTTGGAAATTCTTGGCTATACACTGTCAAAGTTTATTTTTATCACTAGATTTCTTAGGACATTTAATAGGTAAATTATAATTACTGATTCCCAGGTACCACACTGAACCCACTAAATCAGAGTTTCTGGGGATAGTACGCAGGCATCAGTACTTTTTTTTTTCTTTTTTTTCTTTTCCTTTTTTTTTTTTTTTGAGATGGAGTTTTGCTCTTGTTGCCTAGGCTGGAGTGCAATGGTACGATCTCGACTCACTACAACCTCTGCCTCCTCGGTTCAAGCGATTTTCCTGCCTCAGCCTCCCTAGTGGCTGGGATTACAGGCGCCCACCACCACACCTGGCTAATTTTGTATTTTTAGTAGACACGGGGTTTCACCATGTTGGCCAGGCTAGTCTTCAACTCCTGACCTCAGGTGATCCGCCCGCCAGGCATCAGTACTTTTTAAAAGTTCTCCAGGTGATTCAGACATGCAGATACATTGTTGTTATGAAACATTTTTCTTAGTGCATAAGTGCATAGTACATATGCTCAGTCTAGAGGCCAGTTGTTTTTCATATCGTCCCCACCCCTATTTGTTGCAATAGAGAAAAAAATGATGATAAATGACACAAGGTAGGAAGGCTTTTGTAGTTTGTCACATATTTATTTCCTTATTCAATAAAAGTCAATTTTGATCAGATATTCTGTGAATCACTTAACAGATGAAACTATAAGTGGAAAGGAATTGACCTGAAAATAAGCCGAATCCCACCCTGTATCTTCTGATTTCTGTCCACAATGCTTCCTGGCTTTTCTAGAAGGAGCAGCTGGGCTCGCCTTCCTAACACGGTGCCCTCTGCTATTGGCCCCCTCTGTCACCTGGGGCACCCACTGCTGCAGCCCTGCTGAGAGCTAAAGGCTGAATTTCACCTTTCATCTTTTACTTTAGTTCCATAGTTGTGGCAGAGGCTTCAGGTCCTATTAAGCAGATTCTTGTTCTTTTTTATTCTGTTCTATATGTCTGAAAATTTGTGAGATGAGTTTATTAAAGATTAAAGTTGACTGTATGACTGCTTTTCTTTTTTTTTTTTTTTTCTTTTGAGATGGAGTCTTGCTCTGTAGCCCAGGCTGAAGTGCAGTGGCGCGATCTCGGCTCACTGCAAGTTCCACCTCAGCCTCCCAATTAGCGGAGACTACAGGCGCCCGCCACAACGCCTGGCTAATTTTTTTGTATTTTCAGTAGAGACAGGGTTTCATGGTGTTAGCCAGGATGGTCTCGATCTCCTGACCTCGTGATTCGCCCGCCTCCACCTCCCAGAGTGTTGGGATTACAGGCGTGAGCCACCACGCCCGGCATGACTGCTCTTCTTAATACTTTCTACGGAGCCCATTGGCTCCAACGTTCAGACAGATCCAGGAGGGAAGCTGTCCCATCCCTGTGCATGCTCATCTCTCCGGCATGTCTTACTACTGGTGGTTCAGGCCTTTCAGCTTCAGATGGACTTCCCTGCCAGCTGTTCCACGAGCACCACGCTTTCCTTGTAAGCATTCCTTGCGTATCTTCTGGTTAATTCTTATTTGATATGACCTTCAAAACTTAGCTCATAAACTGCTTTTCGTATCAATGCCTCCTTTCTCACTCACCTACTCACCTGGGTTAGGATCCCAGTGGTATCACAATGGTACTTAACACATATTTCCCTCCACCTGGGTTATAGACTCCCTGAGGGCAGCGTTTGTGTCTTGTTTCCCTGTTCCAACTGAATGTCTTGAATATAAAAATATGCTTAACTGATGTTTATGAGTAAATGAAAAAGCTCTCTTCACTTGCTCTTCCATGCAATGAGCACACCTGCTCACACATTCACATCTTTACCTCCTTTTTGAACCATTTCCCTTCTTTTCTAAACCACCTTTTCTATTCATCAATTGTGGCCCCTGTTGTACCTCCTCAATATTGACATTATATTAATTTTGACTTTATAATTTATTTTTACTTTACACTATGGAGTTTATGAAAATATTACATGTGTTTTATATCCCCAAGTGGATGGTAAACTTTTCAAGGTTACCTGTATTCTCTCACTTCCAACTTCAAATACATACTGAATGCCTGTACACTTCTGATAATGTAACACAGGTGTATATGTTAGTTTTATTGAGTTCATCTTCTGTATGTTTTCTCTCTTTGTTCCCTCATTTATGGTTCCAGCAATTAACTTTCTGCTTGTAGATATCTTCATTCTTTATTTTAATAAATTAGTTTCTTGTTTTCACATATATTTACTAAGCACCTCTTCTAGGTGCTGGGAATATAGCGATAAACAAAACAGACAAAAATTCCTGCTCTGGTTAGTGTAAGCTGAAAATAAACAAGATAAACAGATAAAATCTGTAGTGCTACATGATAATAAAGGTAATGATGAAAAAATATATATCATAGGGCCAAGTGTGGTGGCTCATGCCTATAATCCCAGCACTTTGGGAGGCCGAAGTGGGAGGATCAACTGAGTTCAGGAGTTTGAGACCAGCCTGGTCAACATGACAAAACCCTGTCTTTACTAAAAATACAAAAATTAGCTGGGTGTGGTGGCACATGCCTGTAATCTCAGCTACTTGGGAGGCTGAACTAGGAGAATCGCTTGAATCCAGGAGGTGGAGGTTGCAGTGAGCCAAGATTGCACCACTGCACTCCATCCTGGGAGAGAGAGTGAGACTCCATCTCAAAAAACAAAACAAAACAAACATATATATAAAATGGAAGGAGCATAGAGAATGATGGGAAGGTTGCAGTTTGAAATAGGAAGTCCTTGCTGATAATGTGACCTTGGTATGAGCCATATAGATATCAGCAGGAGTAAAGTTCACAGGATAAAAGTGGTAGAAGTTGGAAAGGAAATGGGGGCAGGCAGACACTATGGGTCTCAGAGGTCATGATAAAAACTTTGCCTTTTTATCAGAACATTTATTAGGCAGCCACTGTGGAACCAATGGCATTCTCAGTGCTTTGGGGCATACAGAGATGAATCAGGCTGACTCTGCCTTCAGGAAGATAGGACTCTATTAGTGTGGGTAAAACCCTACCACCCAATTCCGGAAAGAAGCATCTCAGATTTCAAGTACTGAAGCTAAGTCTTGATTCACATGCACCATTGGGGGAGTGTAACCTGATACAACTTTTTTCTTCCTTAGAGTGCAACCTAGCCAAATATATAAAAACTTTAGATATATATGCTTTTTTGACTCAGAAGTTGCACATCTATGTTTTTCCACCGCCCGAGGAATAAGTATGCAAGGATGTATAAGCCAGTATGTTTATAATGCATTGTTTTTAATAGAGATACATTAAATATTCAGAAATGGACTTTCTGCAAATGAAAGTCATGCATCACAAATGAAATGTGATGCATCCGATTAATGAAATACTTTGTAGCTATTCAAAATGATGATGAAGCTATTCAAAATGATGATGTAGCTATTCAAAATGATGATAATCACTTTACTGATACAGAAAAGTGATCATGATATGTAGCCAAGTAGAATAAAGTTATAAAACAGCAAGCAAAGGAGGAATCCATTTTTATAACATTTTTAAAGTGTGTGATTTATGTGTCATGGAAATCTACATGAGTATAAGTCAAGGTGTTAACAGTACTAATAAACACGTAATATATGCATAATTGGGGTGATTTTTACTTCCTTCATTATACCTCCCTGTTAGGTCTGATTACATTCATGGGCATACATTTCTGTTGTCATCAGAAAATTATTGTTTTCAGTTTTTTTAAAAGAAAGAGAAATGCTTAATTCATGGCAACACTTGTAGTCAGCATGGGGGCTTGATTTTCCCCTGATTGCCCTGATGGTACAAAGTAGACTTCTGGGTCTCTGCATAAACGGCCTTACTTCTCTTTTAATCAACCTACTTTTGTGTGTGTGTGTCTGCCCAATTAGAAAAGACCTAAGGACACATGCCTCTGACCCTCACTGTCTTCCACCATCTTCTAAATTGCTTTTGACATCAGTTGCTTCAAAGAGAAAATGAAAAATGGAAATACCACAAAATGGAAGCTGTATCAGCAGAACCCGCATAACTGATTAATTGGCTTATATGTGGTGTACCTAGTTTGGGAGTTTTTGGTCTTTGATTAGAAAATGCTTCTGGATTTCCAAGGACACTTATTACTCATGGTTGTTACTTTTTGAATATTACTGGTGCCTATTCAGTATTTGATTGAAGAGTTTTAGAAATGGATTTGTCCTGCCCCTTGCCTGTCCCTTATATAGTCCTGACTTAGCCAAGCAGAAAAAAATTAATAGAGTTCTGAAAGCACTGAATGAAAGCTATAGTTTCCAGCCAATCCCCTCAGGGGTCTAGAGATACCTGGGCCGTGGTTTGGAGGCATTAATTCTGCTTGCTTTGACTTTGCCAATTGTGTTTTATTTCTTTTTTTCTCTGTCACTGGGCACTTTATTGTAGAATTTTGTATATAAAGAAAATGCTCAGCATGTATTGCAGTTTTCTGCACATGCTTAGGTAGCAAATGCTGACAAAAAGCACTCAGTATATTTTCAAAACGGGTCTCATCAATGGCACTTTTTTTTTTTGGTTATGGATTTCCTAGCTCTCTGATAGGCTGCACCTTTGATTTAGGATTTCAAAAAGAATTTAATCATGAAAGAAAGTTCTGTGTGTCGGGTGAATCCTCTTGAAAGCAATTGCCTTTTATATCTCCGGGTTCTTAATTGCTGCTTCACTCTGCTCTGCTGTTTTATTCTCTTTTATGTTTGGATCAACATGTAAATAACTGAGGATGATGGCTGACTTTACTTAAGGCAAATGTAATGAAAAGGTAGAAATGAAATCCAGGCTCAATGGAGAAGGAGAGAGTACGCCATTGGGAGAACTAAAGAGATACCGTGCTGATTAATCTATCAGAGGATAGCTTTTAATGCCTAAGTTTTTGCATCAGAAATAAGGGACAATTTCGGCTGGGCGCAGTGGCTCACGCCTGTAATCCCAGCTCTTCGGGAAGCTGAGGCAGGTGGATCCCGAGGTCAGGAGATCAAGACCGTCCTGGCCAACATGGTGAAACCTTGTCTCTACTAAAAATACAAAAAAAATTAGCTGGGCGTGGTGGTGCACACCTGTAGTCCCAGCTACTCAGGAGGTTGAGGCAGGAGAATCGTTTGAACCTGGAAGGGGGAGGTTGCAGTAAGCCGAGATCGCACCACTGCATTCCAGCCTGGGACAGTGCAAGACTCCGTCTCAAAAAAACAAAAAACAAAAAACCCCGAGAAATTAGGGACAATTTCATATTAGTTTTCTGCCAAGTGAGTTTCAAGGAACAGTAGTCTTATGAGGTGTTCTAGGGCAAGTGTTCTAGGTTAGAGGTGTTTGGGAAGTGCTATGCACTATTGGCTACCCTTAGTGATTTATGGCATATATTAGTGCTGAGAAAACTTGCCATAAAGTTTTGTTGTGTTAAATATGTCATTTTCCTAACTTTTTAAAGAAGAATTACTTGTTATAGTTTTTGTTCCTTTCTTCCTTTTGGGAAATTGAAAAGATTAATGAATTCTCTATAATTAAAATACAAAGATATATACACTGGAGCTCAAAGTTAGGGTGAAAAATTAAGAGATTAAGGGGTCTTTTACTTTATTTCTAATTTCATGACTCTTTAACTTAAAAAAGGTATGCAAAGCAAATAAGAAAAATTGTCAACAGTTGTTACTTTTAATAAGAGATTATGGGTTATGATTCTATGTAGTGTAGTTTTTCTATGAAAAAGGTAGATTTTTTTGTATATAAGACATTGCAATAATAACCATTCATCTGTTCATTTATTCAACAAATGTTTATTGAGCACTTAAAATATGCTATACATCATTTTTGGCACTTGTGATATACCAGTAAATAAAGAGATAAAGATCCCTGTCTTTGAGGTAAGAGAGTAAGAATAAATATTTATGAATTGTGAAGGTTTGCTTCTAATAATGTCTGAGTAACCTTTTTCTGACCCTTCTGTAGATAACAACTATAAATTCTAGACGAAACCAAAACAAAATGAAAAATTGGCCAAACGTGCTAGAGAGCAACACAACGCAGGCAGATTTTGGGGGGAGTCAACACTTAGGAGAAGGGAAAGACAGTAAATTAGTTCCATTTTCAAGGTTTATATATTGAATGAAGGCCCCAGTTTGTCCAATATAGATGTAGGATAATAAAACTGTGATAGAAAATCTGAATTATTTTTGGTCTGAAGAATCAAAGAGCAAAGTTCTAGAAAACACAGCTTCTGGAAAGTGATGAAACCAGAGAGAAGGAGGCTAACTGTTGTCCATAAAGGCATCTCAACTCTCTGCCTAAACCCAGAAACATGAATATCTGGGCAGATTCCAAGGAGCCTACTTGAGGATTAGATTAAAGCAGGCAATTAAGGCTGGATGCGGTGGCTCATGCCTCTAATCCCAGCACTTTGGGAGGCTGAGGCGGGTGGATCACTTGAGGTCAAGAGTTTAGACCAGCCTGGCCAACATGGTGAAACCCTGTCTCTACTAAAAATATAAAAATAGCCAGGCGTGGTGGCACATGCCTGCAATCCCAGCTACTAGGGAGGCTGAGGCATGAGAATCGCTTGAACCTAGGAGGCGGAGGTTGCAGTGAGCTGAGATTCTGCCATTGCACTCCAGCCTGGGCCTGAATGAGAGAGTGAGACCCTGCTTCAAAAGCAAACAGACAAAAAGACAACAACAACAACAAAACAAAAAAACTTGCCAACAAAGAAAGAGTTTAATGTTTTTGTGGCATATTATGCTAATTATCTACTAACATAAACAAACTCAACAACAAAAACACTCTTTGAGGAATAAGACAGAATCCAGCAAACTACAATGTAAAATTACTTAACGTAGAAAAATTAGAAAAATTTGATTTATTCTCAAAAGAAAAGAAAGTAAATGAAGACCAACTTCAAGATTAACCAAATGTTGGAATTAGCAAGCAACAGTTTTAAAGTAGGTATTATGATGCTCCAGGACAAAGATAGGCTCATAACAAATTTTAAAAAGTAAATTGGAGCAGATAAGTAAAGAGAAAAGCAAAGAATGAAATGAAAATGCTGGAACTCAAAAGTTCAATATTTAAATTAAAACAATTTACCTGAATGGGCTTAACCTAAAAAAAAGGTGGTGACAGGATAAAGAGTCAATGAACTTGAGGACAGATTAATAGAAATTATCGAATCTAAAGAACAGAAAAAATATTTTAAAAAATTAACAGAGGCTTGGAGACATGTGGCAAAACATGAAAATATTAATCATAAGTGGAACTCAAGTCTTAGAAACAGAAGAGAGAGTAAATGGAGCATAAATAATGACCAAAATTTTTACTTTGGTAAAAGTAATAAATTTACAAATTTAAAAAACTTATAAAAACCTAACCAGGAAATATATAAAGAAAAGCTTTCCTAGGAAAAACAAAGGCAAATTGTAGAAAACCTAAGATTAAGAGAAAATCTTGGATGTGGCTCCCCAAACTGACACTTTATATAATGGAGAATGACTATTCGAATCATTGCTGACCTCTTCTTAGAAAAAAATGGAGGCCAGAGTACATTAGAACAAAATGCTCAAAGTGCTGAATGAGAAAACTATTAACCTGAAATTCCATATGCAGAAATAAAAAAATCCTTTAAGAATAAATGCAAAATGAAGACATTTGTAGATAAAAGAAAACTAAGAGGATTTTCCACTGTAGACCTGGATTAGAACAAGTGTTGACAGAAGTTCTTTAGTCTGAGAGAAAATGGTAACAGACAGAAATGGCCAATTTCAAGGGTTACTATGAAGGTATAGTAATCAAGATAATATTGGTGAAAGGACAGATCAATGTAATGAAATAGCTCAGAAATAGATCTCCACAATTACAGTCAACTGTTGTTTGACAAAGATGCAAACACAAATCAAGAATGAATAGTTTACCTATACATCTATATTTGTCAAGACCCAGGAAACGTACACTTAATATTTATGCATTTCATTGTATGCAAATCTTGTATCAAAAGAAAAAAAATGAGCAACTAATGAACTTTAGTTAATATGCATGCTGAAAGATTTAGAGGGAAATGTGTCAATGTCTTCAATTTACTTTGAAATGTATTAAAAACAAGATGGATTGATGAATGATTAGAGGAATGAATAAATATGTGATAAAGCAGTTTTGGAAAATGACAGTGATAGAATCCAAGTGGCAGCTGTGTAGGGGCTTGAGATATTATTTTTCTCTGTATATTTAAAATGTTTTGTGATAAATATTGTAAAAAATATTTATGGATCACCCACTATAAACTGGCATTGGGTTGGGGCCATGATCTCCCAAATCAAGAATAAGTGGTTGTTTATTCTCAAAAATCTCCTAGTTTGGGGAGAGAAACAAACATGTAAACCGTAGAAATACTGTACTCTAAATTCAAGAGAGATGAATCCAAGTTATTATGGTGACATAGAGGAAGGTCCTGCCAACCAAACCAGGGGGGTGGTCATGGGTGGTGAGGGAAGCTGTCTGGTATGAGCTGATGTTTGTGCTGAGTCCTAAAGGATAAACAGCAGTTAACCAGATATGTGGGGAAAGATGGCAATGGGAGGAAAGGGCATTTCAGGTAAAGGAGACAGCCTGGGCAAAGATCAAAAGCATACACTGTGTAAACACTTGCATTTTGGTGTAACAAATGTTTGACTTATAAAAAGAAATTGATAGAATATTAAATGTAATAAAAAACCACATATTGCAGGTAGGGCTCTTCTATGGGGAGCTGTAGAAGGGTTTTAAATAAGGCAATGACATGAATGCATTTGAGTTTTAGACTGACTACTCTGGCAGCTGTGGAAGACAGAATTGAAGTCTTGCCTCTAAAAGAGTAATTAGAAGGTTGTTACAGTAATGAGACTGATGAAAGGCTGAACTAGGACTTATATTTTAAGAATGGGGTAAAGGGGGCCTCAATTTAAGACATAGGAAGAAGGCAAGGTTGGATATGGGTTTAGGGTGAACATATAACTTACCTTTTAAAAACGGTACTTTTGAGAGTAAAAGTTGGCATTTGATACTTATGCCAGGACAATGGGCATTGCATTGACTGGAATAGGTTGGGACAAATGTCTTCCAACTTTTTGTCATCCAAAATATGGAGGAAAGGGGATGGGAGGCAGGAGGCTAGAATGACTCTGAGCCTTCTAGCTTGGCTGACAGAGATAGAAAGGAAAAGGTTTGAAAGTAAAGATAATGAAGTACAAAGAAATTTATGATTCATTTATTCCTGCTCTAAGGAATTTAAAATTTGGAGAAAACTCAACTTATGTTTGGCTATATTTGTCGAAGATGTACGTGGCATCTAAGCTGGATTATAAAGGATATAGGATTTATATCTTCCAAAAAGATAAGCAACTTAAGACAAAGGTGAGCTGTGTGCCTAGAGCTCTGAAAAAATATTTTTAAATAGAGTTGTTTTTGGATTATCAAAACAATCTAACATAGAAATAACTCAAGTAGCCATTATTAGGATTATAGGGGTCCAAGAGAGAAATAGACACAAATGACAGACATATGAGGTTAATAGATTCACTTTATTATTACTAGATCTGGCCTGGAGCAGGTGGCTTGGACTTGCAACCACTATTGTGCTTTCTGAGATCCATTCCATAAATTTGGATTGTGGGCCATCTCATGGGAAGAAGAGTCTCTAAGGCAAATAATTTGCAGTCACCACGATATTCTTATTGTTAGAGCTATAACGTCTAGATGGAATTCCTATTCAGACAGAAAATTATCCATCTAAAAGAGAAAACACTGTCTCATCTATATCAAGCCCTGAGAAAGGGGTCAAAGAGATAAAGCCAATATGTCTCAACCTGACATTTATATCATTATCTTGCTCCAATCAGAAAAGTAAATTAATTGTCAGGTTCTTTTAAATTTATACCAGTTGGATAGCTCATTCCTATTCCTATGTAAGAAAGTGAATAAGGGGTTGGAAGAAGAGATAAAAGTTTTACTGACCTGCTGTCCTTTCCTGGAGTAGAAGTTATTTTACGGCATCATGAAGGTAGGAGAATATGGTCACCCTCAACACTCTTTATATCTCTGACAAAGCTCAAGTCCAATTTTGCTACCCACTTCAGAAATACATTAAATATGTATGCATGCAGCAACACACCCTTACAGAACACTCCCACTGTGATAGCTTGCCTGCAGTTCTCCCTTGTTTTCTTCACCCAAATGGTTTCTAGGCATTGACATCCTCATATTTGTATATATTCCATTACAAATTCTTTAAACTGTAATTTTATTTTGCTTCCATTTGTACTTGATTGATTTCTTTCGAACAAGATACGCGTCTTGATCGCTGTTTTCATAATGAATTCTATACCACCAGGTCTCAGGGATATTTACAAGGTAAAATTGATCTTCTCTGCTAAGTCTCAAGTTCACCTTGACTTTTTCCCCTAACCGATATTGTATGTACTGGTATCACTGGTATATCTGCTAAAATAGATGTAGACTTTTTGTACATTCAACTATGTTTTTTTTCAATACTAGGAAACTCATCTGCTGTTAATCTTTTTTTTTTAACATCAGAAGTAAAGTTCTGATATTTCCCCTATTGTAATAGAATATCTTGTCTTCCTTTTAGATGTCTACTTAAATTCTTCTCAATCAGAATAAAAAATATTTTCTTCTCGGTCATCGTGATAGGCTTTCTGTCTGAGGCATTTTATAACCTCTAGGTAGAAGTCAAGGGTACATGCCCTAATCTCTCTTTCCAAAGGCAACAAAGAAGTGCCCCAATATATGTCTTCATCATGAAATTAGTGGGTCTTGGTGGGTGGAGGAAAATCTCTCTCTCAGGACTGGATGACATCATTGGAGCCTCTTTTTTCCTTATTTTTTCTTCCCTGGCTGATGGGTTGTGGTGCACTTCTATTTGGAAAGAGTTCCTGGTCATGGAAGACCTAGAAGATCTGGGTAATAAGAGAGGAGGGGGCCTGGTAAGGACTGCTTATGTGAACCTGGTTCTAGAGAGGTGAGAAATAAGCCATTCAGCCTCATTTTAGTTAAAGCCTAAAGCTAACCATTACAAGTAAGGCCCATAGCTCATCCAGCCCAGTGTTAGGGAACATATCACAGGCCTATCCTTATATTTACGTATGGAGGCTGCTGTTACATTCTCCAGGAGGAAACAGTAACTGAGAAACTTGTATCCAATTTCCTCCTCCAATGGAGAGAGTGAGGCAAATCCAATTAGTGAAAATAGGGAGTACTTGGATGCTACTTGGCCTTATTAACAGGGAGCATAGCCACTGCACTGTGGCTCTGATGACACAGGGAGTGACATAAAAGGCCTTGCAATAGTCTTTCATCCAGATTTATTGCCAGTAAAGCTGGTAGTTGGATCTCACCTTTAGCTAGCAATTTATGTTTGTCTCCTGGAGGGGACACATGAGAAATGGTAATTTGAATACCACACCCCCCTGAACTTTCAGCATCCAGTTTACCAAGGCAGTAGCTTACACTGATATTTAGATTCCAAATAATTAACTAATAATAGAGCATTTTATTTCCTTGGAGAATGTTCTGTGCCTAGTGCTCCCTCCCTACGCAGTATTACCAGCTACAGTGTCAGCTAGTCAAGATTCAGAGCCTTAAGACCTCAGTCAAATATCTTTTTCTATCAGCTATAATCAACATCCCTAGGCAAAGCCATGTTGTTTGTGGAACTTTAAGTTTTGGTCTAGAAAACCTACCTATATCTGTATCTATCTATATCTATATCTATAGCTACATCTATATCTAATCTATATATCATCTATATCTATATCTGTGTCTGCATCTAATCTATATCATCTATATCTACATCTAAAATATATTCTCCAATAATTTATTTCTCGTATTATTTCCTTTTAAAGCCCAAATACAATGTGAAAGAAATGGCTCAGTCGTTGCCTTTCATGTGGCAAAGGGATCCTAGACATGGTCATTATAGTTAGCGTGATACAGATATAAAATAGGACTTAGGAGGGAAAAATGCAAAAGCAGAGAAGTGAGAAGCAGCAGAGCACATGCAATTCCTCAAGTACTTTTTTTTTTTTTTTTTTGCCAGAAAGCTGTTGATCCAACCTGGGCATAGCTGAACTGAATGAATGCATCATGGCCAATGATTCGGTGGAGGACCTTGCCCCTGCAATGCTCTCCATACTTATAGGGGCTGTATCTAAAGATATCTATAGGGATTGTATATTTATAAAGACTGCCTGTTTTTAAAGACTAGTTGTCTAGTTCAGAGTTGGCAAAATTTTTCTGTAAAGGGCTAAAGAGTAAATATTTTTAGCTCTGTGAACCACAGGTTCTGTTGCAGGTACTCACCTCTGCCAGCATAGTATGAAAGCAACCATAGCTAATATGCACATTAATGAGCATAACTGTATATCAATAAAACTTTATTTACAAAACAGGTAATGAGTCATATTTGACCCACAGGGCCATAGTTTGTCAACCCCTTATGTAAATAACAACGTAAGCATGAGTGCTTTTTGTTCAAAAAGTGGTCTTCATGGAAGGAGAAAACTTTTGGATCTCAGTAACTGGTGTTCTTCTGTTGAGCTAACTTGGACTTCCTGAGGCAGCTCTCTGCTAAGCTACCCAGAGACATAGAAATGAATCTCCAGGACCAGATTCTATGAGCACTATTACTCATCTCACATGATTCTATAGGAGTGGATAGGAGTCACAGCAAAACTTTAGAAATATGTGTCTGAAGTCACAGTCTCTAATTCTTTACCTTTTAACCCACTATAGTAGAGTACCTGTCCCCACCATGCTATTGAAACTTACCTTGTCAATATCATTATTAATCCCTGTATTGCAAAATTCAAAGATTGCGTCTACTTGTTCTTCTTAATCACTCTGCAGCATGCATATGTAGCTGATGGCCCTGTCTTTCTAAATGCTTTGTCTTTTCTTGGCCTCTATGACACCACATTTTCTGTTTTCTTTCTACCTCATTGGCTACTCTTTCTAGTTGCCAATGTTGACTCCTTCAATACAGGCTCTAAATTTTAAAATGAGTCCCACACAATTAGCTTTTCTTTATTTTCTCTTTCCCCATACCTAATCTCACTTAGTACTTTGGTTTAAATGACATTTACATTCAATGATTCAAAAAATTTATAACTCCAGTTCTGGCCTTTCTCTTGAGATTCAGAGCCATTTATACAACTACTGTTTTGACCTCTGCATTTGGCAGTTTAATGGCCATCTCAAGTTTAATATTTGCAAGGCAGAAGTAAACCTGCTTTTTTCCCCAATTTCCACTCTCTGTTTATTGCACCATCCTCCCACTTGGCTGGGTAAAGGTTACCTTTCTTTGTGTCTCTTTCTCACAAGCTCCAGATCCCAATCATAAAAAACATAGCCCAAACCAAATACCTTCTCTCCATCTGTACTAATCCAAATCATCTCTCTGCCTGACAATTGCAGCAGCCTACTAACTGTTCTTCAAATTCTTCTCTTTTCTGGTTACAACATGTTCTCCAGGGAGCAATTGCAGTATTTAAAAGGTAAATCGAATCATGTCTCTCTTCTGCAAAGAATTTCTAATTATTTTTTGGTATACTCAAATAAAATCCCCTAATTTTGTATATTATTTGCACCCACCCCTACAACTCTCTAATCTCATCTTCTATAACTCTCCCTCCTTCCCTTTATTCCAGCCACATTGCTTGTTCTTGCTGTAGAACTTATTGTACCAGCTGTTTCTTCTGTCTGAAATGTTTCTTCCCCCATTGTCTTTGCATCACCAGTTCTACTTTTGAGTCTCAGCTCAAAAGTCATTTTCTTAGTCCTTTACTTATCAACTATCCATCATTTTACTCACCACCCATAGATATGGTCTATTATGTCCTTGTTTTTGTTTTCCTCCTAGCTCTTACCACAATGATAAGTGTGTCTTTAGATGAAACCCCGTCTCTACTAAAAATACAAAAATTAGCCGGGCATACTGGTGGGTCCCTGTAATACCAGCTGCTTGGGGAGCTGAGGCAGGAGAATTGCTTGAATCCGGGAGACGGAGGTTGCAGTGAGCTGAGATCATGCCACTGCACTCCAGCCTGGGCAACAGAGTGAAACTCTGTCTAAAAAGAAAAAAAAAAAAGGAAGTGAGTAGTGAGTTCCTGATAGCAGAGGTGTCCATTCTTCACTGTTTATTCAGCCTGGTTTGTTTCATAAGCAGTTGAATCTCAGCAGTGAGCCACCAGCTCCTATGATGCATCTCTTCTTCCTGCGGCAGTTGATTGGTTTTCTGGATCTTTTGAAGCTACAAATCTTCCTTCATATAGAGAGTATGGGTTGCCTCTTCCCCTAGGAGTGACTCTAGACATTTTTCCCCAAAGTTACAGTCTTCTACCTACTTCCTCTTTATCTCCTCATATGTTTTTAGAATATTTCCCTTTCAGATTCTCTTTGATTATGATACATATTTGTGTATGATAAAGATTTCATGAACTCTTGACTTCAAAATTGGGACAGTTCCAGTTCATACCTGTGGTATCAGCATAATTATTAATGGCACCCATTTTTGTTCCCAGAATTGTCTTGGTTTGGACAATATATTATATCAATATATAGTCATCCTCACTGTATGCATTCACTTCTGCTCTTTTGTCACTGAACTTCTGTTCTGCCAGTTTTTATCTCTCATGGTGAGGAGTCTCAGGTGGCATTGCATTCTTAGTGCATCCCCAGGGACCCTCATCATGAATTGCCACATCTGGCCATTGAATTCAAATTTGGGCTTTGCAGCCACTGTCTTTTCCTACCTGAGCAGACAGACTAATTTATCTAGGTGACACAAATTAGCAGTGAACCATTATCCACTCCTTAGAGTTGCTGAGCTAGGCTTTGCATAGGGAATTGCCTGCCTCAGAAAGCTGAGTCATCAGCAAAAATCTCACAGCCTTCAATGTTTGAAAACTCATCTTTCTCCTCTTCTGCCAGGTGAATTGCATGCTGTTTGTTACCAGGACCTGCTGATCAAGACTGAAATGAGTTATTTCTTTCATTCTTTTTTGTTTTATTTTGAATTCTTTTTTCTTTTTGTATTCTTTAGCACTCTTGTGCCTCATTGACATACTCTTCATGAATCAATGGCAAATCATTTTATGTATTGATTCTGTTTGGTTTAGCAAAAATCCTTTCATGGCCACACTTTGTTAGCCATTGATTTGCATAACTTAAAATGCTATGGTATACTCCTCTTAAATAGTCTATATTTCAGATTTCTACCACTGAATTATATTAGTCTTCACTCAAGTTAGTTATAATTTACCCCATTTCACAAGGGAATCCTATAACATGGGGTGAGGTTTCACTGCAGCAACTGTGATTTTGGCCAGATGTGTCTTAACACAGTTGGCCCTCCATATCCGCAGATTCCACATCTACAAATTCAGGCAAGCCTGTATTGAAAATACTTGGGTAAAAAACCAATAAAAATAACATTACAACAATAAAAATAATATTGATAAAACAATACTGTATAACAACTATTTATATAACATTTACTTTATATTAGGTATTATAACAAATCTAGAGAAGTTTTAAGGTATACTGGAGGATGTGCATGGGGTTATATGTAAATACTACCCCATTTTATATCAGAGAAATAAACATCCTCAGATTTTGGTATATGAGGTGGGTGGGGTTGGGGGGTTGAGGAGTGGAGTCCTGGAACAAATTCCTTGCAGATACCAAGGGACAACAATATTTTTTATGTTTTATTTTAGAGATGGGAGTCCCGCTATTTTACCCAGGCTGGAGTGTAGTGCTATCCAGAGGCCTGATCAAGCAACAATCCTCCTGCCTCAGCCTCCAGAGTAGCTGGGACTACAGGCATGCACCTGTAGGTGGCAGGCAGGTGCCACTGCACCTGGCACTTTTTTTGAGTTATTCTGACATCATTTTGCCAACATTTTGTCTGTGGCATACACTAATCCATCTTGGCTATTCTTAGCCTATTTAATATGTATCAGTTCACTTTTGGTGGCTTTTCTTTAATCTCTGAAGATTTTAACCAACTCTATTGTTGATGCTTTAACATGCAAATGTTAATTCTATTCATTTGTGTTTAAATAAGTAAGCCGTGAGATTCTTAGGTCTGAGGTTTTCTTTCTTTCTTTTTTTTTGAGACGGAGTCTCTCTCTGTCGCCCAGGCTGGAGTGCAGTGGCGCCATCTCGGCTCACTGCAAGCTCCACCTCCTGGGTTCACGCCATTCTCCTGCCTCAGCCTCCCGAGTAGCTGGGACTACAGGCGCCCGCCACTACGCCCAGCTGATTTTTTTGTGTTTTTAGTAGAGACGGGGTTTCTCCGTGTTAGCCAGGATGGTCTTGATCTCCTGACCTCGTGATCCGCCCGCCTCGGCCTCCCAAAGTGCTGGGATTACAGGCAAGAGCCACCGCGCCTGGCAGGTCTGAGGTTTTCATTGTATTGTTTCGGTTTTGCTGTGTAACAAACTGCCTCAAAACTTTGTTGCTTTAAAACAACAACCATTAATTTAGCTCATGATTCCATGAGTTGGCAGTTTGGGCTGAGTTCAGCTGGGTGGTGGTGTGCTGATCTTGGCTGGACTCACCTGGCATAAATGTGGTCACATCAGTTGGCTCCGATTCTGGGGCTAGGTTGACAATTGGCTGTGGTTAGGGAGATGAGCCATGTGTCTCTCATCATCCTGCATCCTGGGCTTATTCACATCATTGAAAAGTTTCCCAAATATCAAAAGGACAAGCTCCAATTCACAAGTGATTTTAAAGCCTCTGCTTATGTTTTCATTATTAATGTCTAACTGGTCAAAGTAAGTCATATGGCTAAGACCAGCCTCAATTTGGAAGAGCACTGCAGAATAACATGGATGCAGGCAGCAGAATTATTAGGACTTTCTTTTCTTTTTTTTTTTGCAAATAATTTTTCAAAAGATTGTACACTGAAACACTGCCTAATTGTGCTTTATGTGTAGAAGTCAATGAAATTATATGCATAAAATCCAAGAAATCTTAATTATGAAAGTATGAAAAGAACCCCATTGTAAAATTTCACCTGGTTATATCCCATGACATAATCCTAGAGGACAATATTGTAGTCAGACTTTAATATATTTTAGTCAACTTTATAGACTGAATTATTTCTTCCCCCTAACTTCATATGTTGACATTCTCAACCTAGGACCTCAAAATGTGACCATATTTGGAAACAGGACCTTTAAATTGGTAGTTAAGATAAAATGAGGTCGTATGTGTGGGCCCTGATGCAATTTGACTGTTGCCCTCTTAAGAAGAGGGGAATAAGACACAGACAAGTGTACACACAGAAGAAAGGCCATATGAGGACACAGCAAGAAGGCGGCTATATGCAAGCCTGAAAGAGAGGCCTCTGTAGGAACAAAATTTGCCTACACCTTGATCTAGACTCTAGAACTGTGAGAAAATAAATTTGCATTGTTTTAAGCTGCCCAATCTATTGTACTTTGTTATAGCAATCCAAACTGACACAGGTGATACCTAGAAATTAAAAAAAAAAAAATAAATCCCAGACAGGATAGATTTATTTGATGGCTTATGGGAAAGGTGATCCCTAATTATTTCAGCTGTAAACATAAAAACATGCAGGGAACTCAGCTCAATTCTGCACATAGTACTCATTCAAAATGTATGTAAGGAAAGAATATTGCCTTTATATTGCCTTTACATCTTACACAGGAGAACCAGGCTTCAAGATTGTCACATTTGCTATCCCACTCCTTAGGGCGTCTTCTCTTAATAACCAGGCAGTGGTGGTAACATGTCAACTTCTGAATCATATTCAGTTGGAATTAAAGCTGGGGGGGCAGAATTTTGGGGCAGCAGTAGCTAGGGCAAGTGACTTCTCCTGAAGCTGAAAGAGGCTCAGGTGTGCAGCAAATATGAAATAAAAGTGTGAATACAAAATATAAGAATTAAGCAAAAAGGCTTAAAATTCAAAATATAGGAAATATTCCTTTTTATAAGTTGCAGTATCACTGAATTTGTTTCTGTCTTTGGTAGATTGAGTTTTTAGCCATCTTACAGGGTTATACACACCTACCAAATAACTTCACATAGACACGGATGACTGCGTTACTTTCATGGGCATTAAATAATTAGCATGGAGCCATGGACATATGTAGACTTAAGAAATACTACACAAAAGTCTTTAAAATAATTTCAAAAACATTTAAAATATTTAGACGGGAACGATGTCAATGTCAATGACAAAAAGTCAATGCCCTTGAGAACTATATATATATTTCACTCAAGAGTACTCCTGGATAGGCACACGGTACCGATTTTAAGTGGAAAGAGTATGGGTGGGAATCAAAGGAAAAAGAGAAAATAGACATTATGAACATAGAGGCTTATCCAATCTGGAAGTGAGGTTATGGGAGAAAATGGTGGCTGGGCTAACCTCATGGCCTGTGAGGCCTTCCTACATTGACTGGGGAGTCTGGAAGGGATAGAAAACTTGGCTTTCAGTTGGAGTGGGTTGAAGAGGGGTGGGAAGGGAGAGCCCATGGCCAAGAGGAACTTTATGTGTCTTCAAAGGGAATAAAAAATGAGCTGCGAAGTGTAGCTGCTCCCCTGACCACTTTTAAATTTATATGTTTGACTAAATAATAGATTCTTGTAGAAATCAAAAAAGCTCTGAAAAGTACAAAATGTAAAATATATGGCATTCCCATTCCTGACCTTCAGTTACCCACTTCCCATCCTTTTCTTGTTTCGATTTATACATGATCTAGGAACTGAAGTGCATTTTCACCTGAAAAAGAAAGAAAAACTAAACATAAATTGTGGCATATACCATGTTGGTAATTCTGTATTTTGGTCTCTTCGTGTAACGCTTTTTGGACATATGCCATTTCAGTACATATAGTGCTGAATAGGACCTAATGGGTACCTAATCAAACAGAATGTCCAGAGTGTTCTATTTTATGGACATGCCTTAGATGTTACACAGGTTTAGTGGCTATATTTTAATGTTTTGGAGTTGGTTTTTCTTAGTTTTTTGAGGTAAATGCTTATCACATTACTTTTTATCGCGATGAAGAGAAGTTGGTTAATGGGTAAAAAATACAGTTAGAGAGAAGAAATAAGTTCTAGTATTTGATAATAGAGTAGGGAAATTATAGTTAATAGTAATTTAATATATATTTTAAAATAGCTAGAAGAGAATTGCCATGTTCTCAACACAAAGAAAAGATAAATGTTTGAGGTGATGGATTCCCAGTTACCCTAATTTGATCATTATACATGGTATATAGTATCAAAATATCACATGTATCTCCAAAATAAGTACAACTATTATATAGTAAAAAAAATGTCTAAACTGGCATTATCTAGTATAAAAAAGTGAAAGTATTTATGGCTATGATTTTGCCTCTGATCTTTTTCACAAAAAATATTGTAGCCACCTCTTCAGTAATTTCTAAATTGTCTGAAATTTCAGTTTTGATTATTTTTTCTTTGACTCAAAAACACTTAAAATTTTTTTTCCTTCAAGGAGATAGTCTTTTTATTATGTTTTGGCAATTAAAATATAATTTGGCTTTCTATTTGTAGCCTAATTCACATTATTATTTTAAAAATTTTAAGAAAAAACCCAATATGTTTTTTGTGGAAGGCATGCTCTATGCTGTCTTACCTGATGGTGCTTGAGGAAATGTTTTACTTCCATACCCTAAATGTGGCCCTAACTACCAGAATGAGACAGACTTGCAATGAAATTATTGAGATTTAAAAGATGTGCACCACATTCCAACCCATCACAGTGAGGACCCCACACAGTTAAGTTACACATTCCATGCCATTAAATGAAATGTGACTCTATTACTTATTGCAGGCTGGTAATTGATCTTTCCTGCCATATTTGACAGATAGATAAATCCAATTTTCATCTTATGCAACTTAAAAAAAATTTCTTCTTTTTGATGAAAAACATCAACTTCGAGGGACAAACTTTTTCTTAGCTTCTCTTAATGTGGTATATACTTTATTCACAACTTAAGATGACTTTTCTCACTCTGTAATGTAATGATTTCACTCCCCACCTCCCTAGACTGCCAAGTGCAGTTGTTTTGTTTGAACCAAGTCTTAAAAATGGCCAGCAATGATTTGGCTAAGAGGTTCAGCCTGAATTCTCAGAGGGACGAGTTTCATTATGGTTGCAGAGCCACCCTCATCCCACACCACAAAACATTCATTTACCACAGTAACGTCAGAAGGTGTGGGTATAGTCAGCCTTCCTTATCTGTGGGTTCCGCATCCCTGGATTCAACCAACTGTGGATCAAAAATATTTGGAAAAAAACAATAAAAATACAACAATAAAAATATTATAAATAAAAAACAATATAGTATAACAACTATTTATACAGCATTTACATTATATTAAGTATTATAAGTGATTTAGAGATGATTTAAAGTATATGCGAGGGCTGGGCACAGTGGTTTATGCCTGTAATCCCAGCACTTTGGGAGGCTGAGGCAGTCAGATTACTTGAGGTCAGGAGTTCAAGACCAGCCTGGCCAACATGGCGAAACCCCGTCTCTACTAAAAATACAAAAATTGGCCGGGTCTGGTGGCACACACCTTTAATCCCAGCTACTAGGGAGGGAGAGGCAGGGAAATTGCTTGAACCCAGGAGGCAGAAGTTGCAGTGAGCTGAGATAGTGCCACTGCACTCCAGCCTGGTTTGTTTTTGTTGTTGTTGTCGTTGTTGTTTTTCTTTTTGAGATGGAGTGAGACTCTAAAAAAAAAAAAGGAGGAGGATATGTGTAGGTTTCATGCAAATACTATCCCATTTTATATCAGGGACTTGAGCATCTATGGATTTTGATATCCGTGGGGGTCCTGGAACCCCCAAGGATGGCAAGGAATACCTGTACTAGCCAAATGAATGCAAAACATCTAATTATGAGAAAAATATTTGGCTCATATTCAGGCACTGGGTTGACCCTGCTCAAAGAAATGTCATTCTGCATTGGCTATATCCAAATGTCCTTTGCCCACTTTTTAATGGGGTTATGTTTTTCATGTAAATTTTGAAGTTTTTCAACCATCCAATGAGAAGGGAGGGAAAAATATGAGCTTGTGCAGAAAGCATAGGAGTAGTCGTGAAGAGAGGTTAAAAAGACTTTTAAAAGTTATTGTCAATGGTGTCCAATGTTACAAAGAGATTAAGGAGAATGATTACATATTGTCATGTAATTATCACCACCATCCATTTCCAGAACTTTTTCATCCTGCAAAACTAAAACTTTATGCCCATTAAACAACAACTCCTTATTCCTCTCACCCCTTGGCCCTGGCAAATGTCAGTGTTATTGGTTATATCCAAGAAGGTGAAAGAAGGTGAAAGCACTCTTTCCTTTTTAATAAGACGTAGTAATTCACAGGAGAAAGCAAGGCTGTTAGGGTGCTAAACAACATTCAATAAATCAGTAATTTTATAATCACCAAGAAATAAGTCAGTGCAAGAACAATAGGTAAGAGAGAATAAAGAGTCATGTGACTCTTAACTGTTTATTTTTGCCTTTTTTCTTCTTCAGTGTTCCAAATGGTTTTTAGGCAAAAGTAGTTTAGGGATGATAACCCACAAAATTTTCTAGGATTAGAAATGATAATAGCTTACATTATACAGCAATTCTGTTAATAATATCTAATTAAGTGATTACCTCTATTTATGAGTACTTTCTGAGCACGGCATAATAACTATGCCTTACAGTCATTTATAGACTATAGACTGGTTGAAATGAGTAACATTCTAACACCATTAATTTGAAATATAGTACCCTGTTTCCTCTTTCTGAAACAAGAAATTTCTTTTTTTAAGGGACTTTTGTTAATGTAATTCCTAGAAAAGACTCCTAAACAAATTTACAGAATTATTTATGAGAAAAACTTGCTTCAGAAAAGAGCATGACATGGCAGAAAGTACACAGAGCAGGGCCTCTGAAGACCTGGGTCCTTGTCCCAGCCCTTCTGCCAGCACCATTCAGCCTCTGGGCTTCAATTTCTTTGTCCTCAGTGTGAAAGAGTTAGAATAGAAATGTAAGATTTAGGGACTGCGATGAATATGGTATCTACGTTCCCCAGAAAATTGCAGACAAAAGATTTAATTACCTGGATTTTATAAGGAATTTGTGTTTTTTTCTTTTATATATTAGAACTCTTCATGAAAAGTTGATTCAAAAGGAAATTTTTCTCGGATGAGAAAAATATGGCTAAATAACTATTGATCATTGGGAACTGCTGGGTAATTCAATGTAAAGAACTGATTATTTTATTTTCTACAAGCAGAAAAAACAGAATGTACCTCTTAAAATGAAAAACAACAACATAAAACACAATAAGCTATAGATTTTTGCATAGAACATGACATAACTCATTTTTTGTGTGTGGTAAAATACTTATAAAACTTACCATCTTAACCATTTTAAGTGTATAGCTCAATGATATTAATAAACTATAACAATATGATATAGTGACAATATGATGATTCATATTGTCATGTAATCATCACCACCATCCATTTCCAGAACTTTTTCATCCTGCAAAACTAAAACATTATTCCCATTAAACAACAACTCCTTATTGCTCTCGCCTCTGGACCCTGGCAACCACTGGCCATAACTTCTCAATTCTTAAGCTTAGTTTTCTTCCTTCTATCCTCATTCTCCACGACCTCTGTAACATTGGACACCACTGACAAACAATAACTTCTTAAAGATTTTTTTAACCTCTCTATTTTTCACAACTGTTCCTCTGCCTTCTGCACAAGCTCATCTTTTTCCTTCCCTCCTCATTGGATGGTTGGAAAACGCTGAAATTTACATGAAAAACAAAACCCCATTAAAAAGTGGGAAAAGGACATGAACAGACACTTCTCAATAGAAGACATCCATGCAACCAACAAACATGAAAAAAAGCTCAACATCACTGATCCTTGGAGAAGTGCAAATCAAAACCACAATGAGATACCACTCACACCAGTCAGAATGGCTATTACTAAAAAGTCAAAAAACAACAGACGCTGGTGAGGTTGTGGGGAGAAAGGAACACTTTCACACTGTTGGTGGGAGTGTATATTAGTTCAACCATTTTGGAGGACAGTGTGGCAATTCCTCAAAGACCTAGGGGCAGAAATACCATTTGACCCAGCAATCCCATCACTAGGTATATACCCAAAGGAATAGAAATGATTGTATTATAAAGATACATCCACATGTATGTTCACTGCAGTACTATTCACAATAGCAAAGACATGGAATCAACCTAAATGCCCATTAATGATAGACTGGATAAAGAAAATGTGGTACATGACCAGCCTGGCCAACATGGTGAAACCCCATCTCTACTAAAAATACAAAAGAGTAGCTGGGCATGGTGGCAGGTGCCTGTAATCCCATCTACTTTGGAGGCTGAAGCAGGAGAATCACTTGAACCCAGGAGCCAGAGGTAGCAGTGGGCCGAGACCATGCCACTGCACTCCAGCCTGGGCAACAGAGAGAGACTCTGTCTCAAAAAAAAAAAAAAAAAAGAAAGAAAAGAAAAGAAAATATGGTACATATACACTATGGAATATTATGCAGCCATAAAAAGGAATGAGATAATGTCCTCTGCAGGGACATGGATGGAGTTGGAAGCCGTTATCCTCAGCAAAGTAATGCAGGAACAAAAAACCAAACACTGCATGTTCTCACTTATAATTGGGAGCTGAATGATGAGAACACATGGACACAGGGAGGGGAACAACACACACTGGGGCCTATTGTGGGGTGAGGGAGAGCATCAGGAAGAATAGTTAGTATGTGCTGGGCTTCATACCTAGGTGATGGGATGATCTGTGCAGCAAACCACCATATACATGTTTACCTACAGAACAAACCTGCATATCCTGCACGTGCATCCTTGAACTTAAACGTTGAAGACAAAAAAAGAGAAAAAATATAAATTGTCTTATTAATTGCAAAACTAAATAAGAGTTTTATTTTTAAAGGTTTTTAATCCTTTTCTCTTGCTAATGGTTTTCCCCATGGCATCAATTTTTTTGTGACTTTATCATTTCTATGTAGATAATTATGCTCCCGTTCTGGTACTCTAATCTCTGCTGAGAAAGAACATTGCCACTCAAGAATGTTGTCATCACTTAGAATTAATGCTCAGCCCCTTATCATCTCTCCCACAACTAGTTCCTTTATTTTGTCTCTTTGTTTTGCTGTTTTTAAAATTTACCTAGTCATATTCTCCCAGAAACTCAATTGCTTCTTTATCTCCTGCTCCTACTCACTAAGTACATTCAGTGCCATCTTTGAAAACCTTTTGCATCTGTCTTTTATTTTCTCTTTCCATTTCTGTCATCTAGGGATAACTTCTGGTGGCCTGCCTGGTGTCAAACTTTCTCCAAGCACAATGTACTCTCTGCTCCATTCACCTTCCCCCAAAATCACTTTCCTCGTCTATCACTTCTCTGCACCTGTTTCCCACTGGCTTTTTTTTTTTTTTTCCTTTTTCTTTTTTTTTTTTTTTTTGAGACAGAGTCTTGCTTTGTCACCTAGGATGGAGTGCAGTGGTGCAATCTCGGCTCACTGCAAACTTTGCCTCCCAGGTTCAAGCAATTCTTCTGCCTCCGCCTCCTGAGTAGCTGGGATTACAGGCGCCCACCACCATGCCCAGCTAATTTTTGTATTTTTGTAGAGATGGAATTTCACTATGTTGGCCAGGCTGGTCTTGAACTCCTGACCTTAAGTGATCTGCCCGCCTTGGCCTCCCAAAGTGCTGGGATTATAGGCTTGAGCCACTGCGCCTGGCCTGAACTCATCTTCTTGATTTTTCAAGTCTCTCAAACTGTATTTCACCTCGAATATACAATCTGTGCTCTAGTCATGCTAGCCTCTTTCCTGCTCCTTGGATATTGTTATTGCTGTGCTTTCATTCCTGTGGTTCCCATTTTCTGAGCACCTTGTGTTTTCCTCTAGGTACAACCTGACATATGAAGGCCATTCCAATTCTCTCTCATCTCACTTTCTCTAAAATTCTATAGTATTCATAACTGGTACCACAGGAATCTAAGCATTTCTCATAGGCCTAGATTGTCTGCTATACTTTGTATTTATTTGGTGTTCCTCCTCCCTCTCAGGCAACTTAGTTGCAAATTCCTTGAGGTCATAGATCTACAGAGCTCTGGAACAACTGAAGATTTTTCATGAGTCAGAAATGTCCTGGTTTTGAAATAGTTGTAAAAATAGCAAGCTTAAGAATATATCAGGGGAAGTTGGAAAGCTTCTGCTAAAGTAAAGGAGTTGTGGCCAAATAACCTTTATGGGTGGCACGTGGTGGGGTGGGGGAGTTGACTTTATTACAGGGCAGTTGTTGAGATCATGTTTTGGGAAGCAAACATGTAGATTCTAGAAGGAGGCCATAGAGAGGCAGAAGCTGGAGAAAGCTCCTGTGTAGACACCAACCAGAATTAAGATGTGGCTTATCAATGGATTACACCTCATATGCTTGTGATTCACTTGTGATTCAGCTCTGTCTTAAAGAAATGTTACCAAATACTTTGTTGTGTATGTGTCATAAGCACTCATAAAGCTATATTGAAATTTTAGTATTTAGGGGCCGGGCGTGGTGGCTCACACCTGTAATCCCAGCACTTTGGGAGGCCGAGGCGGCAGATCACGAGGTCAGGAGTTTGAGACCAGCCTGACCAACATGGTGAAACCCTGTCTCTACTAAAAATACAAAAATCAGACAGGCATGGTGGCATGTGCATGTAGTCCCACCTACTTGGGAGGCTGAGGCAGGAGAATCACTTGAACCTGGGAGGCAGAGGTTGCAAAGAGCTGAGATCGCCCCACTACACTCTAGCCTGGGTGATAGAGAGAGACTCTATCTCAAAAAAAAAAAAAAAAAAAAAAAAAGAAAGAAATGTGAGCATTTAGAAGGTGTATTTCCCTTTTTAGAAGAAACTTTCTGCATTGTCTGTACTCTGACATTAGATGGAAGTGGAGAATTGTAGACATAAAGTCTGAAGACCTAAGGTCAATAGTCTAAAGACCTAAATGAAGATCCCTCCCATAAGTCAGAATATGAGATAAATTTACATTTGCAAGATCAGTTTGACAAGAAGTTTATCAGTCTTTCCAAATAACCTGCTTTTGGTTTCATTGTTTTCATCTGTTGTTTTTCTCTTTTCAATTTCATTGATTTCTTCTTTTATCTATAACTTTCCTTTTTTTTTTTTCTGGTTGCTTTGGTTTTATTCTGTTCTTTTCACCCCTAGTTTCTTAGATAGAAGCTCTTTTCATTAATGAGAGTGGGACTCTCATGCTGGGATTAGTATCTTTACAAGAACAGGAAGACAGACCGGAGTTTTCTCTTTCTTCACCATTAAGAACACAGTGAGAAGGTGGCTGTCTGCAAGTTAGGGAGAGAGCCCTCACCAGGATCTGAATCTGCCAGCACCTTGATCTTCGGCTTCCTGAACTGTGAGATATAAATGTGTTGTTTAAGCCACCAGTTGAGGTTTTTTTTGTTATAGCAACCTGGGCATACTAATACACTTCATTCGAGAATTCCTTTGAAACTAATACACTTCCTTCGAGAATTCTTCCTGGAGTATTCTTGTTCGAGAATTCTTCCTGGAGTGTAATGTTTCATTTCCAAGCATTTGAAGACTTTCCTATATTTCTGTCACTAATTTCTAGTTTAATTCCATTGTAATAAGAGAACATACTTTGCATAATTTCAATTCTTTTAAATTTGTTAAAATTTGTTTTATGATTAAGACATGGTGTGTTTTGGTGAATATTCCATGTGCTCTTGAAAAGAATGTGTATTTTACTTTTTGCAGGAAAAGAATATTCTGTACTTTTCAATTAAGTTGTTTTTTGGTATTGTTTGTGTTTTCTTAATGCATCCCAATTTTCTCTTTACTTGCTTATTGGTCACTGAGAAAGCAGTGTTGAAGTCTCTAGCTATAAGCTTGGATTTATCATTTTCTCCTTTCAGTTCTATCAGTTTTTGCTTCATGTATTTGAATTGTTTTCTAGGAATTACAATATATATACTTTACTCTTTGAGATATTATGTTGGTGTTTCTTTGAGTTGTTATTTCCCTGTCTAACTCACCTGATATTATTTACTTTTCAGAATCCTTAAGTAGTTGCTTTACATATTTTGACTAAGAATTTTGTCATTATCAGCGGGAGAGAGAGTGTGGAGTTTACTTAGACTAGAATTTTATATAAGTAGAATCCTTCTATATGTAGTCCTTTGAGTCTTTCTGCCTTTTCTAAGCATAATGCTTTAGGAATTTATCCATATCATTGTATGTGTATGTTGTCAGTAGCTTTTTCCTTTTAATTGCAGACTAATATTCTATCATATGGCTATACTACATTTCATTTATTCATTTACAAGGTGATGGGTATTTGGCTTATTTTCATGTTTTGTTTTTGTTTTGCTATTAAGAATGAAGCTGCTATATTTATTTGCATAGAAATCTTTGTGTGGATGTATGTTTTTATTTCACTTGGGTAATATTGTGTTTGGGGTTCTTGGGGATCCTAGTTAACCAGCTTCCCCAGGGAAAATTTTTCCCCTTTGGTCCAATTGATCTCAAAGAGGAGTCTTAGACTCTGTCTGATGTTCAATTTATTCTTGCAGCACTCTTGTAGGACAGATAGTGGGAGCAGGCTGGTGGTATAGGCCAGATACAGCCAGGGGGTTGGATGACTGTCTGATGGGAAAGTCTTCATGAGGAGACTCTTCTCAGGGTTTGGGGCATTCGGCCCCCTTTCTTATACCTGTGTCCAGTCTGAATCAGTTACCAGGTGTTTCTTTAAAGGGAGTTTAAGCTATTTTTGTAAGGGTAAGCTTTGTCTTAAGGTTTATGAGAGTTGCATCTGTGCTCAGGGGGTCTTATCTCCTAGAAATCCCCAGGCCAGGTTGCAGACTGCTAAGCAACATGTAGTGGAGGCCCTGTGAGAGGTTTGAGTGGGCCTTATAGCTATCACTAGTCTTACAGCCACCATATATCTCTTGTAGTACACCATAGGTAAATACCTAGGAGTGATATGACATGGTCTCATGATAAATCTATCTTTAAGTTTATAACTGCCAAATTATTTTAAAATTTTTATTCTCAGTAACAATCTATGATATATTTAGTTGTTCCATATCTTCACCAATATGTTGTATTATCAGTGTTTAAGTATTTTCAGTTGAGAATTTTTTTTTATTTTTATTCTTTTGGTTTTATTGATAAACATCTTTAAGGCTCTGTATTTTCCCTGATTGCTGCTTTAAATATGTCCCACACATCCCAAGTATTTTGAGATATAATGTTTCCATTATTATTATCTTTTAAAATTCTATAACTTTGGTTTATATTTATCCTTCCACTCAGTATTGTTTAATAGAAAGTTCTAAGATTTCTAAGTGGAAATATCTATTTATAAGTTTTTTTAAATTTTCATTTTGTTTTGTGATCAAATATTTTTGTAGTTTTTCTACTTTTGGAAGTTACTGATTTTTTGTGTGTTGACCTAATACATGACCATTTTTGTGAATGTGTCAGGTGTGCTTGAGAAAAAAGTATGTTCTCTGTTGTTAAGATGTAAAAATTGATATTTATCCATAAGAACTAGCTTATTGATTATGTTCTTTAGGTATTCAGTGTGCTTACTTTTTTCCATTTAAATTATTTTGTAGTGAGAGTAGTGTTAAAAATTCATCATCTTATTATTATTATTATTATTATTATTATTTTATCTCCTTGGATCTCTTGTCATTTTTGCTTTATGTAGGTGGTTGCTGAGATTTTTGGTCCTTAAATATTCTTAATTGATATATGTTCATGTGAACTGTGGCTTTTCACAATAACAAATACTCTCATTTTTTCATGTTTAATTCTTTTTGGTTTTAATTTTATTTCATCTGATATAATTATCATTACCTTTGTTTTCTCATTAGTTGTAGTTGACTGGCATACATTTGCCCATCGCTTTATTTTTAGCCTTTCTGAATTATTCTGTTTTGATATATTTCTTGATTATAGCAATAGTTAGGTCTTACTTTGTGAGTTAAATTTAATGTCTTTTACTGGATGAGTTAAGCTCACACTTCTTGTAGACTATTACAGTAGTGTGTATTGTTATTTTTTGTATTTCTTTATATGGTATATTTTTTTAACCTTATAATTAAAAATTTTCTTTTAGTTTTAAAGAACATTTGTATTTCTTCTATATTGTTAACTTGGTTCCTTTTTTTTTTTTTTTTTTTTTTTTGAGACGGTATCTTGCACCGTTGCCCGGGCTGGAGTGCAATGGCATGATCTTGGCTCACTGCAACCACCGCCTCCCGGGTTCAAGTGATTCTCCTGACTCAGCCTCCCAAATAGCTGGGATTACAGGCGTCTACCACCATGCCTGGCAAATTTTTTGTATTTTTAGTAGAGATGGGGTTTCACTATATTGGCCAGGCTGGTCTCAAACTCCTGACCTCGTGATCCACCTGCCTCGGCCTCCGAAAGTGCTGGGATTACAGGTGTGAGCCACCATGCCCAGCCTGTTAACTTGGTTCTTAAACCTTTTTAAATGTTCTATTCCACCTACATTTTTTTTTAGTGTTTATCTGATTTATCAGTTTTTAACAGTATATTTTAGCCTCCATCTATTGCTCAAAAAACAGCCAATGAACTTATTTTGTTTTCTTCTAGTTTCATCTCCTCCCATTTTTAGTTATATCATTATATAGTTATTATATCATTTATATTTTATCAGTGCTTGTAACATGTAGCATGCATCATATATATTATTATTCTTTTGCACTTGCCCTCACATTTGTTTTAGTTTTAGAACTACAACTTATACCTTAAGCATACTTTAACATAGTAAAGAAATAACATTATTTAATGTGTTAAAAATTAAACTCAACACACTTTGACATATTATATGCTTAGTTATCTCTTGGTTGAATGAAGTTTATCATCTAGTATAGAAGTCTGTAAACTACATGGATGTTATTAAAATTTTATTAATTTTTTTGTTTACTTTTTTGGTTTGTTTTTGTTTTGGCAGGGGAGCAGTAAGAAGAGTATTTCCATGCCCTTTAATTTTTTATTTTAATTCTTAATTTTTTATTTTCAGCTTTCTGTGGGGCAAATCTGGCCATACCTATTTGTTTACATAGAATCTATGGCCACTTTCACACTTGGAATTAGAGTTGAATAACAGCAATAGAGGCCAAATAGACTGCAAAGTAGAAAACATGTAACCTCTGTCTCTTTATAGAAAATTATTTGCCAATCCCTTTTCTAGTTGATTCCCCAAGGTTACATAATTCTCTAATCAAATGTTTAAAAGAGTTTTTCTATGGCCTTTATACTTGATGGATAGTTTGGCTGGATATGAAAACCTGATTCACACTTCTTTCTTAGAAGATTTTTAAAAATGCTATTTTATTGTTGCTTTACTTTGTTGGCTGGTTGTGGGTATTCTGATGCTAATCTAATTCTCTTGTTCCTGTAATATATTTTATATTTTACCTGGAAGAACTGACTTTTGAAATTTTGTGAAGTCTAATATTTTACCAGCATATATCTTGATACAGGGTCAATTTCCTATGTACATTGTGGGTCCTTGTAACATGTAAGTTACGTCCTGTAATTACATGTAAATTGTATCTGTTGTACTTCCACTTTTTGCCTTTTTAATCTGCTCTTTTCCAACAATTTTCTGATTTTTAAAACTGGTATCATCTCATTTGAAATCCTGTTATTGTCTTTCTAATTTTTTTTACATTCTCTTATTATATTTTCATTTAATTGTATTCCTCCTTGGATGTTATATGATTTAGTCTTTGTTTCTGGTATAATTTTGTATTTTTATCGTACTTTTTCCTTCCGTTTATCAATTATCATTTTACTTCTTTCTTTTCTGCCCATTTCTGTTTTTAGTTTTTAAATTTCTGGCTTTTTCACATCCCAATACTGATTGACAATATTTAGCTTAGCTTGTAGTGTTGTGTTTCAGTTTTATTCTGCTTCATTATATGCTTTGGGCAAAGAGATACTTTGTTATCTGAATTGCTTGCATTCACATTTTCCACTTTATGTTAATAGTAATTTTATATAGGTGAAATGATTTGTGCTTTTAAGTTTCTGTGCACTGAGTTGGAGATTTGCATTGTTGTGTCTGTATTTCAAGAGCGTCCTCCTTGTCAATGTAGTGAGGTATAGATTTTCTACATTGGATGTTTTTAAAATTTTATTAATTTTTTTGTTTGCTTTTTTGTTTGTTTTTGTTTCAGCAGGGGAGCAGTAAGAAGAGTGTTTGCATGCCCTTTAATTTTTTATTTTAACTTATTTTACTTTATACTTACAGATTCTAACTTTCCCTTTTTTGCTTGTTCTACTTTACTGCAGGCTTTTCAAAGGGGACCACTTTCTTCCTTTTTGCCTTATTCTTTCCTAGGAATGTTACTTTTCTAAGATTGCCTCCTCACATCCTGAGCAGATGTTTAGGTCCTTTCATGAAGTCAGTGCCTGGCTTTACCAGGACACATTTTTGGTGTTTTCACTCTTATTGTTGACTTTTTCTTTCTGGCGGTGGTTTCACTTCCTGTCTTCTGCACAATTTTTTCCAAACTGCCCTTGCTGTCTGCAAAAGTTTATATCATTATTTTAGAGATACCTTGCTGGGATTTGTTGTGTCTATTTCTACTTATATATATTTTGAAGTTTTGATGTTATTTTCTTGTTAAGCCAAGGATATGGGTTTTGTATAGTTTCATTTGTTCTTTTTTTCTTGAGACTATGTTAGGAGTTTTAGATTTACCCCACTGCAATAGATGAAGTTTTTAAAAACGCAATTCCAGGTCCTAGAGATTCTGGATCAAATCATAAAGTCTGAGGTTGGAGCAGAACAATTTACAATTTTTTAAAAAAGTTCCAGAGCTGTTTCTGAGAATAACCCAGGTTCTAGAATCACTAGTCTATGTGTCATGTCTTTATGCCCAGTTAAACTATCAACTTTGTAGAGTTAAGAAAAAAGCCAGGATTTTAATTTTTTGTGTTTTTTTTTGTTTGTTTGTTTTGTTTTGTTTTGTTTTTGAGACAGAGTCTTGCTCTGTCACCCAGGCTAGAGTGCAGTGGTGTGGTCTCGGCTCACTGCAACCTCCACCTCCTGGGTTCAAGTGATTCTCCTGCTTTAGCCTCCTGAGTAGCTGGGACTACAGGCATGCATCACCACGCCTGGCTAATTCTTTGTATTTTTAGTAGAGACGGTGTTTCGCCGTGTTAGCCATGATGGTCTCAATCTCCTGACCTCGGGATCCGCCCGCCTTGGCCTCCCAAAGTGCTGGGATTATAGGCGTGAGCCACTGCGCCTAGCCCAGGATTTTAATTTTTAATTTCTTTTTTTTTTTTTTTTGGTCATAGAACCACCGAAGAATAAGAAGTTCTTGGTACAGAGAAATGTTAGATTTCAGTGGGAGTAAGAGGGAGTAGAAAACATCATGTTTTTTTTTGTTGTTGTTGTTGTTTTTACAATAGCAGGATACATCTAAGAACTCTTAGAGTTTAAGAGATCTTTTTAATGAAGTGAATGAGACTTAGCTATAGGAAGTCACTTTGTTAGAATCACATTTGCCAACAAAGAAGTATCTTGGATGAAAATCTTTAAAATACTTTATAAAGCCACTCAATAAAGTTTTGTTTTGTTTTTTAAAAGTAGTAAAGAGCAGTTAAATGTTCCATAATCTGGATAGCAGACTTACATTCATCTAACGTTTTATAATATTTTTGATGAATTTTTGCTTATTCATTTTTTTCTTTTTGTTAATCTGTCTCTCCTCAATGTGTATTATTTATAACAACTGATCAGTGTTAGTAATGCAGATGTGATAACAAAACCAAGTGAATTCAGGGACCCCACTCAAGTATCCAATCTATGACTGGTTTAAAAGATACAGCGGAATAAATTAAACATAGAGTATTTTTTGCCTCTAAATATTTGAGCTCATGTTTGTTGCTACTTTGTACTGAGTGGTGAGTATAATGGGCTGGTTTGTATAGTATATAGTGAGTGCTCAATAAATAGGTGCAGAATTGAATTGAAAGACTTAAGAATCATGTTTAACAGAAGAAGAGTCCCTGGTCAGAATTAGATCCAGATTTATGGTTTCTCTGTGTTTCTTTGTACCTTTTGAGAGATATTCTCAAGACAAATGAAGAACTGATCAGATAATTTTCCTAGATGGAAAGGCACTTTTAACAAAAGCTTAGCAGATAATCAAAACCTTGACTACTGCTGTAGTAAGCCTGTGTATTCTACAAATGATTTGTACTAATAAGACATTCACAATCTCTTTCTTCACTATCACTACAGTAGTCCCCAAATATAATTTCTCATTCTTTTTCTTATCTTCCTTTACTGTGGACACACTGCCTTATTTTTTTTTATTTTTAATATTTTTTTGAGACAGAGTCTTGCTCTGTCGCCAGACTGGAGTGCAGTGGCACGATCTCGGCTCACTGCAACCTCCCACTCCCTGGTTCAAGTGATTCTCCTGCCTCAGCCTCCCGAGTAGCTGGGATTACAGGCACGCGCCACCACGCCCTGTTAACTTTTTGTATTTTTAGTAGAGACGGGGTTTTACCATGTTGGCCAAGATGGTCTCGATTTCCTGACCTTGTGATCTGCCCGCCTTGGCCTCCAAAGTGCTGGAGCTGCCACGCTTGGCCTACAGCTGCCTTATTTAAATATAAAGTTCCCCATCAGGGGAGAATATGGGATGATACTACAACAGGTCTGGAACTGAGGCAATGGTGGGCATTTGGGGGTAATGTGGCTACAAGTGTCCCATGAAATTATATTGCCGGTATGTGTGGCAACCTTTGCTTATAAAGAAGAATAGCCTTCAACCTTCTGTTGAATACAGATTGTTGAGATCATGTTCTTTCTGGGATCATGAGAAAACCCTTATTGAAAACCCTGCCACTGACCTTCCATGGGCAGCACCTATGCTACACATGCTGTTGCTTACATGTCAAGTGCACTGAGACAATCGATGAGATAAATTACATGTACAGAAGAGCCCATTCTGTTGATTACATTTCTTAATGTAATTTTTGGAAGCCTTAGGTGTAATTTATTTTCACAGTAGCCTACTTCTGGTATGTAGCTATGTATATTTTCTTAAATACCTGTTTGTCTGGTTGCCTCTTGTTTTTATCACATTAAATTTTGTCCATACAATGATATGTTGTCCCACACAGCAATATATTGTTAAGTAGACCTCAGTTGAAGTGGGGTTTGTTCTATTTGCTTAGCAGAATTGCCAAATATATGAGAGGACTACAGGTCTTTCAATGATGCATGAAGTCAACCATCTGCTCCAGTTTCTTCAGGTTTCCAAGCTATAATTTGAAGCTGAAAGAGATCGTCTGGATATAACCAAGCTCTCCTGCTGTCAGAACCCTGGAGAGGAAGGCAAGAGGGTTGGGCACTATTTTAATGCCATGACTCAGGATTTCAATCTGTTCTAGAATGTTCACGTTTCCTCTCTGGTTCAGAGCATGCCAGTCCTTTAGATCCAGAGGAATCCTGGGTTAGGGTCACAGAACTAATTGCCTTTCCCCTGCTTGTTGGAATCATTTCCACCCAGGGTCTTTGAACTTGTGTAGTCTCTACATAATCACCCAAGTGCAGTTGATACTCCAGAAGTGGATGATAAGTAGCCTTCATTGCCCTGGTCACTAAGATTATATTCCAGAGAAAGAAAGTGATAGGCAAAATCAAAAGTAATTGTCATCTTGTTATTCCTCTGGTAGTTCAAACAAGGCAGAGATTAAATAAATTTGAAGGTACTCAAGTAGAAGAAATAGGCTTCAATGGGATACTTAGAGATGACAGAGGTCAGTCAAGAGAAACAAGCAGACATTACTCTACTTAGTTCTAGCTCAGATTTTCTCTTCGCTTCCAAATAGGAAATTTAAAGATAACCAGCAAAACTGAGGTTAAAAGTTGCTCAGGAGATTGTGGCTAGTGGAGTGAGAAGACTCCTGGCTATTTTATAAACATGATGCAGTCGGGAGTAGTAATGATGTTTTGGTCACCAGGAAAAATCTAAGCTCCGCTAAGAGACTTTTAGCCTGTCTCTTATTTAACAGATAGTGCATTCTTTGAAGTCATGAACCATATCTTCCTATCATCTCAATTTAACTTATTTATTATTTAAAATTAACATATTTATTATTATGGTTATTTAAAGTTTTTATTAATGTATTTGATACGTTTTAAAAATTGGTGCAAAGGCTATAAAATGAAAAGTAAAAGTCCCTCTCCCAATTCTTACCCTGTAGCATTATTCCTTTTCTCACTTCTGTTTTTTTTTTTTTTTTTGTCTTTCGGTCTGGCCTGGTTATCATATTTTTTACCGATACATAATATGAGATCATTTCTATGTGTTGAAAATATTTCACGTTCTCTCTTCTAGCTATTTTGAAATATTCAATACATTGTTGTTAACTATAGTCACCCTCCTCTGCTGAAGAACATTAGAACTTATTCTGTCTAACTGTATGTTTGTAACCATTAGCTAACCTCTCTTCCTTCTCCCCTTCCCACCCACACCCATTCCTGGCCTCTAGTATCTATAATTCTTCTCTCTACCTCTACAAGATCAACATTTTTAACTCCCACATGTGAGTGCAAACATGCAGTATTTGTCTTTTTGTGCCAGGCTTACTTCACTTAACATAATGACTCTCAGTTACATCAATGTTGCTGCAAATGACAGGTTTTCTTTTTTAAGGCTGAATAATATTTTGTTGGGTAGATAGAACACATTTTAAAAATTCATTCATCTATTGATGGACGCTTCCATATCTTTGGTATTGTGATTAGTGCTGCAATAAACATGGTAGTGCAGGTATCCTTTTGATATACTGATTTCCTTTCCTTTGGATAAATATCCAGTGGTGAAATCGCTGTATCACATGGTAGGTCTAATTTTAGTTTTTTGAGAAATCTTTCACTGTTTCCCATTGTGGTTGTACTAATTTACATTCGAACCAACACTGTATGAGGGCTCTCTTTTTTCTGCATCCTCACCAGCATCTGTTATTATATTTTTCTTTCTAATAATAGCTATTTTAACTGGGGTAAGGTAATGTCTCATTGTGGTTTTAATTTGCATCTCCTTGATGATTACTGATGTTCAATCTTTTTTCATATACCTCTTAACCATTTGTATGTCTTGTTTTGAGAAATTTCTATTTATGTCTTTTGCCTACTTTTTAATGGGATTGTTTTCTCACTGTTGAGTTCCTTATTTATTATGGCTATTAGTCCTTGTCAGATGAATAGTTTGTAAATATTTTCTTCCATTCAACAGGTTGCCTCTTCACCTTACTGATTTTTCATTTCCTGTGCAGAAGCTTATTAGTTGGATATAGTCCCATTTGTCTATTTTTGGTTTTGTTGCCTGTGCTTTTCAGGTGTTAGCCATAAAGTCTTTGCCTAGACCAATGTCTTGAAGTGTTTCCCCTATGTTTTCTTTTAGTGGTTTTATAGTGTCAAGTCTTATATTTAAGTCTTTAATTCATCTTGAGTTGATTTTTGAATACAATGAGTGATAGCAGTCCAGTCTCAATCTGCTATGTATTGATATCAGTTTTCTTAGCACTGTTTATTGAAGGAGATGTCCTTTCCCCAGTGCATGTTCTTGGTGGTTTTGTCAAAAATCAGTTGTTCATAAATAAATAGATTTATTTCTGATGTCTCTCTTCTGTTCCATTTGTCTATGTGTCTGTTTTTATTTCAATGCCATGCTGTTTTGGTTGCTATATCCTTATAATATATTTTGAAGTCAGGTATTCTGATATCTCCAGTTTTGTTCTTTTTCCTCAGGATTGCTTTAACTGTCCAGCCTTGTTTGGCTCCATACAAATTTTAGGATTGTTTTTCCTATTTCTGTGAAAAATGTCATTGCATTTTCATAGGGATTGCATTGAATCTGTGAATTGCATTGGGTAATTGTGTCATTTTAACAATATTATTTCTTCTGATCCATGAACAGGGATGTCTTTCCATTTGTTTTTGTCATCTTCAATTTCTTTCATCAGTGTTATGTAGTTTTCCTTGTAGAGGTCTTTCACCTCTGTGGTTAAATTTACTCCCAGATATTTTCTTATTTTTGTAGTTCGTGTAAATGACATCAATTTCTTGATATCTCTCTCAGCTATTTCATTATTGATGAATTGTAAATGCATTAGATTTTCATATGTTGATTTTGTAACCTGCAATTTTACTGAATTTGTTTATCAGTTCTAAGAGTTTTTTGGTGGAATCTTTTGGCTTTTCTAAATATAAGATTTTATCATTTGCATAGGACAATTTGACTTCCTCTTTCCCAGTTCGGATGTGTTTTATTTCCTTCTCTTGCCTCATTTCTCTGGCTTTGACTTCCAGTATGATTGAATAGGAGTGGTAAAAGTGGGCATCCTAGTTGTATATAGTTCTTAGAGGAAATGCTTTTAGCTTTTCCTTGTCAGTATGACATTAGGTGTGGATTTGTCGTATATGACTTTATTAGGTTGAGGTATGTTCCTTCGATTCCTAGTATGTTGAGAATTTTTCTTTTTCTTTTTCTTTTCCTTTTTTTTTTTTTTTTTGAGACGGAGTCTCGCTCTGTTGCCCAGGCTGGAGTGCAGTGGCACAATCTCGGCTCACTGCAAGCTCTGCCTCGTAGGTTCACTCCATTCTCCTGCCTCAGCCTCCCAAGTAACTGAGACTACATCTTGAAAAGACACTGAATTTTATTAAATGCCCTTTCTGTGTCTTTTGAGATGACCATATGGTTTTTGTCCTTCATTCTCTTGGTGTGGTGTATCACATGTATTGTGTTAAAACATCCTTGCATCCCTGAGATAAATCCTACTTGATCGTGTCATATTATCTTTTTGATGTTCTTTTGGATTCAATTTGCTGGTATTTTGTTGAGAATTTTTAATCTATGCTCATCAGGAATATTGGCTGTAGTTTTGTTGTTGTTGTTGTGTCCTAGCCTGGTTTTGGTATCAGTGTAAACCTGGCCTCATAGAATAAGTTAGGGAGAATTCCCTCTTTTTGTTCTTTTAAACATGACTTGAAGAGAATTGCTGTAAGTTTTTCTTTACATGTTTGGTAGAATTTGGCAATAAAACCAACAGATCCTGGGCTTTTCATGGTTGGGAGACTACTTATTATGGATTCAATCTTGTTACTTGTTTTGGGTCTGTTTGGATTTTCTATTTCTTCCTAATTCAATCTTGATAGGTTGTATGTGTCTAGAAATATATCAATTTTTTATAAGTTTTCTATGCTGTTAACACACAGGTGTTTACAGTAGTTCCTCATAATCTTTTTGTTTTGTTTTGTTTTTTGTTTTTTGAGGCAGAATCTTGCCTGTCACCCAGGTTGGAGTACAGTGGCGTGATCTCAGCTCACTGCAACATCTGCCTCCTGGGTTCATGCCATTCTCCTGCCTCAGCTTCCCGAGTAGCTGGGACTACAGGCACATGCCTCCATGCCCGGCTAATTTTTTGTGTTTTAGTAGAGACAGGGTTTCACCATGTTGCCCAGGCTGGTTGCGAACTCCTGAGCTCAGGCAATCCACCCACCTTGGCCTCCCAAAGTGCTGGGATTACAGGCGTATGCCACAGCGCCTGGACCCTCATAATCATTTTTATTTTTGTGATATTAATTGTAATGTCTTCTTTTTCATTTTGAATTTTATTTTTATATTCTCCCTGTTTTTCTTGATTAGATTAGTGGTTTATCAGTTTTGTTTATCTTTTTAAAAAAATTTTACTTTAAGTTCTGGGATACATGTGCAGAATGCGCAGGTTTGTTACATAGGTATACATGTGCCATGGTGTTTTGCTGCACCTATCAACCCTTCATCTAGGTTTTAGGCCCTGCATGCATTAGGTATTTGTCCTAATGCTCTCCCTCCTCTTGCCCATGACCCCCTGACAGGCCCCTGTGTGTGATGTTCCCCTCCCTGTGTCCATGTGTTCTCATTGTTCAGCTCCCACTTATGAGTGAGAACATGCAGTGTTTGGTTTTCTGTTCCTGTGTTAGTTTGCTGAGAATGATGGTTTCCAGCTTAATCAATGTCCCTGAAAAGGACATTAACTCATTCTTCTTTATGGCTGCATAGTATTCCATGGTGTATATGCGCCACCTTTTCTTTATCCAGTCTATCACTGATGGGCATTTGGGTTGGTTCCAAGTCTTTGCTATTGTAAATAGTGCTGCAATAAACATATGTGTGCATGTGTCTTTATAGTAGAATGATTTATAATCCTTTGGGTATATACCCAATAATGGGATTGCTGGGTCAAATGGTATTTCTGGTTCTAGATCCTTGAGGAATCGCCATACTGCCTTCCACAAAGGTTGAACTAATCTGCAGTCCCACCAACAGTGTAAAAGTGTTCCTATTTCTCCACATCCTTGCCAGCATCTGTTGTTTCCTGAATTTTTAATGATCACCATTCTAACTGGCATGAGATGGTATCTCATTGTGGTTTTGATTTGTATTTTTCTAATGATCAGTGATGATGAACTTTTTTCCATGTTTGTTGGCCACATAAATGTCTTCTTCTGAGAAGTGTCTGTTCATATCCTTCGCCCGCTTTTTGATGGGATTGTTTTTTTTCTTGTAAATTTGTTCAAGTTCCTGGTAGATTCTGTATATTAGCCCTTTGTCAGATGGATAGATTGCAAAATTTTTCTCCCATTCTGTAGGTTGCCTGTTCACTCTGATGATAGTTTCTTTTGCTGTGCAGAACTCTTTAGATTAATTAGATCCTATTTGTCAATTTTAGTTTTTGTTTCAATTGCTTTTGGTGTTTTAGTAACGAAGACTTTGCCCACGCCTATGTCCTGAATGGTATTGCCTAGGTTTTCTTCTAGGGTTTTTAAGGTTTTGGATTTTACATTTAAGTCTTCAATCCATCTTGAGTTATTTTTGTGTAAAGTGTAAGGAAGGGGTCCAGTTTCTGTTTTCTGCATATGGCTAGCCAGTTTTCCCAGCACCGTTTATAAAATAGGGAACCCTTTCCCTGTTGCTTGTTTTTGTCAGGTTTGTTGAAGATCAGATGGTTGTAGATGTGTGGTTTTATTTCTGAGTTCTCTATTCTGTTCCATTCGTTCATATATCTGTTTTGGTACAAGTACCATGCTGTTTTGTTTACTGTAGCCTTGTAGTATAGTTTGAAGTCAGGTAGCGTTATGCCTCCATCTTTGTTCTTTTTGCTTAGGATTGTCTTGGCTATATGGGCTCTTTTTTGGTTCCACATGAAATTTAAAGTACTTTTTTTCTAATTCTATGAAGAAAGTCAATGATAGCTTGATGGGAATAGCATTGAATCTATAGATTACTTTGTGCAATATGGCCATTTTCACGATATTGATTCTTCCTATCCATGAGGATGGAATGTTTTTCCATTTGTTTGTGTCCTCTCTTATTTCCTTGAGCAGTGGTTTGTAGTTCTCCTTCAAGAGTTCCTTCACGTCCCTTGTAAGTTGTATTTCTAGGTATTTTATTCTCTTTGTAGCAATTATGAATGGGAGTTCACTCATGATTTGGCTCTCTGCTTGTCTGTTGTTGGTGTATAGGAATGCTAGTGATTTCTGCACATTGATTTTGTATTCTGAGACTTTGCTGAAGTTGCTTATCAGCTTAAGGAGTTTTGGGACTGAGATGATGGGGTTTTCTAAATATACAATCATGTCGTCTGCAAACAGAGACAATTTGACTTCCTCTCTCTTCCTATGTGAATACCCTTTATTTATTTCTCTTGCCTGATTGCCCTGGCCAGAACTTCCACTACTATATTGAATAGGAGTGGTGAGAGAAGGCATCCTTGTCTTGTGCCAGGTTTCAAAGGGAATGCTTCCAGCTTTTGCTCATTCATTGTGATATTGGCTGTTGATTTGTCATTATAGCTCTTATTATTTTGAGATATGTTCCATCAATATGTAGTTTATTGAGATTTTTTTAGCATGAGTTTTGTTTGTCTTTTTAAAAAAAACAAACTTTTTGTTTAGTTGATTGTTTTTATTGCTTTTTTAAGTCTTTGTTTCATTTAGTTCTCTGATTTTTATTTGTTTTCTACTAATTTTAAGTTTGGTTTGTTCTTGCTATTCAAGTTCCTTGAGGTACAATCTTTAGATCTTTAGATTGTTTATGTGAAATCTATTCACTCTTGGTGTAGCCATATATTGCTTTAAACAGCTCTCTTAGCACTGCTTTTGCTATATCCAATAGGTTTTGGCGTGTTGTGTTTCAGTTTCATTTTTTTCAAGAAACAAAACAAATTTTTGATTTCTGTCTTAATTTTTTTTTGACCCAATGGTCATTCAGGAGCATGTTGTTTAATTTCCCTGTATTTGTACAATTTCCAAATTTCCTGTTGGCACTTATTTCTAGTTTGATTCCATTTTGGTCTGAGAAGATACTTTGTATAATTTTGATCTTTTAACAATTTGTTGAGACTTGTTTTGTGTTCTAGCATATTGCCTGTCCTGCAGTGTGTTCCATGTGCCATGAGAAGAATGTGTATTTGGTAGCTGTTTGACGAAATGTTCTGTAAATGCCCGTTAGGTCCATTTGGTCTAAAGTCCAGTTTAAATCCAATATTTCTTTGTTCATTTGCTATCTAGATGATCTGTCTGATGTTGAGAGTGGAGAATTGAAATCTACCATTGTTATTTTACTGGAGTCTATTTCTCTCTTTAGATCTAGTAATATTTCCTTTATATATCTTGTGCTCCAGTGTTATATGAATATATATTTAGAATTATTATATCCTCTTACTGAATTGGTCCCTTTATTATTATATGACCTATTTTGTTTCTTTTTACTCTTTATTACTTAAGTCTGTTTTATCTGATATAAATATAGCTATTCCTGCTCACTCTAGGTTTTCATGCAATATCTTTTTCCATCCCTTTACTTTCAGTCTATATGTATCTTTACAGATGGGATTAGTTTATTGTAGGTATCATATAGTTGGATCATATTTTTAAATCCATTCAACCAGTCTGTATCTTTTAAGTGAAAAATTTAGTCTGTTTACATTTAAGGTTACTATAAGTATGTGAGATTTTGTTCCTGTCAGTTTGTTAATTATTTGCCAAATGTTGTGTGTATTCTTTGGTCCTTTCTTCCTATGTTATTGTTTATCATTGTGGTTTGGTGGTTTTCTGTAATGGTAGCATTTAAGTTCCTTCTCTTTCTCGTTTGTGTATTTGCTTTATCAGTGAGTTTTATACTTTAATGTGTTTTCTTGATAGTAGATATCATCCTTTTGAATTTGAGTCCTTTGAATTCAGGTATAGGACTCCCTTAAGCATTTCTTGTAGGACTAATCTAGTGGTGATTAATTCTGTCAGTTTTTGCTTGTCGGGGAAAGACTTTATTTCTCTTTCATTTATGGCAGGGAAGTTTGCTAGTTGTAGTATTCTTGGCTGTCATTTTTTTTTCTTTCAGCAGTTTAAATACATCCTCTCATTCTCTTAGGCTGTAAGGTTTCTGCAGAGAAATACACTGCTAGTTTGATGGAGTTTCCCTTAAAAATGACTAGATGCTTTTTTCTTGCTAGTTTTAGAATTCTTTCTTTGTTTTGACTTTCAACAGTTTAACTATTATGCACTACAGGGACCTTTTTAAAAATTGTATCTTTTTAAGGATCTCTGAGCTTCTGTATCTGGATATCTAAATTTCTTTCTAGTTGGGAAGTTTTCAGCTATTATTTTATTAACTAGGTTTTCCCTCCTTTTTGTTTTTTCTTAGTCTTCTGGGACACTGAAAATTTGTATATTTGGTCACTTTATAGTGTCCCAATATGTCATGTGGGCTTTGTTCATTCTTTTTTCTTTTTACTTTTATCTGACTGAGTTATTTCAGTCAGAAATAACCTGTCTTCGAAGTTGTGAAATTCTTTTTTTGCTTGATTTAGTCTATTGTTGAAGTTGTCAAATATTTATTTTTTAATTTTATTCAATGAATTCTTCCATTCTAGGAATTATGTTTTGTTCTTTTTTTATGATATTTGTACCTTTTGTAAATTTCTCATTCATATCCTATATGGTTTTCCTGATTTGTTTGTGCTGGTTTATCTTCTCTTATAGCTCACTGAACTTCTTGAATATCATTATTTTGAATTCTTTTGCTGGGGTTTCATAAATTCCTATTTCTTTGGAATCTGTTGCTGGAGAATCATTGTGTTCCATTGGAGGCATCATCTTTCTTTACTTTTTCACGTTTCTTGTGTCCTTACATTGATATCTGCATATCTGGTGTAACAGTCACTTGTTCTAATTTTTTGGATTTGCTTTCATAGAAGAAGATTTTTTCTTGAAGTTAAATCTATGGTATTTGTTGTGTAGGGTACTTTGGCATCGATTCTGGGTGTGTGCAGTAGTGTAGTCTCTGTATAATTTATTTGACTGTAATTAGTGTCAATAATGTCTGTGATTTACTCAGTGGCTTAGGGTGCAGTTATTAGTGGAAACCATACTAAAGTTTTGTTGGAGATAAAGATGCCAGTTGGGCTAGTCCTCAGGCCCCAGTGAGTGCATTAGTCAGGTGAGTATGCCTATCCTTAGGCACCAGGTGGACAATGCTGGCACCAGTGTTAGCAGATCCAGGCAGGCCAATCCTTGGGCCTATGGGCAGTTTTCTTGGATGCCAGTAGTACCAGCAGATGGCCAGGCTGGTGGGTGGGTCCACAGGCCCCTGGGCAGCAGGCCAGCTGTGGGATACAGCAGTAGTGGTGGGATAACCTTCTGGCTTCCAAGCAGTCCACACTGGTGTTGCCAGTCGTTGTGATACGCTGGATGGACCAGAACCCAGGCCTATAGGTTATGCATGCAGGTAGTTGTGGTGGCAGACAGGGTGAGCCCATCCTCAGGTCCCTGGGATGAGTGCATGGGTGCTAACAGTGGGTGACAGGACTTGGTGGTCCTCAAGCCCTCAAACACCATGCTCAGACACTGAGGAGGTCTGCAGAGCTACGCTGGGTGACCTTGACCTTAAGCTCCCTAGTAGCGTCTATGGACATTGGCTCTGGTGGCCAGGGGTTGGGTAATCCCCAGGCCCACAGCAAAGTGCTTGAGTCGAATCAGTAGTGGCTGTTTTGCACCTTGCTGATAGGGAGGGTGGGGGTGCTTTCATTGTCAGTGAATGTAGGTAGGTGGCTGGGGAGCATGCACGTTGATCCCAAGCTGTGGCTGCAAGCAGGGAAGCCTGACCTCAGGATGTGTGAAAGTGCATGGCAGCCTGTTACTGGGATAGGCAGGGTTACTGCCAGTGGCCTGTGCTTTGGCCCCAGTGGCAGCAGCCAGCAGTGGTGGCAGCTGGAGGTGGGGGAGTCTGTCCTTCAGGCACATGAAAACGCTCAGCAGCTTTGCTGCTGGGGGCATCAGTGTTACTGCCAATGGCTTGTGTTTCAGCCCTGGCAGTAACAGCCAGCTGTGGTGGTGGTTATGTGCGGGATACGTCAATGGGGCTTTAGGAATGTGCAGATGAAGGGGCTTTGGGGCCCCAGGGAAGGATGCAGTCTGGTAGAAGCTAGGCCCTCAAAATGGCGCCACGTCATAGCTGCTTGGGACTCGGTGTGTGCGGAAGCCAGCATGAGCTCACTGTCTGGAGTAATGCCATTGCACCTGTCTGCAGGTAGATCTCTATGTTAGTCTCAGGGCCTGCAAGGATGGAAGGGCTCTCCCATGACTAGTACTGGAGGAGCCTATGTGGGAATATGGGCCACTGGGGGTCTTTCATTTACTGTTTCCCTGATTGGGAGAGCTCTCCCCAGCTGATCCTAGCCAAGAAGGCTGCCTTGCTTGTCTCTTCTTCATTGCCTTAGTTGTTCCTATCACTTCTCTATTGAGTTCTAGTATTCCCTCCTAGTTGATCTATTTAAAGTGTAATTATCCACTTAATATTTTGGTTCTTTTCTGTGGAGGAAGACTGCCAGGTGCATCTCATCAGCCATCTTGAAGCCCCTCTCTCATTTCTGTTTTTGATTCTTCTGTTTGTTTCTGCTCTTAATTAATTCATAAATTCATTTTTTATTTACATAATTATTCAATTTTAGAGGTCAAATATAGACTTCTTCAACAAAATAACAGCAGAAGATCACCCAGCATATCCTTAAACAACTCCCTTGATGACAGATTGATCATTCCTAAAGTTAGGTAATTCCTTCTTCAGAATTTTTTTTTTTCTAGACGGAGTCTCACTTTTTCACCCAGGCTGGAGTGCAGTGGTGTGATCTTGGCTCACTGCAACTTCTGCCTCCTGTGTTCAAGCAATTCTCCTGCCTCAGCCTCCTGAGTAGCTGGGATTACAGGTGTGTGCCCCCACATCCAGCTAATTTTTTGTATTTTTAGTAGAGATGGGGTTTCACCATGTTGACCAGGCTGGTCTTGAACTCCAGACCTCAAGTGATCTTCCCACCTCGGCCTCCCAAAGTGTTGGGATTACAGGTGTGAGCCACTGTGCCCGGCCATTTCTAAGCCTAACTCCAAAGGCAAAACCCATAAATGTGAGAGAGAGAAAGAGAGAAAGAGAGATAGAGTGAGAGAGAAGAGATTTTGTTGGTAAAACAAAAAAGCAAATACAAGTATTTGGCAAAAGCATTGCATGAAAAATTACAAGGAAAAAACATAAATTGGGGAAATTATGTATATGCCTATATTTTTGCTGATTATCAGAGTCACACTTAATAAGATGCTGTGTTTTAATCTACCAAATTGGCAAAGAATAAGAGGACTTTTAATGCCTAGTATTAGTAATGATGTAGAAAAATAAGCATTGTTGTGGAGGCAAGCATAGGTGATCAAATATTTCTGGTTGGCAATTTAGCAATGTGACAAAGTTTAATAATATGCATATTTCTTGATTAAGCAGAAATGAGATTCTTAAAAATTTGTCTTAATCACAGAAATGGATAGAAGCAGAAAAATGCATGTGTAAATTATTTTCTATTTGTATACTTGTTTTTAATAGTATAACATTAGAAAAAGCTGAGAAGTCCAAAAACATTTATTAAATAAACCATAGTAGATTTATACAAAGGAATACTCTGTAGGCATTATGGTAGATTATATATATGTATATACACACACATACACACACAAATATGTATACTTATTTACAAGCGATGATATTCACTGTAGTTTTAAGAAAAAATCCTTATTCTAAGACAATATGTTCAGTATGACTCTTGAAAGGAAACGAATCTGTGTTAAAACCGTTTGCTTTCTATTAAGGCAGTCCTTAAAGAAATTAGCAAAAAATGTAAAATGATGCCATTCTTCTCATTATTGTTTTGTTTTGGAAAATATAGATGTGTTTCATAAAATATATTATTTCTATGAATATATAATATAACATTAATTAATAGGTATATTTCAATATTATTCTGTTTTAAATTTTAATATACTCAGTATTAAAAATTATACTAAAACCACATAATCCAAGGCTCTTTGGAGTCCTCAGTAAACTTTTAGAGTGTACGTAATCTGGAGACCAAACAGTTTTGAGAATGGTTAAGCTGGAGAGATGGTTAGAGGCTAAAACATGACTGGCTGGCTGTACAAAGCTAAGGAGTTTTGGTTTCATCTTAAAAATTATGGGGAGATACTTAAATATTTTAGATAGAGAAGTGACACATTAAATTTATTTGTTGATTGATTGTGAAATATTAGTTTGCCTGTCTTTTGGAGGATAAATGAAGGGAGGCTTTGCGAGGAGGCTTAGTGACAAGGTAGCAAGCTTTTCCAGAAGTTCAAGTTAGAAGCAATGAGGGGTTCAAAGTGTAGCAAAGGACTGGTCAGAGTCAAGTTGAGAGAGATCCTGCATCTATATAGGACTTAGCAACAGACGCTATAGGGCTTCATGACCAGTATGGTACAATGCATGGGATGAATGAGAGCTATGACTCCAAGATGCCTTATAGGTATCTGGGTTGGATATTCAGGGGCTACTATACTCAGATCTCCCCAGATCTGTGTGTGTGTGTGGTGGGGTGGCGGGGGGCGGGGGTCTCTCTAGCTTCTTCCGTGTTCTTTTGCCTCATTGGAAGATGCTTGACAGCTCCTGGAACCACTTTCCTCATGTGGTCAGAGGAAAGTGACCTGGAAAGTAGCTGGACATTTACATTCCTGTATTATTCTGTTCTCATGCTGCTGATAAAGACATACCTAAGACTAGGTAATTTATTTTTTTAAAAAGAGGTTTAATGGACTCATGGTTCCACATGGCTGGGGAGGCCTCACAATCATGGCAGAAAGTGAAAGTCACGTCTTACATGGCAGCAGACAAGAAAGAATGAGAGCCAAGCAAAAGGTGAAACCCCTTATAAAACCATTAGATCTCGTGAGACTTATTCACTACCATGAGAACTATGGGGGAAACTGCCTCCCATGATTCAGTTATCTCCCACCAGGTCCCTCCCACAACATGTGGGGATTATGGGAGCTACAATTCAAGATGAGATTGGGGTGGGAACACAGACAAACCATATCAGTTCCCCCTACCCTCCACCCTGAGGTGGTTTTTGCCAGGAATGGTATGCACAGGAATATGAAAGCCCAGGGTTCTCTTTCTGGGGTGGCATGAGCCAAGGGAGGTAATGTACATTCCAGACTTCCTCTGTGTGATAAAGCTGAGGCTAGAATTTTGCTGAGATCACACTGTTGCTTGGCTTCTTCCTTTTCCCATTCCTCTTTCCCTTCCTCCATCAGAGATTTCTCCTGGGGGCACTTTCTTGCTCTGTCACTGCACATGAATATTCATCTCAGGCTCTGCTGCTGTGGGACTTGACACAGGACTGGAGTCATGCTGACCTTGCATTTCACTTAGATAGATTATACCAGGTATGGAGCAGATTACAGGACAGAGGAGAGTAAGTTCATTTTCGGACATGTCGATTGTAAGTACATTTGAATCATTTTATGGAAATATCTAGTAAGTAGTTAAATCTGAGTTAGAAATATTGATCTGAAAGCCATCAGGATTTAGGTGCTGGTTGAAGCCATGAGTATGAATGAGGCTAAATCAGGAGAGTATATGGAGCATCTAAAACTGAGGACTGGGTCATGTGGACATTTTGACAGTTGCAATTAACACGTTCCTCATATAAATCCTTTCCATACAAGTAGCAGTTTACATTTTCATATTCAGAAACATCATATTGTTTGACCTTTACGATAACAAAGGAAGGTGGGAGGCTATGTGTAATTATTGTCATTTTTCAGATGAGGAAATTAAGACAGAATTTATGTGAAACACTCAAAGTCACAACAGTGACAGGACTAGCACAAAATCCAGGTCATTTAATTTCTAGCACAGAGGTTTTCCTGCCCCTTACAACTGCTTTTGAAAAAATGCATTTTTTTTTTTTTGGTATATACTTTTGCAATGTATTGGAAATAGTCTTTCTTGCAGCCTCAGCATTCTTATGGACTCATATTACATCTGCTCCAGCTTTTCTGGTATCCTCATCAATTTATCATGATCTGTTGCAGGACATCTTTGTTTTCCATAGCCCAGAAAATCACTTCCTTCAGGAAGCCACTGTGAACAAACTGCAGCCCTTGGTTATTTCTTACTTAATAGTGTTGCATGGATTTTATATTATATTCACTCTCACGTGTTGATATGCTACTTTTGTGTTTCTTTCTTTTCTTGTTTTGTATATTTTTGTTTTTATTCTTCCAACTATATTGTAAGACAATCTTTAAAGTATTCTCTTTTATACAAAATGAATGTTTCCATTTTTTTTGGGAAATAAAGAAAATATAATTCTACATTATAACAACCTTTTGTATATTTTATTTTAGTCATTATTTTTTCCACATGCTTATGCTGGCATTCCTGAAGTTTTCAATTGTTCAGCCAGATTGTTATTTGGTGCATAAATCCGTCTTGCAACTATTTTTTTTCTTCCTTAGTATATATTACAATGCACTATATACAATAGGGACGTTGTTGCTGCTTGGGAATTCATTTGGTGAGAGACGGACTTGCAAAAGATGACTCAGATATTTCAGTCAGGTCAAAGATGGTCAGAGAGTACATGTGCTATGAGGAGATGACTTTTTGCTAATGGGGAGATTTTGACTTTAGTAGAAGAAAATGTTTGAAAGATTTAATTGAGCCAATTGTCATCACTATGTTAGGATGACCCTATTGGGTGAGCTTGTGTTTTTACTTTCCCATCCCTACTGGGACTATTTGGACAGCTGGGTGTGTATCAGATAAAGTTAGTACACAATTTGGTTTTATCTGCCTTTTATTCAGCTGTCAAAGCATGATTATGACCCCGTTTCAGAGTATAATGTAAAATACTTTTCTGGACTTTGATTAATTTTTTTAACTAAAGACAGTCCTAACAGGTCACATGTTTCATCTTTAGCGAAGAAACTTTGCAGTCAAGGTTTCCAAGTTATTCTGTAAGTCTGTCTGGCTAGTGTCGTCTCTTGGCATGATAACATCATTGCATATAACTACAGCCCACCATTGATCTGAGTGTATTAGACTTTCAAACATTCATTCCTCCAGACTATAAGCTGGATTTGCACTTTGCTGGATGACATTTAAGCAGTTTACTTGGACGTAACATATTCCCAGCACAGCATGAAAATGCATTTACTAAGGGCTTTGTGTCTGTGGTTTAGATGAAAATAGAGTAAAGCTTCCTCCCTCTTGAGATGTTTAGATAAGGTTTAATTGATTTTGAAAATACATTAGCATGACCACAATGCTTTAAAACAAATGAACATTTTTTTTTTAAATAAAGCAGGTTGCATTGGGGGTTTGACTTAAAAGCTTTGAAATGGTGAAATAGCGAAGAGTTTTTTTCCTTTTTTAAACTTAGAGAAAGTACAGCACGCCCCCAAAATATTTCTAATTTATATTTATGCTTCTAAGGTTTGAACAGAAATAAACTTACTTCTGGAGAAAAGGCTTTTTATCATGGGGGACTTGAAGTTACGAGCTTTTTCACAAGACGGTGTTGGAAACATATGTCCTTGTTGTCAGACTAATGCACCTTTATTGACTTAAAGCTTAGAAGGAAATCAATAGATTTTTGGAGACACATAGGAGATTTCAGGCCTTCCATTTATGAATACGATGAATTGAAATGGTCTTTAGACTGTCTGCATTAGCATCGCCACTTACCAATGTGGTATTGAACATATGGCTCTGCTGAAACAAGTAATGATGCACCCCTAGACTCTTGCTGAAGCACTTGACTTCAAACTGTGTGCTAACCAACTTCTGCTTAAAACCCTACTGAGAGCAGTGCCCTGTAGGTAAAACAGTCTGTGAAACATGGTATCCACTCAGCTGTCTGGGTAATCACCTCTATCTTGAGTTGGAAAGAGCACTAGAAAGTTACATAGTTGTTTTACACTAAGTTATCTTCTGAACAATCACCTTCACAGAATTAAATTTAAATGTTATATCTTTGGTTTTGTTTGTATCTGGTAGATAATTTTGGTCAAAGACAAACTGTCCATCATTCTGTGTATACAGTGTCATTTGATAAATCTATTTTGAATTTATAACCAAGGGAGAAGTGTATGTGCCCATTTTTCTCTCTAGCTCTCTTTCTGACTTTCTGTATCTATTTCTTTTTCTCTCTTAAAATTGGTTTGCTTTCTTCAAACAAATAACTTGAAATATTCAACATACTCATTTTCTTGCCTCTGAGGAAATGTAGAGCAAAATTGAATAGGCAATCACAATAATTATATCAAACCTCATTCTTAGCATTTTGCTTTCTTTTGCTCTTCTTATATCTTTGATGTGTTATTTTTTCCAGAACTTTGTTATATACATGAATTTTATTTTAAGGTGTCTTAGATCCCTTTTGAGAAGCAGAAAGTAATAAGCAAACTGTTAAGGGAAGGCTAGAAAGGGATGATCAGAGGCCAGAGGATAATGAGTCTATAAACTATAGAAACTTAAAAGGAAAATGGTATTTTTGATTGTCATTTTACTGCCAAGGTGACTGCTTGTGTTTCCAGCCAACAAATGGTCATATATTCTCTAGCAATACTTAACAAGTCTTGGGCACACCATATAATATGCTTTCCTGTAGACACTATTGATTGAGAGAAATAGTAGATGTGAATAAATATATGTGGATTTAAAAAGTCCATGTATGGAATTCCATTATAAAAGATTGTGAAAGAAATATATAGAACTAAATATTTGGGCCAAAACAAAAACACAGTGAATTACCATATTATTTGCTTCTCTGGTAAATTTTCAGTAATGGCTTTTATATGAACCAACATTTGCTCAAAGGATATAGAAACTTGAAATCCTTGGTCATCTGAAAAATATCAGAAATGAAGCTAAAGTAAATTTAATGAAACTAGAGGAAGACATTATTATTTACTTAAAATATATTTACATACAACCTTTTAAAATTACATTTATTTCTCATATAGGGTCCTACATATACACTTGAAATAATGCAGATACTAAGATATGATAAATTTCAAAATGAGAAACACAGAGTTCTCAGGCTCGAATTGGCTGAAATTGGCTGAAATGTTATTTTCTTGAATTGGCTGAAATTGGCTTGAGATGGCCTTTACTCTCCCATTCCTGTCTTTAACCTTATACAGACATTGTTTTCAACAAGCACAGCTGATAGCAAGTGATCATGAAGCAATCTTTTCCCCTCTTTCTCTTTCCATTGAAATTACTCTTTAGAGTTATTTCCCTTCCTGGATGAAAAGTGTGGCAGTTTGTGGTCACTTTCATGGAATAGAGTTTTTCTGTCATTGTAACTCGTAAGACATGGACTCAGTATTTCAAGGTCTAATCTCATATAATATTCAAAATTTCAATTTTGCTTTAATGTTAAAGCTTCTCTTTTTTCTCTTCTCCCTTATCTTGATGGCTGGTTTCTACTTCTCAAAGATCAGAATAGTGGGAGAGAGAAGAGGGAAGGGGCAGGAAAGTTCCCTCTGGTGTGGTTGTGATGTAGCTCCTATGCTTTCTAGACTTGCAGGTGATGAAAGCTCACTTTTTTTTTTCTGGTGGGAAGCTTTTACACGGGTTCTTCAGAGACTCCCATCACTGGGGATCCCTCAGTTGAAACTCTCTGGAGATGACAAATGCATCTCTATTTCTGTTAGTTGCTTGATTCTTTCTTAACCCCTTTTCATTAAACAATACCTGATTCATTCTCTATCTTTTTTCTCTTCTTTTCTGCAGGATGTACTCACATCCCAACAAATTGAAAATGCTGACCAATCCCAGCACAGCCAACTCGAATTTGCTCCTTCATCAAAGTGACCAGCACCTCATTTCTTCCTCTTTAGAATTTATAGGTAAGAGTCAGCAGTCCACTAGGACTCTGTAAATACAGGGTACACAGAAGAAGCTCCTGTTGGGGGCCACGTTGTCTAGTGAGAGAGGACACGCTACATTATCTTAAAGCTTTAAGGTAAAACATTCCATTTGTCTTTTTATTGGGTGAACGGGAAGAACTACTGGAACGGTTGTAGTTACTGAGTCTTCTGGAATCATAATGTAAGTTAGTGAAGGTTTATACAACTGTGATTGCAGAACAAGAACATAAATGGTGTCAAACTATGCAATATAACGTAAATGTTCAGATGAAAAAGATCAAGTGGTAGAGAGAGGGAAGACAGGTGATAAAATAGGAACTCTAAACCATGTGCTGTATAAAGCTAGAAATCCAGAGAAAATCTCTAGTTGTTCTATCAAAAAAAATATTAAAATATGTGATTTAAAGTTACAAAGGTAACAGAGATATATATTGTAATAGTGATTTAACTCTAGTAGAAGGAATAGAAGAAGGATTTTTAGTGTTGTGCAGTTGAATCCTGTCTCATTTAGTTGAAGCAGATAATGTTTGAAATGGATAAATTTTAAAATATATTTGCATAAACATATTATTTAGAGTCTTGAACGGAGAATAGGAGTGAGAAAGGTGAACTGAGAGAGGATTGCATTTCATTAGGGTTCTCCCGTTTTCCTTGTTCTCATCTTTCTTTTTTTTAATAATGTGTGTACAAATTCCTCTAATCAAATTTAAAATATTTATTTTTAAAATATATTTTTAAAATTATATATAAAATATATAGATGAGAATATAAATGGAATTATGTGGAAAAATATATAGACAAAAATATATCATTATTCAGTATGAAAAAGGTAAGGAGGTAAATTATTGCTGCAAGATATTAAAATAGTATAAAGTTATATTATTCAATATGATACAAATATAAGCATCTTCAGAAAGCTCAAAGAAACAGAAAAATACCAAAAGGGTGTTTTAGTACATATATAAACTAAATATGTGAAAACGATTTACTAAAAAATCTTTGGGGAAGGAAAGGTTATTTAACAAGTGGGTTTAGGTCATTTTTAAATAAACATGTTGCCTATAACTGTATCCCATATTAAAATAAATTCCAGATCATTATACACTTATAAATATTAAGCCATGAAATGCCTAAAAGGAAGCTCTGAGTGTTTGTTTATCTGAGTTATACGTTAGGTAAGACCTCCTATACTTCAATCAAATGGAAGAATTTGCTAAAGAAAGGACAGAGATTCAACAAATTTCAAGGGTTTAAACTGTATGCGTTAAACTAAAAGATGGCAAAGAAAAATAATTACAACAAACATTAAAATGCTTAATATGAATTTATAAAGAAGTAATTAAATGAATTTTTATTTTGTCACATTCAGTGCCAGAGTTCCAGCACCAAACATGACAGACATGGTCTTAAAAATCAATGAGAAAAACCCTGAGACTCCAATAGATAGATGAGCAAAGATCATGCATGCTTACTTCACCAAAGAGATAATGCAAATAAGTCATAACCATTGGGAAAATATTTGGCTTATTACATGACCAAAGCTTACAAACAAAAATAAGATTTTAATTATATTAATTAAATATAAAAAGCTGTTTTAAAAGGGAATACCCAGTGTTGGCAAGTGTCATGAAGTGGGTGTTCCAGAGCCAGCGGAAAAGTGCAATTTTTTTTTTTTTTTTTTTTTTGAGATGGAGTCTTGCTCTGTCGCCCAGGCTGGAGTGCACTGGCGCAATCTCGGCTCACTGCAACCTCCACCTCCTGGGTTCACGCCATTCTCCTGCCTCAGCCTCCCGAGTAGCTGGCCTACAGGCACCCACCACCACACCCAGCTAAATTTTTACATTTTTAGTACAGACGGGGTTTCACCATATTAGCCAGGATGGTCTCGATCTCCTGACCTCGTGATCTGCCCGCCTCGGCCCCCCGAAGTGCTGGGACTACAGGTTTGAGCCACCACGCCTGGTCAAAAGTGCAGTGTTTTAACCTTTTGAGAAAGTAATTCAGGAAGATGAGTAAAGAGTTTTAAAGATGCTCGTATATGTAGGGCCAGAAATTCGATTTCTAGTGTTTTTGTAAGGTAATTCAGACTAGTGAAAAAAATCGAGACTTTCTAAGTACTCAGCCATAAGGAACTGCCTAGGTAAAGTAAGAAATTGTATATTTGATATAATTGCGGGCATTCAATATGATATTCACATGGAGTTGTGAAATATATGGAAAATGTTTATGATAAAATATTAAAGCAGAACACAAAATGATATCAAGTATGGAAAGCAATATGTAGAAAATGCAAGAAATTATGCAAACATTTTAACAATTTCTCTAGGAGTTGGAGTATGATTTTTAAGTAGTTTGAATATTTTTTCTACCTCGTACTTTCTCCAAAATGAATTTGTGCTATTTTCATATTGAGAACAAAACACAGATAGATACTAAACAGCTAGTTTCAATTCTCAGTTTGTTAGTTGTGGGAACTTGGGCAAGTGACCCCTTTTGTGAGGGGGAACATTACAGCTCACCCAGTTTTGTTGGAACTCCACCTAAGTTACAAAAATGATTTTTGTTTTGCCGACTTCTGGTTACACAGTCCAGTACATCCCTCATTTACTTGTCTTCATTTCAGCCACTGAATTACATTAATAGCCCTTAAAAATATTTCTCCCATTTAGGGAAAAATTATGCCGAAGACAAGGGAGCAAGTTGATGTTGTCCCTCTGGGTTTGTGCCCATTATCTCCAGACCTGGAGGTATTAGCTGAGTTTACAATGTGAACACTTATTTTCTTGTAGCCTTTAACCTCTCATTGGTCCATATTTCTCACTTTTTAAAAAGTGTGGCCTTTTGACTTCCACTGTGCACCAATAAACTTAAATTAGACAGAAATGGGACAATCCCCTTTGTAAGAACCACCCAGTATTTCTGTACTTGAAAAATAATTGTTTTCTCCCCTTGATTCCTTCTTTGGATGGCCTTTGACTTGCCTCTCTCGAAGCAGCCAATGTTTATACAAGGCAAGCTCCGTATCAACAGTCATTCTTTGATACACCCCTTCATAAACCTGGGGCCAAGAGGAAAAAAAAAGTACAGGAATAATAAGAAAAAATAGAGGAATAAGTCAGCTTGGGACTGGATAGCCTGCTAGCAAAAATGACATTGGCTTTTGAGTTTGAAGAGGTTTGTTCTTGAGAAAATGTATTTCAATCAGCTCTCTAATACTCAGGTACCCAATAAGCTATTGATTCTTTCCAGTTGGGAACATAATGTAATAATATGCTAGTCCATTAAGTCAGAGCTTCATCTTTGCACAATTCGTATTTTAAACTTTAAAGAGGCTCACAACTGAGCTTTCACAAACAGTAGCTGTTTACTTTCTTTCCACTAAAATAATCATTGCAAATACCCCTCTGAGAATGTATATTTTCAGATGCCAGGTAATCAAAGCTTAGTTGTACTCAGACGCTTTTTCAGAAACAAATGGAAAATAATTGCTTTAAAGTGCCCACTTGTGAGGATTTCTGCTCATCAGTATAATTGCCAGCATCCACTGTCTTTCTACCACAATAAATTCACAATGATTCATTAGCTTCTATTAGGCGGGATGAAATAGATCATCTTGCTAACATTAACTTTGATTTTTAAATGGCTTTACTTGATTTCATATTGGGATTACAGTTTGCACATAAACTGAAATAATAAATACCCCCTACCCCACTTTAAAGGTAGTGGAAGAGAATAAAATTAGAACTCAGCCAGCCTTGCAGGATTTAGATATGAGCTCTCAGTGTGGGTATTTACTCTAGGAGTGTTTTTATATCTTCTCTTTTGTCAAAGGAATTTAATTTCTTGACCATAAGCCTTTGCACACTGAACCCAGCAGTTGGCAAATAATCCGTAGGATGTGGTACCAAGTACCTTTGTCCAGCCATTTCTTTGGCATCAAATGAATAGGATGATTACTGCAAAAACTGCTGGGTGAGAATGCTTGTCAAAAACTTTGTAATCTTATATTTAACATATTTCCCTAGATTGATGAGATCATAATTAATGTACCTCAAGACTACTTTGTATATGTGGATATTGGTCAAAGGTTAACACACCTTTGTTGATTTCAGTTTTTAAACAGCCTGGGAAATACATCCTGTCTTTATCTTTGCCATAAAAATGGCTGTGGTAATTGACTACTTGCATCAACTACCTTGATGGGATCCTGTGAACTCACTGAGGGGTCAACCTTAACTTTCTAAGGTCAATAGAAGTGGGCATCTCAGTCTCCCCCAAGTTGGTGAGCATCCTGAGTGTGTGGATCACCAACAGTCCACCTAGTGACAGCCTCTGGGCAGTACTGCCCACATTCCTACTCTGTCTCAGCCTCCTCCACCAACTCGGGATCCCGTGCTCCAGTTTCTAGGTCTAGTATAGTTGAAAACAAAAATTAAATTAAAAACAATGACTGTCCCTAGGATATTTTAAAAGTTCCAATTGAAAGTGCAGATAGAACTTTTAATGATTGCTTCAAACACAAATAAACTGAGTACTCATTTAACTATTTTAGACTGTTTTGTGAGTACTCATTTAACTATTTTAGACTGTTTCAATATAACAAAATGAAACAGAGAGGACTTCAAGGCAAAAATGATTCAGAGAGGCTACATGGAGAGGACTTCAAAGAAATGACTGGGGGTCAGAGAAGGGCCTGATTGTCAACCATGCAACCATGCATGGTGAGCCAAGCAGGCACCAAGCAAGCATGTCTGGCCAGGGCCTAAAACAATAAAATGACATGAATGCTGGCCTTAGCAAGTTAACAAGTGGCCAGAGTGCAGGAGAGCAAAACAGACAAATCACAGTTTCTTCGCTTGCACAGTGAGCAGGGGCTCACTTCACAGCAAACCCAACACACCCTATGCTGCTTCTAACCGTTGTTCAGCAGGCTATAGAGGTGGCCTATATCCAGCACAGCACCAATGATTTGTACAACTACAATGAAGGGAAGCAAGAAGCATTTCTTTAAAAAACAAAAAAATCAGTGGGTATTTCTCATTTGGAGCTTGGGAAGCAGTAACCTAGTTTCTGGGCTGGCTGAAGAAAAATAACAAAGTGCCTGATTTTTCAGTGCTGGGTCATTTCTAGAAGAAATAACTAGATGAAAGGATACCCATCAAAGTCTTTTAGAGATAAACCAGGGCAACTTTCAGTTGTTTGGATGAATAACCTTAATTCCTATTAATATAAGCTGTGTTTGTCCTGTAGTGGAAGATCTACATGTATTGTGGTGCAAATTTAATTTGGTTGAAAGCTTGCAATGCCACTAAAATTCTGAGAACTGCAAGTTTAAGACCTTTAAAGCTAGAGCTGAATAAACATGGGTATACTGTGCATTCTGGTATGTATAATAATTTGTTCTAATAAACGTTTTGTTGATGTAGGTGAGGGATGGGGGACAATATTTGATCATAGGCTATTTTAGTCTTTCTATCCTTAAAACATCAAAACATAAGATTTGTAAGAAAGAATAGCTACCATGGAGTATTGGGGCAGCAGTCTGTGTCTTTGATCCAAGACAAATATGGGTCAAAATTGGAGGAAGCACACAAAGTTTACACATCTGACATTTATTAGAGGTTTTATAAATGTTTGCTGTCTGATTGATTGACTGGTTGAAGGAATACATGAAGTAGACTGTTTTATGTACTACCCAACTTCTCCCATGTCTCCTTCTGTGCCTAGTGTTGCATTTGCTCTTTGCCTCACCTCCACATAGCAGTACCTCATGTGGATGCCTGATCTCCTGGGGGTGGGGAGGCTGAGAGATTGCGATCTAGACTTGTTCTGACCATGCACTCACACTGTGAAACTTCGTTTCCCTTGTACACTTTATCAACCTCTGGAAAGGTATATTATGAGACTACTTCCAAGCTCTAAATTATCCACAGGTAGCTTGAGACTTAACCAAATGAGTACCTTCTTCAAATTTTAGATGACAAATTTAGGGGTGGAAGCTTCCTGAAAAAATCTCCCAAACAACTCAAGACAGCTGCCAAGAAGCCAGGATAGAAAAACTCTGGGTTTCAATTCTCAGTTGAGGTGAGAATCCAGAAGAGTGAGCCTTCTCAATTCAGGAAACAGATTTCCAACTCAGATAGTTCAATGACCACATACTATATTTGATGGATTCCAAGGTGCAAATTTTAACATCTCTGTGTTAGGCTATATTTTACAATAAATACCATCGAGCAATTGCTGATGGCTAGGCCGGTGTGGTACAGTTGACATTGCCTGAGTTGTGAAAACAGCAAAAGCATCATCATAAAAAGTTGCAGAATGACTGACAGCTGCTCAGAAGAAAATCCTGGAGAAAACAGTGGGACACTCTTTTAGCTCCTAGGAACCAAATGATTGCAGAGAAAGGGGTTTATTCTAGCTCTTGATGATTGCTCAAGGCTTAGCCCCAAAGGATTTTAGTTCTTTTTGTAAAGTTCTTAAAGGAATATTGTATCAACAATATAGACATTAATGATACTGAGTTCGAAAGTAATCACAAAAGTGTCGAACTATGATCGTGAAGTTTTAGGAATATATATTAACCTGAGGTGCCCAACCCATGGGTCATCGACTGGTACTGATCTGTGGCCTGTTAGGAACCAGACTGCACAGCAGGAGGTGAACGGCGGGCCAGTGAGCGAAGCTTCATCTGTATTTACAGCTGCTCTCCATTGCTCATATTATCACCTAAGCTCTGCCCCCTGTTAGATCAGTGACAACATTAAATTCCCATAGGAATGCAAACCCTATTGTGAAGTGTGCATGTGAGGGATCTACGTTGTGTGCTCCTGTGAGAATCAATTGCCTGATGATCTGTGACTGTCTCCCATCACCCCCAGGTGGGGTAGTTTATTAACAGTTGTGGGAAAACAAGCTCAGGGCTCCCACTGATTCTACATTATGGCGAGTTGTATAATTATTTCATTCTATGTTACAAAGTAACAATAATAGAAATAAAGTGCGCAGTAAAGGTAATGCCCTTGAATCATCCCAAAAATATCATCGCCAACTTCCCAGGGTCTGGAAAAATTGTCTTCCATGAAACTGGTCCCTGATGCCAAAAAGGTTGGTGACTACTGCATTAACCAATATATTTCATCTATGGTTTTGTTTCATGTGTGTACAATGATAATAAATTATAAAAATAAGTGTCTAAATACATATAAGAGAGCTTTCCAATTTGCACATAATTCTAAGTGGTGAGACTATACTGTATCATAGTTTAATAAAGCAATGTTTTTCCTTCTGGTTAGTACATAAAATAATGGGGCTGCTTCTCAAGTGAGAAGTGAATAATAATAATAATAATGGGCCTCCTAGGATCTATGGTGTCACGTCTAAGTACATCTGATATATTTTCAAAAAGTTCCGAGAGAAATGCTCTTTATTTCAGGGTTTACAAATTACTCAAAGTAGAAAAATCAAGGATGTCAACATGCCAAATCTAGGATTTAATTAACTGGTAATTTTAGAAAATCACATTAAAACAGAGGAATGCAATATTAGTAGCTGTGGGAAGAAGGGCCGATGAGTGTGCTGGTAAATGTGTTGTATGGGAATTTTGGTTAACAGGCACGCATTCCGCACACAGCATCTGCACTGGGTTGTTACATTTTCCCTGAAACTAATTTGAGATTTCCTCAGGTTGTGACAACTTGATGAGGAAAATAGGCCATTCCTCTGATTGTTAGCTAATCTCACCATCTCTCTCTCTTTTTTTTTAAAAAAGGAAGAACAGAGTTATTTATAGATCCTATTAATTTAGCTTAAATGATTCTAGTTACTGGATGTGCATAATCAGCTTTTTCCTCTTTTCTACTTAGAGTTGGCTGGAAATGCATTGGATGAAAGATTAGAAAAATGTATCATTTAAGAGCATCCATAACTGCCTCTAATGTCATAATACAAGTTCAGTTATCAGGCCATGTGTAAAATAGGCAGATTCAGTCCTCTGTGGTAGGAGGTCAGATTGTTTGCTTGTGCTTACAAACACGTGGGCAGAGAGAGGCTCTTAACTTGAGAAGTGCCCCTTAATGTCACGTTGAATGGAATTGGAGTACACTCTTCTGTATTTTCAAGCACACATAGCTAATTCACAGTAGGAAATTTTAAAAAAGGTTTGAGGAAGATTTCCTACTGGGAGATTAGCAAAGGGATTATTTGGTGGGGACCATGGGAGAATTTTGTTTTTCCCTGGGTAACCATCAGTCTTCTGGTTAATGAAAGTGTCCATTATTCAGTTTAATGGACCCAACCTGTGTTATTATAATAGCAGTGGGAGTCTGTTGCCTGTGTGGTCCTAGGGAGATGACAGACAGGGAGAGAATTTGGGAAGCTGTGTGGAATAATGGCCAAATTTTTTTTCTGATGGTGGGATCAATTTGAGCTACCATGCCATCAACCTGGTCAAGCCACTGGAAGGCGGTAATAGAAAAATTACTTTTTTTTTGGAAGTGATTTCAAATTTTGAAAAAAGTTGCCCCAATAGCACAAAAAATTTCCATTACATTTGAGGAAATGTTATTATTTTGCCATATTTATTGATTTTCCAATTATAGATATATGTAATATTATAGACAGAAAAAATAACCATAAAGCTGGAGATGGAAAAGTTATTAAATTGGTGCAAAAGTAATTGCAGTTTTCGCAATTTAAAAGTAATGGCAAAGACCACAGTTACTTTTGCACCTACCTTATAACTTTTCCCTCTCCGGCTGTAAAATTATTTTTTCTGTTTATAATATAATCTGTGTCTATCTGTAAGTTGTTTTTTTCTTCTGAAACATTTGAGGACTTTGACTTTGAGCCCAAGACTGATACCACCACTTCTAGTTTAAAGGCAAGATGGTCATCAGCCCAGACCTGGCTCCAGGCTTTACCCTTTCTTTCTTGTACAGTTGAGTCTCCTGTGGGCTCAGTTCTGCTCTCGGTTCCCATTGCCTGGCCTCACCTGAATTCAGTCTGCTCCAGCACCCTGTGCTTCAGCTTAATAACCAAGTTATTTCTGGTTATGCTCCCTCCCTAATATAACACTCAAAATTGGTCCCAGGCTTCAATCCTTGCCCATCCCTCTGGTCACCGTCCCTGGGCATACACAGTTAGCTACTTCTTCCTCCTCCTGATCCAGGGTCCTGAACTACTTTTGCCAGACCCTCTCCTATTTCTAAATCACAGGCTGTCAACAGATTTCTCCACTCTGGATATTCTAGCTCCCTATTCTTCAGACTGAGCCTCAGCCCTCAGATGGCCTGTTGCAGGGCTTTCATGCTAAAACACTTGACCACAAGCATGCGTTTAATCATTCTTTCATTTCATCCATGTGTTGAATGGCCACATCATTTTAACTTCTCTCTTCCTGTGTGCTGGGATTTTGACCAAATATTTCTATACCATTTGCATACTCTGTTTGATTGACCTTCCTGGGGTATCTACTGTCAACCCCAACATATAGACCCATTTCTGATTCCCCTGCTCATCTTAGTGGGTGGGTCCACATGATGGCCGTGACTCTCTTCATCTTCTCTGTTTCAAAAGTGTGAAAACGGTTATTTCCAATCAAATAGTTCTTTCTTCTGTACTTGGCAGACACACGTTACAGCTGGTTTGACCTCTGGCCTGGATCTTAGTTCCGCTACTTTCTAGTTGTGGAAACTATTACCTTGCATCTGTTTCTTAACCCTTCTAAACTTCATTTTCCTCGTTTGTAAAATGGAGATAATAACAGCTACCTTATGTTTTCTTGTGCATGCTTTAAAAGAGATTAAAGCATTTAGCAAAATGTCTTGCAAGTAGTAAATGCTTAATTCGTGGTAGCTAATTTTTATTATTTCAGTTCAGCTGAAGTGATGCCTAACTACAATGACAAAGAACAATGATATGTGATAAATATAATAATAGAAATAGGTAAAGTCTGCTTTGGGAACATAAGTTCCAGGTAAAGACATGCATAATTCTCTCTTGAGATATGGAGGAGGAAGGCTAAGCTTTAGAGGAGAGATAACAGCTGAGCTGGGCTTTGAAGGATACATAGGAGTTTGTCAGAAAAACAAGGGTAGAAAGAAATCACATGAGCAGAGAAACCCATTCAGTTAGGCCAGAATTTCCCAAGTTTGGCACTATTGACATTTTGGATTTGGTAATGGCTGTTGTAGGCACCTGTTCACTGTGGAATGTTTAGCAACATCTCCAGCCTCTACTTACTCTACCCAGTAGCATCCTCTCCCCATCACAGTGGTGACATTGCCAAATGTCCCCTAAACCCTTATCCTTTATTCTCACTTGAGAATTCTGAATTGGGCCAATAGGAGATTGGAAAACTTTAGGAAAGCTTCTCCATTTTTACTGCTGGTCTTGTCAGCTTCCACTTTCCAGAAAATAGGACCTCAGTTGGGTTTCCAAGCTCTGTTAAGTGACTATTTCTCATTAGCTATCCAAATGGTCATGTACTCATCCTGCTGGCATATATTTGAGCCAATGATTACTGAGTATCTAGTGTGTTTCAGATGCTATGTTAAGCACCAATTACACAGAATCCTCCCTCAGTCATGGTTTGTGGTTGGGGCACAGATCCAGAAATGTACTCACTTTTAAAATTCTTATATACCCCAGTCATTCTTACAGAATTTTGTTTCAATTTGTGTGTAATTTATCACCATAAATCATTCTTTAACTTGTTATTGCTAATCATTAACTCATTATAAGATTATAATTGTGGGTATAATTATCAAACATAAAATATTAATTGCACATACCTCCATGGATTTAATAATGACTATAACTTTATGCCTCCTCACACTGGCTGCTGTAGGCTCTGTGCCTTCATCTTCAGACTCTTCAGGACCCTTCTGATCGGTGAGTCTAGGAGTGCATAAACTGCAGTCCCAACAGCATGCATCAAATCTTTTTTTTTTTTTTTTTTTTGAAATGGAGTCTCGTCTGTCACCCAGGCTGGAGTACAGTGGCACGATCTTGGCTTACTACAATCTCCAACTCCCGGGTTCAAGCGATTCTCCTGCCTCAGCTTCCTGAGTAACTGGGACTACACGCACTTGCGACCAAGTCCAGCTGATTCTTTTGTATTTTTAGTAGAGACAAGATTTCACCATGTTGGTCAGGCTGGTCTTGAACTCCTGACCTCAAGTGATCCACCCGCTTAGGCTTCCCAAAGTGTTGGGATTATAGGCATGAGTCACTGTGCCAGGCCTCATGCATCAAATTTTGATTAACCTGCATCCCTTCTATTTCTTTTGCTTAACTCCCACATCTTAATTGCACTCTATGGATTTATCTATTTTCTTTAGTTAATACCTGGCTCTTACTATTCACAATTCCCCCCCTTCAATTCCTCCTCTGTAGGATTATTGTTATTTGTAGCAACAACAACAGCAAAATATGAAAGTGCACATGCTTAGACATTGGGGTGGCATGAGTCATGACAAGGTGACGTCTGAAACATGGGCCTGGGTACAATTTGTAGAAGTGCATTCAACCATAATTATTGTAAATGGCTTGAGGACAATTCCATTCTCTAATATCCATTGAGAATTACTGAATTGCCACCTACTCTGAACATTAGCTACTTTACGAAAGGGAACACTTAATCTTCTACAATTGCAAAGCAGAGAAGCCTAGATCAATAAGGTTGTATGCATGTGTGTGTGCGAGTAAGTATATTTTGATCAATTGTGATCTGTTTGATTTCTGTAGAGGGACAAGTATGTAAATGTTTATCTCACATCAGGTTAGTGATGGGACCTGTGGTTCTGAGGATAATGATGTCATATGAGAGGACATCCCAGATGCAGTCACTTTAGGGAAACTCTGTTGCCTATGAAGCCATACTTTCTGAATTCACAAAACTCGTGCTTGTGTAAAATAATAGCTACTACATTACCATGTCTTGCTTTCAGTTCTTTTCTGCAATTTAGTAATTTGCTGCATGTCTAGTTGGCAAAATTTAATTTGTTTATGATGATTCCTTTTACTTTCTTTGCAGTTGAGTTTTGCCATTTTTCCATCTTGGAAATTGATATGAAACATAAAAATGTTTAGAGTTGTCTGACAACTCCCTAGGAAACTTTTAACAACCATTAATTTAGAAACAATTTTGCTTCTGTAATTCATTTCTCAATTGGTTGTGATGGAAGTAATTGTCATATCCAGAGGGAGAATCTTGACTTCAGGCAATACATGAATATCTACACTCTTCAGAAACAGCATTGTTTTAGTGGTAAATGCCCTCAGTTATAAAGAAAAATGGAATTAAATCAGGGAAGCATAATACCATGGCAGAACCCTTTCTCAATAACAATCAAAATTACCAGCCCTGTGCATCATACACTTCAGTAAGAGAGAAAGACTGATTTTATTCTTGAAATCTTTATTTCTCAAATGTTTGATTAGGTGAGTCCATACCTATGTATAATCCACCCATTCATTATACTTGCAACAAAAGTATTTTTATTACCAAACATCTGGTATTTCAGTGTCAAAAAATAAGTTACCTAATTTCTCTGAATTTTACTTTGTTATTTTCAGAATAAGGGTAAATTTACCCCCCTTGTAGAATTGTTGAGAGGTCTAGAAAATAACACACAAATCAGAATATGCTTTAAGGCTGCTAAATAAATGACAACTGTTTCTGCCTATTTGTAGATATTGTTGGCATATATTTATCACGCAAATCATCAGAAGAATAATTCTGTCTCTTCTGTTTTTGAATAGCTTTGAAACCTGTTGGATTACAAAAGGTAGCTTTATGGTTAATGATACTACAGCATCTTTTTTTCACCTTGTAATATATCATAAAATATATCCATACATGTTCACAATCATACTAAAATCTGACTGTGTTACACAAATTTAACTAAATTAAAATGTTGTTTTATCTGTGTAATGCTCAAGTAATAAAATGATAGATTGGCGTATTCAAGTAATTAGTAAATTATTTCAAAAGTGTGAACCTCTTCTGGTCTACACGCCTGGCTTCCAGTTGTTTGTACTGCTGTTACTTTTCTATTTAGAAAAAATTCACCAAGCGTATATTCAACATCTACAATGAACAAGGCAATGTGAGAGCGGAACAGACGAATGTCATATATTTGCATATGTGATATAGAAATTAATTGCAATTCAATTTCTCTTTAAAAAATGAGTCTTCTCCAAATTACTTTGTAGGAAAAATTCATTTAAAAGCCTGGAATTTAGCTGAGCACATGACCCACAGCTGGAAACTGTATATTTTCCAGCCTTCTTTGCTGAGAGCTTTCCTGAATTCAGGCCAATGGCATGTGAAAACTGATATGTGCAACTTCTTAAATATGAACTGCTTCCTCTGGAATTCCTTGTTCACTTTCTTAAGCACAAGTCAGAGACCCTGGCTTTTGAGCTAGAAGCAGAAATAGGATGAGTCTATAGTGCTTAAATTTAGAAAAAGAGGGTTGAGAGTGTTCTGTGTTTGGGGATATACATAGAAAGTTGGGTGGCTGGAAAGTATCCCCCATGGCAGATACTTCCAGGAATGACTATGTGGAGACTTCCCAGCTTCCCCTGCAGCTATACGTGGTTGTGTTTCAAAGTGTAGCCCAACGATATCCAAGGTGATGAGTTTAACTTCGGGATCATCTCCCTTGTGATGATTTTCCTCTTCCCTTCCCAGTGGCCCTGGAATACGGTCATGGTCCTGAATAGTTTTTACCATGTAGATGAGGACAGCATCCCAGGAGATGGCAGAGCAACAGGTTAGAAGACACTTGGATTCTTTTTTTTTTTTTTTTTTGAGACAGAGTCTTGCTCTGTTGCCCAGGCTAGAGTGCAGTGGCATGATGTCAGCTCACCACAACCTCTGCCTCCCAGGTTCAAGTGATTCTCCTGCCTCAGTCTCCCAAGCAGCTGGAATTATGGGTGTGCACCACCATGCCTGGCTGTTTTTTGTATATTTAGTAGAGATGGTGTTTCACTGTGTTGGCCAGGCTGGTCTTGAACTTCTGACCTTGTGATCCGCCCACCTCAGCCACCCAAAGTGCTGGGATTACAGGTGTGAGCCACCGTGCCTGGCCAACACTTGGATTCTTGAATGACTTTATGAGCACAGTTGTCCTCATCCTAGGTGACTCACTCTATTTTTGGGTATCTTTGTTACATAACTTAGTCTATTCCATAACTAATATAAGTCCCTCATGTGTGTATAATGTTTTACTGTTTCAAAATACTTTTAACCATATTTCTTCATTTCGCTGATTTTTTTTTATTATTATTGAGTGCCTAACAGAGGGGTCAGCCCTTATTGTAGGCTCAGAGGATACAGAGATGCATCAGATACTTATCAATAATAGTGAGTAACTGAGGAGGGGACAAGGATATTTTTAGGATGAACGAAATTTGGGAAGACAGGGCAAGGTGGGACTTGAAGCACATATGCTGGAGTTTGCCTGATACAGAATGAAATCCACCTCATTTCCTTTGATTCAGCAGTTCTCAGCCTGTGATCTCCCGACCAACAGCATCAGCATCATCTGGGAACTTGTTAGAATTGCATATTCTCAGCTTACCTAACCCAGATCTAGTAAATCAGAGGCTCTGGGGCCAACAATCTGTGTTTTAACAAGCTCTCCAGGTAATTATGATGCATGCTTCATGCTAAAGCTTGAAAATCACTGCTTTAACCGTCATAGCAGCTCTGGAAGCCAGTCGAGGAAGTCCATCAGGTAGCTGTTTTATGTAGGAAAGAACTGAAGCTTAGAGGGGCTGGGCAATTTGCTTGTAGTGACAGAGGTAGTTAGTGGCCACCTGTGTCTTGGTGAAAGTTCATGTTCTGATCTAAATCCAAGGGACTGGACCAACTTTCTCAACTCACTATCTAGAAGATTGGGATTGGTTTCATATACGGTATCTCTACACAGTGGTAGCAGGGAAGTGAATTTTAGACTATAGGTGGAAGGTACAATTGCTGTTGGCTTCTGCAGGTAGAGTAAAGATAGGAGTTTGCTGCAGTTATCTCCCCTTGGGAATCAAGTGCCCTTTTCTCAATTGATTAGGTGTGCTTCACCTTGACCCCACACTGAGCAAAAGTGGACTCGGGGGCCTGTCTACAAAAATCTATTTTCCAGTGGTAAAACGATCTTGTCAGTATAAAATGCCCAAAAGGCTCTTTCTGTGCAGGTTTATTTGGCCGCAGTGATTTAGCTATTGCCCTTTATGTACTCCTAATTGGTAGCTGTCCAGGAGGCATCAGTTCAGAAGCATCGTACTGGAACACTACTATGACTGTTCAGAAGGTATGCTAAGCAGAGGTTGAAGACAAATTTCCTCATTGTTTTCTTGCTGAGATAGGCATGACAGGTAAGTCTTACAAGCTAAACTTTTATCATGGACAAGGTTAACCTGCATAAATAAATAAATAGATGTATATGTATTATACACAGACATATACTATTTATGTATATATATGACAAGCAACATTTCTCATATTTTAAAACTGGATGAAAATGTCAAGGTTTTCCTATCCTTTGTTGTGCAACTTATGTTGAATTAACATTAATCATCTTTTTTTATTTCTAATATTCTTTTTTTTTAAAAGCAGATAGGATAGACTATCATCACTCAAAATGATGAGTCAGAGTTTCAACTGTTGTGCTTCTTTATATCATCACTTCTGTTGGTTTGTGTAGATATAAAGCAATGCTGCTATGCTGCTACCTGTGTTGTCAGAGGTAAAACAGATCTATAACTTAGATCTGTTAACTCGTTAAGAGGACTGTTGTGGAAATAGACTTTTCTAGATACAGAGAGAGACAGGGGAATATACAAACCCTATTATGCAGAAGCTACTGCTTCTGCAAGGCTTCTGAGGAAAACAAACGAATGAACAAAAACATGCATGAAGGACAAGGCCAGGAAAAAGAACACCAAGGTATTAGCTGGGATTTTGAATCCAAACTGCAATGTGAATAGTGATTATTGCTGGATTGCAAGGTGGATGCTTTAATCCAGGCTAGAGACGTACTCATGTTCTCCAAACATGTAAGCATTGCCCCTTTCATCCTAAGTGCACCCAGGAATCTTATCCCTCCGTGGGAGAGCAAGCTAGTTGATAAGAGGTAAAAATAAGAATCACTGACATCAAAATCTAGAGTTCTGCTAATCTGGGTAGAACGCCTTCAAGAGGAATTTTATTCTAAGTGCAGCTTCAAAGAAAACTTGCCAAGAAGAGAGAGCACACTCAGTCAGGATCATTGTAGAGGGAGCTCTATACTAAGGCACAGCCAGACAACAAATCATTCTTTCCCTTGGCCCTTTCCTTCTTCCCTCGACCACTTCTTAGTAGAGGATTGAGAACAGGGTATATGGTGAAAACTCCACCTATGCTTTCTCAATGTCAAAGTAGCTTTTCTGTTGGAAAACTCTGTGGAAGAGGCATCAAATCAATTATTGGTGTCTTGCGAATGAGTGATCCGATCAATAGAATTTTTTACTTTTATATTTATCTTAGGACCCAGAAGATACTCATTTATTCATTCAACAAATCTTTGTATTCAAGCCCTACATACCAGAATAGGATTTGTGGCTGCAAAGATCACCAAGAAATAGTTCTTGACAATGAAAAGCTCCTTTCCCCTTCAAGAGACACAGTATTAGAGGAAGAAATCAACCAAGTGACCTGATCAAAATGAGAGGAGAAAGAGAGAATACCTCATTTGCCATAGTTCTAGGATAGCTGTTCTCATTTCCCTGGAAAGCATACACTTTAGGACATCAAGCTTCCTGCTCTGAAACTGTGTGTTGAATAAGCTCTGTTGACTCCTGTGTTTCCAAGATGCCTGATGCTTTTTGCCTTTGTTCTTTGTTTTCCAGAGCTGACCTTTTCTTAATGATATTTTACTGTAACTGAGGTTCATGTTGCATCAAATAGTATGATTTAGAGAAAAGAATCCCACAGGACCTTCTTGGTAATTTTTCAGTGGTTTATTAGAATTTTAAATACTTCAGAAAATGGACTTTAGAAAACCCACTTGAAAGAATTTGAAAGAGAAAAAAATACTGACCTTTATAATAAATTGATACTGTTATAAAAATATACCCTAGAGAACACTGGAAATGGTCCATTTAGAGTTGGACACTAGCAAAATAAGCTCTTTAATGTATCTCATAAATATACTTTAGATACCTTTCAAATGGTGAGAGAGGAGTACAGGACAGTTTTTCATCCATAATCATTATTTTTTCTCACCACAGCTATCCGTCCAATATAATTTATACATGACATTTAGATAGAAGTGGGTAAGTTTCTATTTCCTGTTTCTAAACACAGGGGCATGGACAGTATCAATTAGATTCTATTTATTGTAATAATGTTGATTCTAGTAGAGGTTACACATACGTAAGAATTGTGTGATGTTCTGTCTCTGGAAAAGTAGTCAAACGTATCTTGGAAAATAGTGGTCATTGTGATTACAGTTTTAACACAAAATATATAATGAATTATATATAATGAATATATAATGAAGATTGTGGTTTGAGATTAAACAGAGATCACTGTGAGAGTATCTAGGTATGGAAGAAGAACCAGGATCCCTAACAATGTTATCTGCCTCTGCACAAAAGGTCTGGGAGAATTGCTTCTGTGACTCCTCCTTATTTTAACCCTTTGAGTCCCTTGGTTTGGCTTCAAGAGTGCATAGTAGCTAAGCGGAGTCAAGTTCATATTCTGAGTATGGATATCCTCCAAAATAGGGAAGGTCCAAAGGATCAACAAGCAAGTAGGAATGGGATATTAAGCAAAGAACAAAAGAGCCAGGGAAATAAAGGTGTTTATTACAAGGCGGGCAAGATCTCTTGAATGAAATGTAAGTGTGTTAGAAAGGATAGTGTATTAGTCTGTTCTCACGCTGCTAATTAAGACATACCCAAGACTGGGTAATTTATAAAGGAAAGAGATTTAATTGACTCACAGTTCCACATGGCTGGAAAGGCCTCACCATCATGGCGGAAGGTGAATGAGGAGCAAAGTCATGTCTTACATGGGGGCAGGCAAGAGAGCTTGTGCAGAGGAACTCCCATTTATAAAACCATCAGATCTCATGAGACTTATTCACTATTATGAGAACAGTATGGGGAAAACTGCCCCTGTGATTCAGTTATCTCCACCTGGCCCCACCCTTGACATGTGGGGATTATTACAATTCAAGGTGAGATTTGAGTGGGGACACAGCCAAACCATATCAGGTAGGAAGCTGTAAAAATAAATCCCCAAATCATAACAACTCAACACAACAAAGGATTATGTTTTACTCACTTCACCAGTTGCGGTTGGTGGGGGTTGGGCATCACACAGCCACTCTTCACCCAGACACAAGGAAGCAAGAGTGTCTCATTTTCTACCCCTTGCAGTCACCATGGCAGAGGTGAAGAGAGCTGGAGAGCCGGTCATCTGTTCTTAAATAAGTGGCTCAGGTGGAACACAAGTCTTTTCTGTCATTGTCCACTGGGCAGAATTAGTTAAATGGCCCCATTTGCAAGGGTGGGGAAATGTGCATGGATGTTTATGTGCATGGATTCATTCTCTTCGAAAACAAGTGAGCAGCATTTCTGCCAGGCCGTTTGAAGGACAGTCTCCCATCTGAGAGGTTCTGTGGCTGAGCCACCAAGCTCAGAGGGGCTGTGGAGGGCTTATCACACTGGCAAGCTACAAAGCTGTTGCTTTAGACTTGGGTTAGCCTGTGCTTATATTCTTGGAACTGATGCTTTTGACTGTCCTCTTGGTTCCCAATTCTGCCTTTACTTGGGAAGCTGCTGTCTCCTGTTAGCGTAGCTACTGTGGATCAGATTGGAAGGAAGAGGTCACACACCAGCATGCTATCTGTTCCTGATTTATTTTGCTGATGATACTGACAGCAGCAGGAGCAGAGGCAGTAGATTTGTGTGTGGCATTTCTTTGTCCATGGTCTTCTAAAAGGAATACGGCTGCCTATGGCATGTTCAGTACAGGATGAATACAACAGAGTCCAAAAAGAAGCCACTTTCTTCTATACCTGCCCTTCAGTAGTCAGGCCTATATTTCTATTCCAGAAAAATGTACACTAACAATCTGCCCACATTCTTTTAAAGGAGAGTTTACCATAATCTGGCCTCACTGGTTCAGCATCTGCACAGTCACGTCCTCGCTGCAGGGAGAAAACAGATTCCATGCCAGGGGACCTTGAATGGTATCTCTGCCTTCAGCTCTGGCACTCCAGTCCCCATTCTTAGGCTGGAGCAGGATTTGAGCTCCTGTTTACATTAGTTGGGCAAACGTCCACCTACGGGTAAATGAAAGGGCACAACCAGGTTCGATAATGATAGGGAGTGACTCTGGAATACATGGTATCCACTACTTCAGCATCTTCTGGCCACACCTGTGGTGGACTCATGTCACAAATCGCAGGAACAGAGGAACGATGGATGACCAAGGAAATACTAAAAGGGTTGGGCCACTGAGAATGTCATCAGCAGCATTTATGCCAGAACATCACACAACAACAGAAGACAGTGCCAGCAGCTTTTGTTAGGGCAAGAGGCAAGGAATTTAGCATAGATAACAGGGCTCAGAACATCGGGCACAGTTGCCCTCTGCATAAATGTCAGTCTTCTTGACATGGGCCACTGGCAGCCTGATGCGGACCTTGGCAGGTACTGGCATTCTCAGCAGTGCTTGGCAGGTATGGAGGGTCGTGCTTTTGGAGGGCGCCAGCAGTAGATTTCCTGCTTTTGGTCTTGGCAGAGACAGGAAACTGGATCCATAGACAGCAGAGATAGGGGAGGAATAAAATGGCCTATACCATGTGTCAAGCAAGAGGGCTGAGTCACAGAGCACACCAGAGACTGCTCTTATGATTTCCAGAAACATCTTGAAGAAATCTGAGGAGGATTGGAGTTTCTGCAGAGGGGCTGAATATGCAAAAATACTTGCTGGGCTATGAATGAGACCTAGGACTCCATTGAGATACAGGCATCCAGGTGGTTCTTTTTCAAGCTTTTGTTCTTTAAGTATTTGTTCAGTACATAGTTGAACTAAATTCAACTAAATTTACTTTAGAAAGTCAAAACTAAATTTCCACTAATAAAAGTTATAAACCTTTTGAAACTTCAAAACAAGGAATTATATATATTTTATGTAATGATAACTTTTAGCTATCATTTTGTTTATGTTAGGCATTTATTATGTGCAATTGTTTTGATCCTAATAACTTCTTGGGAGTCACCTGGTGCCATACATATTTGTAAAATTAAAGCAGTCCTTTATTTCTGTAGGCAGCCCTGCGCTGTCTCCTACCTGGCCTCCGAATTCTAGCTAATTCTGAGAGTAACTCTGTTGGGATTATAGCATGGCACATCATTGTTGAAATACTCACCAGGAAGGAGTGGCCTCAGTGGCAAGTGTGATGGGTGTTTTCTTTTCACATTTATTTAAAGCTCTTGACTTTGAAAGAAGTAGAAGCAATTTACATTTTGCCAGTTATTAAAAGATATATGTGGAACCCTGAAGATTTGGCACTGTGTTTCTGATGCAGTCCAGTGACATGTTAGCTCTCCTTATGATTTGGTGGCCCCAGCAGCCATCATCTGGTTGGCCCACTTCTTCTCTTTTGAGACGGAGTCTCTCTCTGTCACCTAGGCTGAAGTGCAAAGTGCAATGGTGTGATTTCGGCTCACTGCAACCTCCGCCTCCCAGGTTCAAGCAATACTACTGCCTCAGCCTCCAGAGTAGCTGGGATTACAGGCACATGTCACCATGCCTGGACAATTTTTGTCTTTTTAGTGGAGATGGGGTTTCACCATGTTGGCCAGGTTGGTCTCGAACTCCTGACCTCAAGTAATTCTCCCATCTCGGCCTCCCAAAATGCTGGGATTACAGGCGTGAGCCACCGTGCCTAGCCAAGGTTGGCCCACTTCTTAACTGAGCTCTGGTGTGATTCTGTTCTTCTCTCCAGCCTTCTATAGACTGAGAAGTACTGTCACTTATATGAAGGTAATGCCATTGAACCGGTATGAAAAGATCGATTCTTTTGGATAGATTTTTAGCATTGAGGTCTGGCGCTGTTCCTTCTGGCTTCTACTGCAGCTTCTCTTGATTGGCTTTCTCGCTCAATCCCCAATTGATAATGTTGCTGCAGCTTTATTTTCAAGTCCTGAATGAGGAGCTCTAAGGGATCCTAAATTTTTATGAACGAACTCGTATCGCAATGGGCTGAAGAGCGGGCCTTGAGTCCAAGTCCCATGCACAGCTCCTGTGTAAAACCCATTGCCTAGCTCCTGTATTCTGGAACATCCCTACACAGTCTAATGAAAAATAAGTATTGGGTTTGTAAACAAAGTCTATGTCTTAATTCAGATTTTTTTGAAATTTCATTGCTAGGGGAAACCCAGGAGAGCCTCTCACTGAGCTTTTGCTTTGTTTCTAGAGCCTCCTCCATTATCTGAAGGGGGATATAGTCCTAACAAGGGTGATTAGGTAATCAATGGCCTTGGCCAATGAGGTAGACCATATTTTTGTTTGCAAATCATTTACCCCCCTTCTCTGTTAAGAGAGTCGCACATCTCAACCCATTGTTTGTGACTTTTGATGCCTTCTGTAGGAATAGTCAAATGTGGTTTGTGTGATTCATTTTGATTAACAGCATATGAGTAGATGTGGCATTGGCCCTGTCCAGGAAGAAGCTTTAGGCACATGGAGGCTGCTTCAGCCTGGATGATGTGAAGAGACAGTAGAGTAGAGATACAGGCTATCTGTAATTGAAACAAAACCACACTGGACCTGCAGCTGACAGGAAACACAACTGACACAAGAACTTTTTTTTGTAAGCTGCTGAGATTTGTGGGGGACACTGTTACGCAGTGTGACCCAGCAAATACTGGCTAATGCGCATACGATGTCGCTAGAGTGGACCCTAGCTCATTTAATAAAAATGGTGATTCAGCAGCTAGAGTCAGGGAAATACTGAGTGGCATATAATACAGATGAGGTTGTTGTCTTATTTCACGCATGGCCTGAAATAAAAGTAGGCAGTCATGACAGGGTTGTGAAGCTTGAATAAATGGAGCAACTAATTTTGGAATTTCATTTTATCCTCACCCTCACCTATCATTTATTTGTGGAGGGCTTACTGTGTGCAAGGTACTGTGCTATGTTGCAGATGCTGACTGTACAAAGAGGCATAGAATATAGTCTATGACCTCTAAACTTTAGGATGCAGTTGGTATAAATATGATGATACTCATATGAGGGTCGCACGTCAACTACAGAAAGGATACATGCCATAGGAAATTCGAGAAAGGAATTCTTATTTTAGATTAAGCCATTTAATTACAAGGCAGAGGCTATATTTTATTTTGATTTGTGCCCTCCAAACAGTGGTATATTGGAGCTGGTTCATACTGACTCAAGTGAGCCTATGATGCATGTCTGTTCCTGACTCTGGGTTCAGGATATCAGATGGTAGTTTGAAATTAGCCATGGTAGAAGTATTTATACCACAGACCAGCAAATACTAAAAATTAGGGCTTTTAAAAAATGTTTGAGAGGCAGTGTATCAATATGCTTCTGCCTCCAACTAATATGAGGTACAAAGAGTTGAAGTGAATTGAATTTTTCTTATAGTGAACTGAGAGGTTTTGAAATGAAGAATAATTTCAAAGGTGGTTTTTAGGGATATATTAATCTGGCATTGATACACAGGAAATGCAAGAGGAGAGAAACTCTATGTAGCCAGAAAACGGTTATGAGCCTCTTAAAATAATCCAGGAACAAGGAACTAAGGAAGTAACTCTTACTTAGGAAGAGATGAATCAAATAACCTTTTAGTGAACACTTTAATTTTGGCAAAAAAGTTCAAGGTAAATGACCCTTAGTAGATACTCTTTAAATACTTGTTGAATTAAATTGAATTCAAGAACTTTGTTCCAGAATTTAAAATTCTCTGTTCTTTTTCTTTTCTCCTGTACTCTTCTAGACTTTTGTCCATTCTCTTTGACCTTTATTTGCTTGTACATATTTCTGTTTTTTATGTAGCTCTCTTTTTCTATCATTTGTTCTTTCTCTACTTCAGTCCTAGAGTAGTTAGTAACCAATCACCTTATTAGCTGCCTAGAAACTTGGATAACAAAATCTCTTGGCAGGTGGGTTTTATATGTGGAGTGGTAGATCCATTTCTCCAAAAGAATAGGTAATTTGTATTCTCCAACACAGGTATTGCAACACTGAGGCTATTTCTGGATTGAAACATATTTCATGCTTTCCACATGCTTATTTAGCTCATTTCAGTAACATTTTATAGATGAAAACAACAAAATGAATGATAATATGAGTTACCTTTAAAACTTCAATGTGTCTGTCAAATTAATTGCACCACCTAAACACCAAATTCATTCATTTAATTGAAAGTCTTATAGGTGCCCCTCCTCAGCAGATGCTATAGTTAATGATCAATTGTTGCCACAAACGATTTAACATTTGTATACACATGGTCATAATTCATGGAAATGCCAATGCTGTGAAATAAGCACAAACAGTGATAAATGTGCTGTCAATTTCTATATAATTACCACAGATCTATCATGCTATTTTGGTATGTTGAAATGCATTAGAGCATACCAAATGTGCATCATCCCAGTGATCAATATCCTATTTCAAATACAAACGTTACTGTATAATTATCATGTTATTCTTTCTGATGGTTTTCTATTGAGCTATGTTGCATTTCAATTTAAAAAGTAAAATCACAGAGTGTCCACCTGGATTAGAATTACTACACTGTTCAGGATTAGCACATGGTTGATACCTGCAATTTTGATTTAGACATTAATTATGGTTTGTGACTTCACTAACATGTTAGATAATTTAATTCGTCCACTTGAAATAGTCTCTTCTGGCTGACTATATTTCACCCTAAATAAATCTTACACTCTGAGACTTGGCTCTGAAAATGTGTTCTTTTAGTGTGTTTCTTTGATCTTTTCTTCCTTCCTTGCTGTTTTGCTGTGCTTTCTGTTTCTTGGTTCTGTTTATTTAATTTTGCTGAGGTGGTGGTGTTTTCTAGGTCAAAGATTGAGTTCAATTAGGAAGGACTAGTAATTGTACAATATAAAACGACCTCTCTGCCAGGTAAAACAGACTATTTTTGTACAGTCAGATACTTGAAAACATTTTCTGATAGTTTCTAGAAACAAAAGAGGGAACATAAACCCTGCGGTTTTGCAGGCTTCCCAGCTTAATCACATGTTGTTAAAGGTGCAGCAAGGTACACCCCTGGCCTTGCTCAGTGTCCCTGAAGACCCACAACAGGTAGTAACTGGTAATGTGTCTGAAGCCTGCATCTGGCTTGCCTGAAGCTCCAGGTCTGATGTCACCCAGTCATCGAGTGCACTGGCAGAGACCTCAGCAGCCACCTCTCCAGGCTGCTCTGTTGTTGTCTCGTTGCTGCATAAGCAGTCTCATATTTTAGAAGTCAAATAACCTTAGTTTCTTTTTGGAAAAAAATGAGCATTCACTGGGAGATAGTAATCTAGTAAAGATTTTAAAAAACAGGTTAACTTGTGGTCTGAACATCTAAGCAGAAAAATCGTGACCTTTGAAGGAAGCATAATGCAGGAGGAAGTGAGAAACCTGGGAAACTTCTAGGATGTTTTCTAAACCTGTGGATGGTCTGTGAATATAGCGTGTGTGCTCATCCTGAGGTCTATGGAGAAGCAGCTGTACCAGGGGTGGCAGCAGGGTTTCTCTGCTGTTCGCTTACCTCTCTTCGACTAATATATTCTTTTGGGCCAAGGAAATCCTATATCCAATTGATAACACAAACTAGACAAGAAAACATGCAGGCATGCCCCTGGGATAATTCTCTGGAAGCACTTTTCAGGACTTCCTGGCCTCTAGCCTGCCTTTCCACATGGCTGCTTACCTTTGCCTTGTGATTTCTCTGGACTTTTTCAAACCTTCATGGTAAACCAAATTCATTATCGGAGTTTTCCCTTGCCCTTCCTGTCACTTTCAAATACGAATTTTAACACAGGTCCCTTGTGACCTCCTCACTCAATTTCACCCCTCATCCTAACTTGTTTACTTCCAAACCTACTGACTTTCTGTCCTGTGTGTTGGCCATGCTCCATCCTGCCGCAGAACTGTTGTCCAAGACTAAATAATTCTTTCCAGTTTTTCCCTTGTTAATTTCTATCATCTTTCAGATAAATCTTGGTTCAAGTGTCAATTTCAATAAGAATCCCTTCCTGATCTCCCTGGCCAGGGGAAATCCTCTTACAACATCATCAGGTTTATATGTTTGATTATTTGATTAAGAGCTTCCCTCTCCACTAGATTGTAAGGCCCACAAAGGCAGGAATCATGTCTGATTTGTTCATAGTATCTGTTAATACATCCTCTCCCCTCACCATATGTAAGTGTGTGTGTGCATTTATTTAAATATATGTAGATACATTTATAAATGAATGAATGGGTAGCAAAAACTCATTACAGCTCTTTCTAATTCCATTATGAAATTATCTAATCTGTATATACGAGGAGCACAACAAATGGCAAATACAGATATTAATAACACAAATAACTTTTCAATATAATTTCATAACCTCTCTAAAATAAGATATGATACTTAAAGCTTTGTAACAGCATATTTTAAAAAATGGATTGTAAAAAACACTTTTCTACATGTTCTCTCATTGAATTCTCAGAACTGCTCTCTCCCCATTTTAGAGTTAAGGAAGGTGAGATCAGTTAAGGCAAGAAACTCTCTGAGGGTGGAATTTGAAACTAGAATATCAGTTCTAGGACAGAGTTCTTTCTATAACACAAAACTGCTGCCATTTCTAGTATGATACTATCAGCTAATATTTGATTTAATTAATACTGCCCAAAATATTTTATTTTAAATGCATTTATAATTTTCTGTGATATGTGTGAATTTTGATTTTAATTATGCTGCTTTTGTATCAAGATGCTGATAGAAATCAGTGAAAAACATGGGTTTGTTTACCTGTATTTTTAATTTATGCAAAATTTTTTAATGACACTGCTACAAACTAACATGCTACAACTGTTTCTCCATTATATAAGATGGGGAGATTTTGCTTTTCATCTAGAGGTTTTCAAACATCCCTATGTTGAGTATTTTAGCCCTAGCAGGCATATTATGCTGTTTATGAAGACAGAAGGTCTGAAACAGGGCCAGGCATTTTTAAAGATAAATTTTATCAGAGAAACAAAAAGCCGTTGGTAATACTGGTCTTTGTTCCCCCTTTGTGGGCAAAGGAAACTCACAAATCAAGAAGAAAGTTAATCATTCCTTCATAAACACTGAAATCACCTATGATACCCTTTCAAAATTATCTAATTGAACTCAAACCAGCCATGTTCTTCCTCTGTTCCTCCTGGAAATTGAAGGGATAAAATATTGCACAGGAAGACAAGTTCCTAGTTTGTATGTTTTGCTGAAGGCAGCCACCCTCCTTGCTACTGCAGACCTATCATCTACCTTTTGGGTGTTTGCTGCATTCTATCCCAACAGTTTGCTGAGGCTGGCAATGACTATTAATTTCTAAGCAAATAACCCTTCCTTTGTGCGGCAAGTTTCTTAACAGTAATTAAAAGCAAGGACCACATATTTGAACATTAAGGAAAAAAAAAACCAGCAGATTTTTATGTGTTTCAAAGAACTTATATTAATATCATCTGGCTTCTCACCATCTATTGCAAGTTAAAATAATTAGATGTAACTCTTTGTAATACACATTTTTCAGGGAGGATATAGGGCTAGAGGATCTCTTCTACACTATTTTGTGTGGGTATACAACTGGCATAGACTCTTTGAAGGGTAGTTCGATAATTTATTTCAAAATGTTAAAAGCACCTATCCTTTCATTCACCAAATTCATATTTAAAATTTATGTCGTGGATGCTATTATCCTTAGCAAACTATTAGTACCACAGAAACAGAAAACCAAATCCTGCACGTTCTCACTTATAAGTGGGAGCTAAATGATGAGAACACAGGGACACAGAGAAGGGAACAACACACACTGAAGCCTATTGGAGGGTGGAGGGTGAGAGGAGCAAGAGGATCAGAAAAATAACTAATGAGTACTAGGCTTAATACCTAGGTGATGAAACAATCTGTACAGCAAACCCCCATGACACAAGTTTACCTATATAACAAACCTCCACTTGTACCCCAGATCTTAATATAAAAGTTAAAAATGATTTTTTAAAAATGAATAAAATTTATGGATTTCTCACCTATGTACATAAAAATAAAAAAGAAGCAATCCAAATATCAATCAATAAAAATAGGTATAATAAATTACAGAAAAATTGGGAAGACATATCGCTGAATGAGAAAAATCTAAATGAGAATATTATATATAGAATATTTCCAAAGTGCATGATATTTATGTGTATGTATGTGTATGTGTAGATATATGTGCATGTTGTACCAGTGAAAAGGCACCCTGGCATGACTAACTCTATTTTGCTCCTAACCCCTCATGGTGGTATCTTTCAGGTTAACTGCCTTTGCTTATCTCTGCATGTAGGCCAAGCTGACTACGAGAGGAACTTAGCTTGTTGTTTAAATGATAATAATCCCTTCCTAAAATGAGTCCCAAGGAGTTAAGGATGGTGTACACACAAGTAACAATGTTGTACTGAGGATCTGTGGGAGTGTTGTGACTCTCCAAAGATGGAGAGGTTTCCTGGCCTCCTCATACCTTCACTGGCACCTAGATGTCTCCAGTCATCAGGTGCCTCCTGATCCCAAACCCCTCCTCTTCCCCCTGCCATTAACATAAAAAGGGCCTGAAATTTGTACTGATTTAAGATGGTTCTTTAGGACATTAGTCTGCCTTCTTCTCAGATGGCTCTGCAAAAAGTTACTTTCCTTGCTGCAACTCCTTGTCTCTTGACTTACTGGTTGCCGTGCAGTAAGCAGAATAAGTTTGGATTCAGCTACAATATGTGTAGGAAATTTGTGATAAGATACTTAAAAATGTTTAACAGTAGTCACATCTGTAAGGTGAGAATGAGAAAAAAAATGCTGGTCTTTTTTTACTCTGCATTTTTCAAATAAATTCATGTACGACTTTTATGGTAAAAGATTATTTAAACTTTAAAGTACATTGAGAATCTTGAAGTAAGATGGCAGTAAGTGAATTAGGTTTGATTTACTCTCTTCCATCTTTCTGTAAATCTATAGTCTGTACTTAAATATAAGAACTGAAACTATAAAAATCCTAGAAAAAAATCTAGGAAATATGATTCTGGACATAGGCCTTGACAAAGAATTTATGATTAACTTTTCAAAAGCAATTACAACAAAACCAAAAACTGACAAGTGGGGCCTAATTAAACTAAAGAGCTTCTGTACAGCAAAGGAAACTATCAACAGAATAAGCAGAGAACCTGCAGAATGGAAGGAAATATTTGCAAACTACATATCTGACAAAGATCTAGTATCCAAAACAATACTAGATATTCTTAGTGTATCATTATACTTAGTTCATTCTTAGTATAATGATCTTAATTCAACAAGCAAAGAACAAATAATCCCATTAAAAAGTGGGCAAAGGACATAAACAGACACTTCTCGAAAGAAGACCTACAAGTGGCCAAGAAACATGAAAAAATTCTCAACATCACTAATCATCAGAGAAATGCAAATCAAAACCACAATGAGAAACCATCTCACACCAATCAGAATGGCTATTATTAGAAAATCAAAAAATAGTAGATGTTGATGAGGCTGTGGAGAAAAGGTAATGTTTATACACTGTTGGTGGAACTGTAAATTAGTTCAGCCACTGTGGAAAGCAGTTTGGAGATTTCTCAAAAAACTTACAACAGAACTACCATTTGATCCAGCAATCCCATTACTGGGTATATACCCAGAGGAAAATAGATCATTCTACCAAAAAGTCACATGCACTCATATGTTAACTGCAGCACTATTCACGACAACAAAGACACAGAATCAACTTAGGTGCCCAACGGTAGATTGGATAAAGAAAATGTGGTACATATACACCATTGAATACTACACACCCATAGAAAACAATGAAATCATGTCCACTGCAGCAACATAGATGTAGCTGGAGGCCATTATTCTAAATGAATTAACACAGGAACAGAAAACCAACTACTGCACAGTCTCACTTAAAAGTGGGAGCTAAACGCTGAGTACTCACAGACGTAAAGATGGGAACAATTGCCACTGGGGACTCCTGGAGGAGGGAGAGTGGCAAAGGTTGAAAAACTACCTATTGGGTACTAGGGACATGACCTGGGTGACAGATTCAGTCATATCCCAAACCTCAGAATCACACAATTTACCCATGTGTACATGTAACACTGAATCTAAAATAAAAATTGAAGTTAAAAAAAAAAGTAAATGGAAGCTTGCTTTAAAAAAATATTCTGCCAGAAGGGTTTCTTGGTAAAATAATTGAGAAATGTTCTATATTTTCTCTCCTACTAAATAGAAGATAATATAATAAAATTTGGTAATTAAAGCCTCTGAGAAGTCCTTCTTCTATGGTAAAGAAATCCGATCCCTGCCACCCCCACACCTGAAAATCTATAGTCTATAGTAAAAGCTTATTTATTTATCTTCTTATTTTTGGAGACAGGGATCTTGCTGTGTTGCCCAGGCTGGCCTCATACTCCTGGGCTCAAGTGATCTTCCTGCCTCAGCCTCCTTAGTAGCTGGGACTGCAGGTGCACACCACTGCCCCGTACTATTTATTTACCTTTAAACTTTAACTGCCTACTCTTTCCCCATCCTCCACTATACCACTTCCTTCACCCCCAAGACAGACTGGGTGACTTGTATTATGTGGTGAGATCCTCTTGTCACAGCTGTATAGATCAAGAATCACTTGACCGATAAGAAATTCTCCCTCTGGAATTTTGAACTAGAACTAGGGCATTTGTCAGTTTGGTCTCTCTTGAGCCCAGACACGTAGTTCCCAGATTGAAGTAATGGTTTTAAACATGCGCAAGGGAAGTAGAAAAAGGTGGTTTGCCTAGAGGGAAAAAAATGCCACAGATGACCCCAGAAGCAGACATTGGCCATGGGGCTGAACAGAGGCTGAGGCAATTGCTTCCTTGAACTCGTTTGACCCATCTGTTTAGTCTCTTATGATGCCCACCTGTACTTCTTACCTTTGGATTAGTGAGTCTCCCACTAATGCCTCATTGTGTTTTGTTTAAGCCAGGTAGAGTAGAATTTTTATTACTTGCTTCTGAAAGTACTCGGACTGATGGTGCCCATGGAGATACAGGAAGACCAAATCCCACAACAGTACTGGAAACCAGGCTACCCATATGCCACATGTGGGAGACATTTCTACTTATTGCTGTGAGAATGAGGAACTGAGAAACAGGTGCCTCAAACTGCTCCATCCTTGGGCAAATTCAGAAGCAGGAAGGAAGAGATATGACATACCAAAGTTAACTATCTGAATTTAAAGACACGAAAGCAACACCAAACAGAAATTTGGGCAGGCCCTCTGGACTGCTACTTTCCCAGCTTCCCCCACCTGATAGCAGTCCGTTCAGAAAATGCAGTTCGAGTATATAATTAACTGGCCCAGGTGAGGGAGCAGGTGGTTGGGGCAGGGTAGGACATAAAATTATAAAATGAGTGAAAATTGCCCAGGAGCAGAGAAAGGAAGTGGTATATGTAAGAAAATGTTGTTTTTCATTTATAGTCAAAGAAAAATAGTTGTGAACTAGTTTAAAAATTACAGGATACAAATTCGATTCCAGAAGATCAAAGAACTACCGCTATTCAACAAAGTTGCTCAAGATTAATTTCTAGTAGGTCCTGGTATTGAACTCAGTTATTCATAGCAACCTACCCTCCAGGTTCATATTTGGAAATGGAATCCAATTAACCTATTAATATACTTGAGGAAAGAGAAGTTCTTCTACATACTTATATCAGGTATTGGCAAAAATGTATCTCCATAGATCTCTGTCTTCATTTAAAGATGAATAAACAAGGAAAAATCAGGTACTACCACCACCCCACAAAAAAAGGCAGTAAAACATAAAAAGGGAAAAAAGGGGAAAGTCTGAAAGTAAAACTCGTCCATTACCACAAAGAGAAAAAACAATAGAAAATAGGTACTTTATATTCTCGAAGAGCTAAAAGAACATTTTTTTAAATAACATAAGGATGGTTCACTATGAGGGGGAAGATGGAAGCAGTGAGTAGCAGAACACATAAGAAGGTAAGGAGAGGCCAGGTGTGGTGGCTCACACCTGTAATCCTAGCACTTTGGGAGGCCAAGGCAGGCGGATCACAAGGTCAGGAATTCGAGACCATCCTGGCCAACATGGTGAAACCCTGTCTCTACTAAAAATACAAAAATTAGCTGGACGTGGTGGTGGGCGCCTGTAATCCCAGCTATTTGGGAGGCTGAGGCAGGAGAATCCCTTGAACCCAGGAGGCGGAGGCTGCAGTGAGCTGAGATCATGCTATTGCACTCCAGCTTGGGCGATAGGGTGAGACTCTGTCTCAAAAAACCAAACAAACAAAAAAACAAAGGTAAGGAGAGACTGCAAGGATGCCAAACACCACAGTATGATTGAAATCCTGGGAGAGAGAGGAAAGAGCAGAAGTGACATCATAGGAAATTAGGCTAGTGATAAAATTTGCTTCTGATCTGGTGTAGACACCAGCCTGTGTGACCTGCTTTATTCATTACCTACTGATTGGCAATGACTGAATCTTCCTCCACAGCCTTTATTACTATGTTTTTGCTAATAAGACATCCTTCACTGATTTCTTCATAGAGGCATTTTGTTGACTACAGTCTCCTTACAACACTAGAAGAGAAGAATTAGGATGTTTCAACACAAACAAAAGGTAAATGTTTGAGGTGATGGATATCCCAGTTACCCTGATTTGATCATTACATGTTGTATATATGTATGAAATATCACATGTACCACCCAAATATGTACAGCTATTTTATATCAATAAAAAAGACATTTTGAACCTGACTACTGGGTGAAGGTTGCTACCACACTCTCTTCTCTCTGAACCCTAGGTATTTTCTCTTCTGTTTTCTCTGTGCACAATCAGCATTATTTTCTACGTGCTGTAGCAAAGAAAGAAGTATTTCCAAACTTCTTTGTTGAGAACATCTTTGTTTTCTTTTTCTTTCTTTCTTTTTTTTTTTTTTTTTTTTTTTTTTGAGACAGTATTTCACTCTTGTCACCCAGGCTGGAGTGCAGTGGCGCAATCTCGGCTCACTGAAACCTTTGCCCCTCCCCGGGTTCAAGCGATTCTCCTGCCTCAGCCTCCCGAGTAGCTAGAATTACAGGCACGTGCCACACACCTGGCTAATTTTTTGTGGTTTTATTAGAGACGGGGTTTTGCAGTGTTGGCCAGGCTCGTCTGGAACTCCTGACCTCAAAAAATCACCTTTGTTTTAAAGGCAAAGTGAAAATGCCTTGTTAACTTGAGCATCAACACACGTGTTGTGGCTTATCCTCTGAAACATCAAGTGCATCCTATTCCTCCAGACAGTAATAGCAGCTGCCGTTCTCACTTCATGTCTAATGTCAATTGGGTTACATAATTTTCAACAAAAAGGATATAAAATAATCATTGTTTGGTAAAAAATGTAAATGATTACATTAAAAACCATAGAAAATCAACTGAGAAAACTTTTCATGCCAATAAGAAATTTTAGTAAAGTGATCCAATACAAATAGAAAAGAAATATAAATATAAAACCCAATAATTGTGTAGGAATATAAAATTCACAAATATAATGGAAAATATAACAGTATATATATATATAGTCTATTATATTAGTAAGTCATAATTATAAGGTTATAGGAAGAAACCTTGTTAACTTTATTTAGCTATAACTGATATGGGATAAACTGCATATGTTTAAAGTGACCATTTCCTCAGTTTTGAGTTACATATTCACCTGTGGAACCATGACCATCACCTATGAAATCACATCAGAACCATCAGCCCCAAAATGTTCTCATGATGGCTCTATCTGTCACTTCTCCAGGAAACTACTGAATTATTTTCTGTCACTATTGTTTCCATGTTTTTGAAATTTATATAAATGGCAATCTACATGATGCGTTCCTTTTTTGCCTGGCATCTTTCATTCACCATAATTATTTTGAAATCCATCCATGTTTGTGCGTGTATCAATAGCTCATATTTTTTTTATTGCTGAGTGGTATTTCCAGGTATGGATATGCCACAGTTTGTTTATATATCAATAGCTGATATTTTTTATTGCTGAGTGCTATTTCCCGGTATGGAATTGCCACAGTTTGTTCATATAATTATGGACAGTTGGGTTATTTCTAGGTTTTGGCTATTACAATTAAAGCTTCTACAGACGTGTATAAACCTTTGTCTGGAGATGTGTTTTCATTTCTCTGGGGCAAATGCTGTGGGGTAGAATGGCAAAGTATGGCAGGTATACGTTAAAGTTTTAAGAAGTCACCAAGCTGTTTTCTATAATTTGGAAATTCCAGTTTCCAATTGTTTTCCAAAAAGTATACAACTTTATATTTTCATTAGCAGTATATGAGAGTTCCAGTTGCTTCACGTCCCCATCAACACTTGGTCTGGTCAGGCATTTTAATTTTAGCCATTCTGATGGGTATGTAGTAATACCTCACTGTGGTTTTAATTTGTATTTTCCTGGTGATTAATGATGTTGAGCACCTTTTAATATGTTTATTGTCCATTTACTTATCTTTTTGAGGTATCAGTTCAAGTCTTGTGACTTCTGTGGATCGCCTCGCTATATTGAATTTTAGAGGTTCTTTTTTGATATTTTTTTCAGAGATGTTCTTTGCAAATATTTTTTTCCCAGTGTGGTTTCCCTTTTTCTAAAAAATGATATTTTCAAAAGAACAATAGCCTTTGTGTTGAGAACACCTTTGTTTCAAATCCGAAGTCCATTTTATCATTTTGTTCTTTTCTGTTTTGTCCTCTTTGTATTCTGTCTTGAGGTAATCAAGATTTTCTATTGTTTTTTCTTCCAAAAATTTTGATTTTTAGGCTTCCCGTTTAGACTCTTTTCCCATTTCAGTTTAAGTAAGTTTTGTGTATGATGTGTGGTAAGGATCAATGTTAATTTTTTCCCCATATGATATCCGTTTAATCCAATTACATTTTAGACAATTGCTTTTCTCTTTTGGGTTATCTTAACATCTTCATGAAAAATTAATTGACCATATATATATGGCTCTATTTTCAAACTCTCTTTTCTCTTCCATTGATTTATAAGTCTACCCTTTTAGTAACTGCAGTCTTGCTTACTATAGCCTTATAGTAAGTCTTAAAATCAGTGTTACTCCTTCAACTTTATTTCAAAATTATTTCGGCTATTTTAAGTCTTTAGCCTTTTCATATAACTTCTAGAATCAGCTTGTCAATTCTACAAAAGAAAGACATTAAACTTTTGTTTATGATTGCATTCAATCTATGAGTGGAATTTTCATTAAAACAATTTCAAATTTTGAAATTCATGAGAATGATATATCCATTCACTTATAGATATAGTTACTATTTGTATTTGGATTGTATACCTCAGTGTAATGAGTTTATTTAGTAATGGTCTTTCTTTGAGGAAGACAGACACTGGACATGATAAATCCATCATTGTATTAAGGGCCGTTTTATAACATCTCTTGTGATCTAGCATTAAACCCCTTTTCCACATGAGCATCTTATCCCTGTCTATACAAGCAAGTATGTCTTTTTTTCTACATTTTAAGAAAAAGTTTTTTTTTTTTATTATACTTTAAGTTTTAGGGTACATGTGCACATTGTGCAGGTTAGTTACATATGTATACATGTGCCATGCTGGTGCGCTGCACCCACTAACTCGTCATCTAGCATTAGGTATATCTCCCGATGCTATCCCTCCCCCCTCCCCCCACCCCACCACAGTCCCCAGAGTGCGATATTCCCCTTCCTGTGTCCATGTGATCTCATTGTTCAATTCCCACCTATGAGTGAGAATATGCAGTGTTTGGTTTTTTGTTCTTGCGATAGTTTACTGAGAATGATGATTTCCAATTTCATCCATGTCCCTACAAAGGACATGAACTCATCATTTTTTATGGCTGCATAGTATTCCATGGTGTATATGTGCCACATTTTCTTAATCCAGTCTATCATTGTTGGACATTTGGGTTGGTTCCAAGTCTTTGCTATTGTGAATAGTGCTGCAATAAACATACATGTGCATGTGTCTTTATAGCAGCATGATTTATATTCCTTTGGATATATACCCAGTAATGGGATGGCTGGGTCAAATGGTATTTCTAGTTCTAGATCCCTGAGGAATCGCCACACTGACTTCCACAATGGTTGAACTAGTTTACAGTCCCACCAACAGTGTAAAAGTGTTCCTATTTCTCCACATCCTCTCCAGCACCTGTTGTTTCCTGACTTTTTAATGATTGCCATTCTAACTGGTGTGAGATGGTATCTCATAGTGGTTTTGATTTGCATTTCTCTGATGGCCAGTGATGATGAGCATTTTTTCATGTGTTTTTTGGCTGCATAAATGTCTTCTTTTGAGAAGTATCTGTTCATGTCCTTCGCCCACTTTTTGATGGGGTTGTTTGTTTTTTTCTTGTAAATTTGTTTGAGTTCATTGTAGATTCTGGATATTAGCCCTTTGTCAGATGAGTAGGTTGCGAAAATTTTCTCCCATGTTGTAGGTTGCCTGTTCACTCTGATGGTAGTTTCTTTTGCTGTGCAGAAGCTCTTTAGTTTAATTAGATCCCATTTGTCAATTTTGTCTTTTGTTGCCATTGCTTTTGGTGTTTTGGACATGAAGTCCTTGCCCATGCCTATGTCCTGAATGGTAATGCCTAGGTTTTCTTCTAGGGTTTTTATGGTTTTAGGTCTAACGTTTAAATCTTTAATCCATCTTGAATTGATTTTTGTATAAGGTGTAAGGAAGGGATCCAGTTTCAGCTTTCTACATATGGCTAGCCAGTTTTCCCAGCACCATTTATTAAATAGGGAATCCTTTCCCCATTGCTTGTTTTTGTCAGGTTTGTCAAAGATCAGATAGTTGTAGGTATGCGGCGTTATTTCTGGGGGCTCTGTTCTGTTCCATTGATCTATATCTCTGTTTTGGTACCAGTACTATGCTGTTTTGGTTACTGTAGCCTTGTAGTATAGTTTGAAGTCAGGTAGTGTGATGCCTCCAGCTTTGTTCTTTTGGCTTAGGATTGACTTGGCGATGCGGGCTCTTTTTTGGTTCCATATAAACTTTAAAGTAGTTTTTTCCAATTCTGTGAAGAAAGTCATTGGTAGCTTGATGGGGATGATATTAACAATATTAAATAAAGAATGCTACAAAACACAAATAATGAAAGGTAAACATTAGAATGGGCTCCCAGAGAAAATATATTATTCTATTTATGTATTCTATTGTTATAATTTATATTTCTGGATTTTCTTGAAACTTAGAAATGTAAAAATTTGTGGAATAAACAGTTTTTATAAGGTGTGAATAGATAAGAACATTTGGAAGTAAAAGTATTGAACTGGGAATAGATTCTTCAGGTATTAAATGCTTTGTAATGGTGTAATAATTTAAACTATAAAACTAAACAAAACTGACAAAATGGGCCAGAAACAGATTCTTTTATATAAAGGATTATTATATGACTAATGAAACATCACAAATTAGCGAGAAGTGAATCATTCAATAAATCACGCTGAGACTGTTGACTAATCACTATCAATTATTAGATGATTATTCAGTGCAAGGTTTTTTCCCATACATAACACACTCTTCAATGACACTTTGAAAGTAATAAATTAAATAAGTCTTAAACTATAAAAAAGAAAAATATAAACAAATATGTATTAAATCTCTGCATGGGTGTCTTCTATTTTGGAAAGCGATGGAAGAATTTACTGTGGCAGTGATGGCAGGTTTCACTACAATTAAATGTTTAACAAGTATGTTGCTCAATATTAAAAGGCTAATTTGTTAGGCACCCTAATATTTAAAAAATATTTGCAAACATAGAGAAAGGGTTAAAATGTTTAATATACAGAACGTATACAGACACTCTTGTATGTAACTTATGTTACATACTTTTATAAGACAGACACTTAGGTTATTACACAAAGATTCCAAGTAAGTGGCCAACAAACAATTTATAGAAATGGAAATACAAATGGCTAAAATGACTAAAAACCTATCGGAAAATATTGTCTCATGAGTAAATATTATCAATTAACACATCATGAAAATATATTTAACTATGAACTTATCTAAATTTTTAAAAATGTGAATAACAATACTAGCAAGAAAAAATACTGCTTATTTCAGAAATAAGCAGTATAATAAGCTTATTATGGATATGTGAATTATGCAATTCTTTGAAAAGCAATTTTCCAGTGTTTATCAAGAAACCAAAAAAAGTACTACTTTTCCATCTGCTGATAGAAATTTACCTTAGAAAATAAGATAAAATGCTGGAGAGCCTCATGTATAAACATGTTTCTAGAAACATACAAATATATATGGAAATAGCTTAAATGGGTCAGTAACGAGATTGTTAAATGAATTGAGATGAATGATTATGGAGACCTTTAAAATGATGTTTGCAAAGAGCACATGTTAGAATTTAAATGAAAAGGAAATGTGTAACGATATAAGTGTATAATTCGACCTCAACTCTGCAAACAAAACACATATACAAGATAGATTAGATGAATTATTATAAAAATATTAATGGCAGACCAGTAAGCATCCTGGCTTCAATATGGATACAATAGCAAAATTGTATTATTAAAATTGTTATTAATATTGATAAAACTTTGATTGGACAATACTTTTTTTTTGCTATTTGTTAACTAACTTTGGAAAACAGCTACTCAACCTCTTTCAACCTTGGGTGCTTTAACTCTCGTGTATTATTAGGAACAAGAATACCTCACTTGTAAGTTCATATGAAAGATAGAATGAGGTATGAATGTGAAGGTATGTTATAGATGGCATGTAAATTAGCCAGTTTCATTACATAGTTGATAATTATCAAGTATCCTAAGTGCTTCCTGGGTCTAAGGCTGCACTTTATTGACAAAAAGTCAATCACATCAGTAACTTTATGGCTATCTTTGAGTGATGTTCCTGTATAGTATATTTGGAAATCCACCAATGGTAGGTTTGTCCATCAAGATCAAACTAAACTTACGTTCATGTCAACAAGATATTATACACAGAAAGGGTTGTCGGGCTGTTAATATAAAAAGCACTGACTAATTTACAAAAGTTTTCAGTTGAAAGATAATGGAATACCAAACTGCCAATATTAAGAACAATGTGAAAATGAAGTTTGGATCATGGGACCCAGAAGTTTTTATAAAGGAAAAAATCTTTGAAGATTCCGGTATAAAAGACACCATTGAACAGGCTATTCTGACTGAGTAATTGGGTTTAGTCACCTTTAAAGGAATGATTTTCATTGTGTAGGTGCAACTTGCTATAAAGTGAATAAAACCCAGAAAGGACAAAGGAAAAAGGAATGGTATAGTTGCAATTAAAAAATGAAAATGAGATAAATAAAGATCCTAACTTAGTAATGGTCAAATGACAACTACCACTGGGTGATTAGATGTGCAGATTGTAGCCGAAGGAAGTGTGTACACATAGGTGCACACAGTAAGGAAAGAGAGAGGGAAAGAAGTGTAAGTGAAGGCACTAGAGCATGATGACATTTGACTTCATTCTAGGGTGAGTTCCCATGCTTTATGTTGAGTTAATCATTGGGAACCAATATTTCCTTTTGGTAAGCATTCAACTCTTTTTATTGCTCTAATCTTTCTTTACCACAAATATATCTCATTACAAATATGTGCATGTTTCTGTGCATGTGGGCACATGAGTGAGTTATTTTTATAATTTAAATAGAAATGTGCAAGATACAGTTCCATTTGCATATCCACACAGCAATGTTTCATTGCTGGAGAAAGAAAATATAGAAATCAGTGTGGAAAATCCAATTCAGTATGGACAATATTATTGCATATGGCACTTTTAGGTCGACATGTTTAAATATGCCTGGGGATTCAAACAGCAGTCAACGCACTGGCACATTTCATAGCATGCTGCAATGCGAAGACTAAAAGGATAAATAATTTTTATTAGCAAAGAACTTTTATACTCAGACATTAAACTATGACAGTACAGATGGAGTGATTGCTATTCAGCAAGAGTAAGACAATAGAAAGAATTTAAATGATCTGGAAAAATTATAATTGATTGAATGCTTACAGAGTAGAGCAATTCTGGAGTTGCAAGCTGTAGTGTTATAACAGATATCAAATTCTTTAATCAGACATAATAGAAGCAACAAATGACATACACCTGTGTGGGTGTACGTGTTGTGTGTGAGAGAGAGAGAGAGAGAGAGATGTGTGGGGAGTGAGAGAGAGGCAGTAAGAGGAAAGGAGAGATACGGATAAAACATTCACTGGGAAAGCAATGAAGACAATGAAATCAGAGAGAGACAGAGAGGGTCAGTGAGAAGAATGAAGGAGAGAATAGTGGCGATTAAGAGACACAGGAAAGAGGAAGAATGAGATAAAGAGAGTGGTGTAATGCCTAAAATAGAATTTAAGTAAAAACAGTGGTGGAGTTAGTTCCTCCAGGAAGAAATCAGATTACAGACTGATACTGATTTCTTCACACTCCTGGGCCTGATACTGATTTTGTCAAGTTTGCAAAGCTATTGCTTTCTAAATTTGTGTTCAAAATTCTAAACTTGAGGGGTCTATGGACCTCAGGGAGGTTCATAAACACCTTGAAATTATGCATCACATGTGTGTGTATGTGTAATTGCAGATATCTTATTGGAATAGGATCCAGAGCTTTCATTAGACTCTCAAAGGATCTATGATCATGAGTAGGTAAAACTATGAGCAAGAGGTTTAAGCTAGCACCACCACGTATCCATTTTGATGAATAAAAGTCTTGGGAATACACCCAGATTTAATCTTTATGTACCCATTAATAACTCCAACCGTGTCATGCTGTGTGATAAAGTCAATGCAAGTGTGTGTGTGTGTGTGTGTGTGTGTGCATGAGTCCACACGTTTGTGTGTATAAACCTTCTGGGTGGAAGGACTTTGAATTGGTTTGGAGAGCTGTGTATGGGACAGGCTGCCTTGAGGAGTGGGAGCAGTGCTTTTGCCTCCAAGGGACTGGCATGTGGAAGCGACCTGCATTATAGAGGTTTGGGCTGTTTAAAGAGATCAAATAAATATAGGGTAAATATGGGGTCCTCTAGAGACCTCAGAATGACATTTCACACGTTTACTCACATGAGATTCCTCAGTTTAGGAAGGGTAACAAAGGCCTAGTTCTGCTGTTTTTAGAGGATGAATAAAATCAGTGAATTTTTGAGTTTGGATACTGATTTGCCTACTGTTTTTAGGCCTGAGAAGAGACTGAAAGAGCTTTCAGTGGTTCAATAATTAGTTGCTCAGCTTGAAGACTGTGTGGCATTAAGTACCACATAGTGTAAATTCTCCATCATTCAGAGGACGGTACATATTTTTAGATGATTTATCCTTTTGTTTTATTCTTTGCTTTTGTTACGTGATATTGGTAAATAGCCATGCTGCCTTAGGTGAAGGGAAAGGAAAAAAAGATCACTAAACTTTTTCAGTCTTGCTTCTTTTGAGCAATCTTGAGAAAACGAGAGAGAGAGGTTGAAGCCGCTACTTAAAATGAGGTTTCTGGATTGTTCATGCATAGATAAAATCCTATTCATGATATTATGAGACAAGCTAAAATCTTGTTCAATGTCCTATTTTATGTTGGATTTTGTAACTATACAAATCAATCTTTATAATAAAGTGCTTTACCAAGCAAGTGCATTACATGATTAAAGGAAACAATGTAATATTCAGAATTTCAGAAGCTACTTTCCTCTCTTTCAAGAAGCAAAGTTCCTTTAAAACTTTGGCAAGGGAGGAGACCTTTAAATGAGGTATTGGAAATTTGGTAAGAGAAAAGACAGAGGCAGCACCAGTGCCCTAAAGTTGATTGAAAGTCAATGGACTTGTATTTTATTTATGCTTAGGAAATACATGCAGAATCTTAAAAAATACAGATAATGAAAAATAGCATCAGATTATACATTTTTCCATCACTCAAATACATTTTTAACATTTTGGTAATTGATATACATCAAATATTTATCTTATGAATATTTTAAGTACAAATTGGTTTTTACTGTAACTGACTTTTTCAGATTAGATTTTGAGATAAGTTTGAGAAAAGTCTAGCAGAGATGTAAGATGAAGAATGAACCTAGAGCATGGCGTGGACAGCTTCTTAGCTAATCAGAGAAACATGGCACATGAAGGAGGAAAATTTGAGGTCTAGGTATAGCTATGAAGGTATTTTGGGCAACGCTAGGTGTGGCATGATTTAGATGACATAGAAAGCTCTTGGGTAAAAATACAAGAATTAGTATGAAGATAAGGATTTATATTATTTTCCATTTTATTTCATTGTTTGAATTGCTACAGACCATGTGAAAATCATTTGTAATGATGTACTTATTCTGTGGTAGCTGTATAGCTACCACATTTAAAGGTTGCTGGCAAGAGCACATGGAGATGTTGTAGTTAATAAATGGGTGCCCTAGCAGAGACACTGAGTTGCACAACAATGATCTGGGCTCCCGCTCCAATAGAGTAGTTGTCACTGACAAGGGTTGGCCCAGGCAACAACTACACTCCCCAGTATTCCTTGCATTTAGGTGTAGTGTGTCACTGAGTTCTAGCCAATAAAAATGGACAGAGATGACATGTGTCACCTCCAAGTTCAGTTCCTAATATATCCATCTGCCTAGTTTTGTTAGGTGAGCAAGAAATACACTTTTACTGTGTCAGAACCATTCATTAGAACTTTTGGGGATTATTTGTTACAGCATGTTGACTATACTAATATTAACACATAATTTCATTTTAAGGCAAAATAAGGGCTTTTCAACATATAAAATATTGAAGAGTAATTTATTCAACAGATATTTATTAAGTGTCTATTGAATGCCAAGCACTGTTCTGGAGGCTGGGGATAGGACCCTTAAAAAACTCACAGTGTAATGGATTAACAGGCTATAAATGTGCAAGAAAACAAGGAAGTAACGTTATTCCAAATGATGATAAACTTAGGAAGAAATATGAAAGGGCAATAGCTCAAAATGATGAGGGAAAGGGATGGTTGTCAGTGAAGGCTTCTTTGAGAAGGTGACATCTGAAATGACACTTAGATGTTGAGTGAGAAGCAGTCACATGATTGTCTGTAAATCAGGCATTCGAGGCAGAGGATATGTAAAGCCAGGCTCCCTGAGATAGGAGTGAGCTTTGTGTGTTCAAGACACAGGAAGAATGTTTAGAGCACTGAGAGTGAGAAGGGGAGTGACTGGGGAGGACCTTAGAGGTCATGGTGAGGAATCTCAGAACCACTGAGGGTTGAAGAAGGACATTGACATGATCTGTTCTTGTTGAGAGGATCTCTGTAACAGGGTGGAAACCAGAGGCATTTTGCAAGAATCCAGGCAAGAGATATTGGGAGGAAGCGGTGGAAATGATGAAAAGAGACTGGATTTAGGATATTATAATAGATAGCATTAGATCTCATGATGAGTCACTGTCATCATTAGGCTACAGGAATATGCACATGGAGAAAATGTGAAGCAGAAGAATATGACTTAATATATCTCTGTTGTTATCTGATTATATTGAGACCCTTATGTTAATATCTGATCATGTTAAAGAACTAGGATCAGCAAACTATAGCCTGTGGGCGGCCAAATGCTGCCTGTTGCCTATTTTATAAAGTTTTGTAAAACACAGATACTCCCACTTATTATATATTCCATATAGCTGCTTTTATATACCAATGGCAGAGTAGAGAAGTTGAAACAGAGATATTATGACCAAGAAAGCCTAAAATATTTGCTATCTAGTCCTTTACAGAAAAAGTTTGCGGACTCCTGCTAAAAAGAATTACTTTCTATGTTTTATTATTTAGCTTATTAAAGGAGAAATCTGGAATTGAAATAATAGAAAAACCTAATTCTCAGGCAGCTTATTGGATCTCTTAGGATTCTGGCTTGGTACCATTGTTTTTCATCCTTTAGTAGCATATGTTTGCTTTAGGGCAGTCACTACAATAAAAATTAATGCAAATCATTCATTACAAAGATTATGTCTTAGGTTTAAAAGAAATCTTAGTGATCATCCAGTCTGACTCCTTTATATTTTAGGAAACTGAACTCCACCATCCTTCTGTCACTAGCTCAGGGCCACAGAGTAAGTTAGTGGAAAAGAGAAGCCTAATATGCCTCCTCCTGGGCTCACAGTTCAATGCTCTTTTCACTATGCCATGCTGAACTGCTTAAAAATAGGTGTAGAAAGCCTTGATTATGAAAGATATGAATAGATGGGGATTTTCTTTAAAAGATTTTTTTTTACATAAAATTGAAAGTGCTTAGTGTTTCTTTTAAACTATGTGTTTTTTTCTCTGTATAAAATGATCCAGTTTATTTATTTTATTTAACTTTTATTTTAAGTTCAGGGGTATACGTGCAGGTTTTGTTATAGAGGTAAACTTGTGTCATCGGGGTTTGTTGTAAAGATTATTTCATCACCCAGGTATTAAACCCAGTACCAATTAGTTATTTTTCCTGATCCTCTCCCTCCTCCCAACCTCCTTCCTCTAATAGGCCCCAGTGTGTGTTGTTCCCCTCTATGTGTCCATGTGTTCTTATCATTTAGCTCCCACTTGTAAGTAAGAACATGTGGTATTTGGTGTTCTGTTCCTGTGTTAGTTTGCTAAGTATAATGGCCTCCAGCTCCATCCATGTTCCTGCAAAGGACATGATCTCATTCTTTTTTATGGCTGCATAGTATTCCATGGTGTATTTTATTTACTCAGTCTACCATTGATGGGCAATTAGGTTGATTCCATGAAGACATAGAAAAGACTATTATGAATAGTGCTGCAGTGAAAATACATGTGCATGTGCCTTTATGATAGAATGGTTTCTATTCATTGGGTTATATACCCAGTAATAGGATTGCTGGGTCAAATTGTAGTTCTATTTTTATGTCTTTGAGGAATTGTCACACTGTCTTCTACAACAAATGAATGAATTTTATTATATTAAAAAATTTATGTTATGAACATTTTCAAATATGCATAAAAATAAAGATAATAGCAAAATGGACCTCTGTACCTGCCACCCAGCTTCAGCAATTAATACCTGACCTATCGTGTTTCATCTATATTCCCTAACTCAGTCACTCATTCCCACTCCTAGATTATTTTGAATCAAATTCCAGCTATCCTATTATTTAATCTTTAAAAATTTCAGAATTTATCTCTAGAAAAATAAGGACCTTTAAAGAATTCTCATTATACTAAAAAAAAATAATTTTTACTACCACAAATAGCCAGTCAGTGTCCAAATATCCCCAACTGTTTTATAAATTTTCAAAGTTAATATGTAGATTCCCCATTTGTTGTTAACAAACAAACCTGGACCTTTGTCCTTAGAGTTTCCCATATTCTGGATTTTACAATTATATATTTGTAGTAAAAAATATTTAATTTAGTAGCAGTCATCTAATTAATGTAAATAATGTATGATTCAAAAAATGTAGCAGGGTTTTTTGATAAACTATGTATTGTTTAGAACGTGTTCTGTAGCATGTGTACTCACAACATATACACACTCTTCAAAACTGAAGTCAGATCATGCCACTCCTCTGCTGAAAACCCTTCAGTGATTCCCATCTCATTCAGAGTAAAAGCTATGCCCCACCTCTGGTCTCTAAAACCCTACATGATTTTTCCTTAAACTAGCTTTCTAGCATTTTAACATTATTTCATTCATTACTCATTGGACTCCAATAAACTGATTCACACGCTGTTTCTCTAAAACCCTAGACACTCTGCTTTCTTAGGAGCTTGACATTGGGGGTCACCTTTCCTGGAAAGTTCATGTCTCAAACACCCCCATGACTCATTCCCTGTTTTCCCAGATAGTCCCATGACTTATTCCCTCGTCTTCTGGTCTCAGTCAAATGTCACCTTCTCAGTGGGGCTTTCCATAACCAACCTATTTTAAATGCCCATTACTCCCCAGCACTTTCAATTCCCTTTCTCCACATTATTTTTCTCCATAGCATTTATCTTATCCGGCACATGACAAATTTCATTTACTTAGTTGATCGACAGACTCCTTGCATTACAACGTAAGCTCGATGAAGATGGCTTTTGTGTATTTTGTTCGTTTCTGTATTCTCAGTGGCTAAAACAATACCTGCTTCACAGTCAGCAATCAGTAAATATCTGCTAAGGCATGAATTAATATGTGTAGAACTATTTCTTTAGTAGAATTTTAAAAAATAATATTTACTCTAGGACTAGACTGTGAATTGTTGGCTATTTTCCTATTCAAGTGATTAAGCAGGCCAACCTACAAGAAAATTTACAATACCTTAATTTTATCCTTTGAGCCTGGGGCCCAGGAGAATGTTGGGTAAGTCTTAATAGACTGTTACTTGCCTCTTTGCTTTTTTTCTGGACTCCAATCTGTTCCTTTTAGTTCTTTTTTTAAAGTTTTATTTTTATTTTAAGTTTTGGGATACATGTGCAGGACTTGCAGGTTTGTTACACAGGTAAATCACAGAGTATATCAACCTGCTTGGTAAGGATGTCTCTCATTGACTGGTTCTTCACAGCAGGGGAACCCCCCAAAACCCAAGTACATGTACCATGTGGCACTAATATTGATTAGACTGATGAAAAGAAATATTTAATA